>NC_090648.1:468818693-469165984 GCF_040937935.1 Hyperolius riggenbachi | reverse complement strand
CTCTGTCTTCGCTCTCCTCACCTCCTTGTCTTTTTTTCTCTTTCTTATCAGAATATAAACGGTTCCTATATACAATATATTTGCAGCATATAAATACTGTACAGATTATAGAATCTTTCCAAACTGACAACACTTTAACAAGTCATTTTCCAGCAGCTCAACACCTGAAATAATTATTACACGTTCCATATAATGCATCAATATTTTCCATAGCTCTGACAAGTTAAAAACACATTTTGCTATACGGTAACAGGTAGCCAGTCAAAGCGTTTGTCATAACGTTTCATCAGGCAAGATAAACTATAATGAGAAGCATTCACAGTGCTTGCGGCACGTAAATTGGCGTTTTGATGATGTATATAAATGAGGTTTCTGAGAGGGGGGTGGGTGATGGAAACAGGTCCTCTTTTTTTTCCAGCATAGACCCTTCAGGTCTAGACTGGATGTGGGTTAAGTCGGCAGTCTGCCTTAATCTCGATAAATGATACTGTTGAGCGATTGAATTGGGTAATGGGGGTTTTTAGCTGTTACCCTTTAGATAAACTGCTAGTTTTTGTTGTGTCGCTCCTGAAAGACGTTGGGAAATGGCGTAAATCGACTGAACCAGGGAGTCCTGGGAGCTCTATAAAAGCAGACAGTAATTCTGGTCTCTTGAGGAGTTAGAGAGAAAAAGTGAGCTTCAGACAACAAAAGGGCAATTTAAAGGGAACCTTAACTGAGATGGATTTGGATGTTTCCTTTAAGGACCCATTTCCACTTGTGCGGTGCGGAATCGCCCCTATTTCCCCGCTGACGAAATCACATGCGGGTGCGATTCCGCATGCGTATTTTACCGCGATTTCGCATAGGTTAGTATTTATGCGATTTTAACCATGTCACTGCCTGTGTGATTTAACATTACTTTCTATGCGAAATCACATGCAAAATTGCGGTAAAATACGTATGCCAAAATGCCGGACAACGCATGCGGATTCGCGATAGTGGAAACGGGCCCTTAAACAATACCAGTTGCCTGGCAGTCCTGCTGATCTCTTTGGCTGCAGTAGTGGCTGAATCACACACCTGAAACCAGCATGCAGCTAATCCAGTCTGACTTCAGTCAGAGCACCTGATCTGCATGCTTGTTGAGGGGCCGTGGCTAAAAGTATTAGAGACACAGGATCAGCAGGAGAGTCAGGGAACTGGTATTATTTTTAAAGGAAAAATCCATATACTTAGTTTAGGTTCCCTTTAATAACCGGAGTTCGCAGTTTACCAACCTGGAGTCTGTTTACTGTCGCAGCGCATTGAGCCTAGGCGATGTTACATCTGTTTTATGTAAATGAATACAAATCTTATGGAACGTCAACAGAAAACCACACTAGTGTCCGCTTAAAATAATCCAAATGTAAGGCCTCTTGCACATTACGTGTGATTTACGATTTTTTTTTTTTTCTGTATACTACCGTATGTTTTTTGATTCCGATTTAAAAAAAAAAAAAAAAAGTACTGAATGCTGCTACGACTTTTAATCGGATCGTATATAAAAAAAAAATCAGAATTGCATGTAGTGTGCAAGAGGCCGAAAGCTGTGTAACTGGGAAAGGTCAGTAATTGTTCGTATATAATCACTTCAGAGAAAATGGTTTATTGGTGAGTGAGGCCGTGTTCACACTTTCCCTTGTGCAAATCTGCAGTCGCCGCAAATTATTTTGAGAATTGCATTTGTGGTTCCCAAGTTGCCCATCTACGTTTGGGTTTTTCTTCTGCGTTAAAAAACAAAATTACATTTTGCTGCATAATTTGCGATTCGCATATCGGTGCAAGTTTACGGTTAACACATATAAATTGCGAGGACAATGCGTAAAACGTATTTTTTTACGTAAATAGAGAAAAGGATTTTTCCTTTTCATGTTACGGGTTTCACGAAAAAAACGTATTCAAGAAAATTGCACCAAAATGTGCACAACACTTGCATGAGACGCAAACAGAAAGACTTGGTTCAAAAAAAGGTGTCCTGTCAGTTTTTGACTAACCAGCACGCTGATGGTGACCCAGACCTCATTGGAGTGTGTAAGGGACTACAATGGTCCTAAAAGCCCCCTTACTAAGATGTTAAGTTAGACAGTTTGGTTCAGTTTCGTGCTGTATGTGTTTCTATGGGTGTGTTTACACATAAATCTAAACCTTTCTGGTCCAGTCCCAGCCTGTCCGTTTTCTTTGTGTTTCTATGGGTGTGTTCACACATGAAAGGTATACATTTCCAGTTGGGTAAAACTGATAGAAAAGCGATGTAAAGCTGACAGGACAGGTCAGGACTGGACAGGAAATATACAGATTTATGTGTGAACCAAGCCAAAGAAAAAACAATGCAAAAGAGGAAAACACGTATGCGTATCTTTGCACGCATTTTTCGCCCGCACATGTGTGAACTCTGCCTAGGGAATAGGCGTTTGTGGCATGACCTGGTGATTTTAGGAGCATAAGAAACTTCACATTTTATTTATTGTTTTCTCTTTAAAAAAATACCTGTATCTGTTCATTATTCACCTTTAATGATAAGACTGTGATCACACTTGTCTGTGCAGAAAACCGTGTGTGTTATTGCCATTTGCGTTTCTGCATTTTTCTCTGCGTTTGCCGTTCTTGTATGCTTTTGCACTTTTCATGCGTTTTCTTTTCAACAAGAGAAAAAATACAGTATCAAATCTCTGTTTTATAAAAGGAAAGAGTTGTATGAAAATCCAGGGCTGTGGAGTCGGTCCAAAAATCCACCGACTCCGACTCCTCAGTTTAGGATTCCACCGACTCCGACTCCACGACTCCGACTCCTCTAATTTGCATATTACAATTTTGTTGATTAAAAGTATGTAACATGAAATTTGTCTCTTAACTGCCAACGCTTAGGAATTTTACAAGACAACTGAAGTGAGAAGGATATGTAGACTACTATATTTATTTCCTTTAGACTAAAACTAGTCCTTGGTAAGAGTACTTGTAAAAGGTACAAACCGGAACAAAGAACATCTATCAGGCCCTAGGCAATGTAAGTGTGGGTGCATGTAAGAATGATGTGCAGGTACTCTGCAGGGGAATGAGGAGATTGTAAACAGACAACACCTCTGTGTTCAATGTGCACAGCATTCTCAGTGGATTCCCTGCAGCTCTGTGGGGAGTGCATATGTAGAGTATAGTACTACTGTGTAACAAAGTAAACCTGAGACAGATGAAATTAAAGTTTTATACATACCTGGGGCTTCCTCAAGCCGCCTTCAGGATAATCAGTCCCTCGTTGTCCTCCTCCACCACCTTGATCTTCTGCTATGAGTCCAGGTACTTGAGCCAGTTGGGCGTAGTGCGCATGCACGCACTCCGCCGCCAGGAGCATACTACACTTGTGCAGCACTATTGCGCAGGTGCAGAATGTTCCTGGCTGTGGGAGCGGCATGCGGCCGGACAGCGCTGACTGGCTGAATTACCAGGACTCATAGCAGAAGATCCGGGTGGTGGAGGACAGCGAGGGACTGATTAGCCTGAAGGGGGCTGGAGGAAGCCCCAGGTATGTATAAAACTTTACTTTTCATCCGTCTCAGTTACCCTTTAATTTGTAGTCACCAAACCAAATTTTAACATATCAAATTATTTGATTATATGAGCAAAGGGAGTGCATACATTTGCATAAATCAGCATCAATGCAGAATTATTTCCATCTCGTTGACCATCTCTATTAGTGACACAGCTACACATCAGGCTTTATTCTTAGAGCATAGATGTTATTTAGTATATATAAGAGATTCCTGTGTACACATCATATATACAGTCACAATCAGATATGTATATCTGACCTTAAAAATACGGGGACTGCTTTATTGAAGCAGCACAAGTAACTAATTTTGATTGGTTTATTTAATTTTTGTGGACTAAGCACAGCTATTACTGTATATATAGTGTATATATATACATTATTATTAATGACTATTATCTGAGAAATAGAACATTTTATCATATTTTCTATTTTAATTACAGTTACAAATTCATTAGGAGTCGGAGTCGGTGCATTTTTTCCCGACTCCGACTCCAGGCACCCAAAATTGCCCGACTCCACGACTCCGACTCTGACTCCGACTCCACAGCCCTGTGAAAATCACATGCATTTATGATGCTCCATAGGAAAGCATTGTATGCAAAAACGCATGCAATGCGCATATAGTAGGCGGAAAAAGGAAATTGCCATGCAATTTTGCAAATGCACGAAACATCGCACACCGATGTGATCTTTCTGTGGCTCATGGATGTACATTATATGCAAATTTGCATGCATTTTCTGAGGTGCGGTAAAATGAATGCAATTCACATATGTGTGCTCCCTGATGAATAGTTTGCCTCAATATTAGGTTTTATTAATTTTTATTGGAGTTTGTTTCAAGTTATACAGCCAGTAAAATGCAAAACTTTAGGTTACAGTAATATGTTTACATTAAGCATATGAACAATGTATAATGGGCCATTAATCTCACTGGTGTTCTGATTTCCCACGGCCGCGGGTGGTTTTTTTAACCTAATTTTTTTTTTTTAATCATGTAGCTAGCCTAGCGCTAGCTACATGATACCCCCCTTCCTGCAGAATCCCAGCCACCCTTCCGATCGCCGCTGGCGTTCATGCCCATCAGGAAATCCCGTCCTGAACGGGATTTCCTTCAGGGCTTCCCCATTCGCCATGGCGACGAACGGAATGACGTCGTCGACGTCGTGACGTCACAGGGAATCCCGATCCACCCCTCAGCGCTGCCTGACACTGATCGGCCAGGCTGCGCAGGGGTCTCGGGGGGGGGGGGGGGGGGGGGCTGTTGCGTGTCGGGTAGCGGTTGGTCGGCGTCGAGCGGCGGCGATCGGAGAAAAATATTCAAATCGGGCCACCAACGCCTGAGCGGTGCCCTGCGGCGTTACTGGACGAGCTCAGCTTGTCCAGAACGCTAAGGAGGTTAAAGAACATTTATACATGTAGACTGGTCAAAAACAGTAGATCGATTAATAACATGTAGCACAAGAATTATGTTATGTTCAACAGGCCTTTAACTATAATAGATTTGATAGGGTGGTTTGCCTCAATATTAAAGAGAAACTTTAATCAAGGACTAAACTTCATTCCATGCAGTAGCCGATACCCCCTTTCTCACCAGAAATCTTTACATTTTCTCAAGTAGCTCATCATGGGGGGGGGGGGGGGGGGGAATGCAGGAGTAGCATCTTTATCACTTAATACACTCAGACCAGTTACTGTTGAAATTTGATTTTCATGGTGACGATACTGCTTTAAGTAACTGTTGTTTCAGTGTGGTAAGGATGTTGTTTCCAGAGCTCAGTGTGTGACATGATGATGATTGTGTTATTTTGTGCTGCACTTGTAGGATAACCAGGATGGGACTTTGTATACAGACAAGTAGTGTATAGACGGGCTACTTATATAAACACACAGGGAGGGTGGAAGTTGGGGGGCCACGTTCGTGTCTTGGGCTCATTGTTGTCTGTGGTTATGTGGTCTCTGCAGTTGCCGAGACGGCTTTTGTAAACTTTCCTGGACTTGATGAAGCTGTTCTTAATTGTCTTGGATTTAAGGGTACCGTATCCAATCAGATGACAACAACCGCTCTTGTTATGGGGAGGGAGGCAGGCAAAAGGAGAAATCCAATACTTTCTAACTTTTTCTGAGTTTACCTTTTTTGACCATTTCTAAAACCACAAGTAATATATATAAGCAGGGTATTTTATTTCTGACTGGCAGCAGCTGACAGCAAAAGCCATTATCTAAATTTTATTCTTAAATTTGAAAATGGGAAACCCCTTTCTATATCTGAATTTGGGCCTGTGCACACCTTAAAGCGCGAGTATAGGAAGTCACTAAGATGTGTTACTTCATAGGAAGTCTTTAAAGTGAACCAGAGACGAAGCACCGTCATGTTTTTTACCATATATATCAGTGGGAACATTAGAGAAAACGCCTACCCTGCTCTCTGTTTTATCCTTCACTGCTCAGCCTGCTTGAAATCAGCCCTGATAAAATCCCACACTGAGTATTTAGTCTGACTTTGCTCAGTTAGTGCCATAGGAAGGTCTCACTTTCTGACAGCCCTGCAATGTGTCTCAGTAAAGCATGACTTCTGCATAAACATATAATATTCTTTCCCCCCTGTATGCAGTGAGATGGTCTCACTCAGTGGCTTATAGCCGCTCCGTGTTCAAGTGATACCCAAGAGGTGCGCTAATCCTGGATTTGGTAGTTATTACATGTTTGGAACAACCATGGAAATATGCCAGTATATTAAGCAGTGGTTCACACTGGGTGAAGTGACGTTTGTGCCATGTGTACATACAGGGGTGCATTTTACAGCAGCAACGCACCCGGTGAACATGCATGAAATTCACATTTCCCCGGATTTAAAGAGGAACTGTAACCAAAAATTTAACTTCATCCCAATCAGAAGCTGAAACCCCCTTTCCCATGAGAAATATTTTTCTTTTCTGGGAATAGATCATCGGGGAGTCTGTATGGCCGATATTGTGGTGAAACCCCTCCCACAGTGTGATGTCATGACCATGGTCCTGACAGTTTCTTGTCCGCTAACCTTGTTGCATTGTGGGAAATAACAGCTGTTTCCAACTGCCAAGCAAGCAGTATCTCCCTCTGTGCATAGAGCTCTCAGTAATGAACATTCCGTACAGATCACATGGCAGAACTAAAGATGTCACCACCAGTGATACATTTCAGAATGTAAATCAGAAAGAGGAAATATTTTACAATGGGCAAACACTGACTAAATAATCTATAAATGAATATTGGAAACTATAAGCTATTTTATTCATTGTGTCATTTTCACTACTGTTCCTCTTTAAGCAATAAACCCCCATTCTATCATGCTTGCGTTGCACATGTCACATTATTACCTTGCTTTCCTCCTATAGAAGGCAATGGTGTGATCTGGTAAATCTGTTTCAGAATCTACCAATACAGGTCTAATTGCAGGGCAGATTATATGAAGCATCATTACAATGAGCTGCCAGCATAAATCAAAACTGAATGCCAAATAGCAAAGAGTACTCTGCAAGGATGCCAAACCTTAGTGACTGTAAAATGCAAAATCTCTTATTGTCTGTGAGGTACCAAAACTCAGTGACTGTACACAGCCAAACCTTAGTGACTATTTGTAGGCTGCCAAACCTTAGTGACTGCCTGTACACTGCCACACCTTAGTGACTGCCTGTACACTACCAAACCTCAGGGACTGCCTGTACACTGCCACACCTTAGTGACTGCCTGTACACTACCAAACCTTAGTGACTATTTGTAGGCTGCCAAACCTTAGTGACTGCCTGTACACTGCCACACCTTAGTGACTGCCTGTACACTACCAAACCTCAGGGACTGCCTGTACACTGCCAAACCTTAGTGACTGCCTGTACACTGCCAAACCTTAGTGACTACCTGTACACTGCCAAACCTTAGTGACTGCCTGTACACTGCCAAACCTTAGTGACTGCATGTACACTGCCACACCTTAGTGACTGCATGTACACTACAACACCTTAGTGACTGCCTGTACACTACAACACCTTAGTGACTGCCTGTACACTACAACACCTTAGTGACTGCCTGTACACTGCCACACCTTAGTGACTGCCTGTACACTACCAAACCTCAGGGACTGCCTGTACACTGCCAAACCTTAGTGACTGCCTGTACACTGCCAATCCTTAGTGACTGCCTGTACACTACAACACCTTAGTGACTGCCTGTACACTACAACACCTTAGTGACTGCCTGTACACTACAACACCTTAGTGACTGCCTGTACACTGCCACACCTTAGTGACTGCCTGTACACTGCCACACCTTAGTGACTGCCTGTACACTGCCACACCTTAGTGACTGCCTGTACACTGTCACACCTTAGTGACTGCCTGTACACTACAAAACCTTAGTGACTGCCTGTACACTGCCACACCTTAGTGACTGCCTGTACACTGCCACACCACAGTGGCTGCCTGTACACTGCCACACCTCAGTGGCTGCCTGTACACTGCCACACCTTAGTGACTGCCTGTACACTGCCAAACCTTAGTGACTGCCTGTACACTGCCACACCTTAGTGACGTCCTGTACACTGCCACACCTTAGTGACTGCCTGTACACTGCCACACCTTAGTGACTGCCTGTACACTGCCAAACCTCAGTGGCTGCCTGTACACTGCCACACCTCAGTGACTGCCTGTACACTGCCAAAGCTTAGTGACTGCCTGTACACTGCCAAAGCTTAGTGACTGCCTGTACACTGCCAAACCTTAGTGACTGCCTGTACACTGCCACACCTTAGTGACTGCCTGTACACTGCCACACCTTAGTGACTGCCTGTACACTGCCACACCTTAGTGACTGCCTGTACACTGCCACAACTTAGTGACTGCCTGTACACTGCCAAACCTCAGTGGCTGCCTGTACACTGCCACACCTCAGTGACTGCCTGTACACTGCCAAAGCTTAGTGACTGCCTGTACACTGCCAAACCTTAGTGACTGCCTGTACACTGCCACACCTTAGTGACTGCCTGTACACTGCCACAACTTAGTGACTGCCTGTACACTGCCACATCTTAGTGACTGCCTGTACACTGCCAAACCTTAGTGACTGCCTGTACACTGCCAAACCTTAGTGACTGCCTGTACACTGCCACACCTTAGTGACTGCCTGTACACTGCCAAACCTTAGTGACTGCCTGTACACTGCCACATCTTAGTGACTGCCTGTACACTGCCACATCTTAGTGACTGCCTGTACACTGCCACATCTTAGTGACTGCCTGTACACTGCCACACCTTAGTGACTGCCTGTACACTGCCACATCTTAGTGACTGCCTGTACACTGCCACATCTTAGTGACTGCCTGTACACTGCCAAACCTCAGTGACTGCCTGTACACTGCCAAAGCTTAGTGACTGCCTGTACACTGCCAAACCTCAGTGACTGCCTGTACACTGCCAAAGCTTAGTGACTGCCTGTACACTGCCACATCTCAGTGGCTGCCTGTACACTGTTTTTAAACATAACATAAAACTATGGGATATCTAAAAAGTTATTTTTAGGAGTAGGAGGATAGATGTAATTGTTTCTCATCAATTTATTTTCACTTAAAGGAGTCGTTAAGCAACTCACGCTACCCATAGTACTACTTACCCGGGGCTTCCTCTAACCTCTGTGCAGTACGTTCCGAACCAAGTGGAGGTGATGGACAGCAGCGCTCATGCAGGGAACGGGGGCCAGCAGAGCTGCGGCGAGGGACATAGCGGCTGCTAGGGGCTGGAGGAAGCCCTGGGTAAGTAGTACTATGGGTAACAGGAGTTGTTTGAGGACTCCTTTAAGGTTCACTTTAATGCAAACCTGTGAGATTTAAAACCTATGGGGTACTTACCTCGGAAAGGGGGAAACGTCTGGATCCTAAAGAGCCTTCCCCAGTTGTCCTCCTTTGCAGTCTTTGTTCCAGAACTGGGATGGAACCCCCAAAAAGTGGCCTCCCTGCTAGCTCCTCCCGCTGGTCCACATTGGGTCTGTGCTGTTGCTATTTCCAAAGAAAGCCAGGTGGGAGAGAGCTAGTGCATGTGTCCCAGAGTCCACATGAGGCAACAAGCTGACTCGGGGGTCCCAACACTGGAACCAGACTGCGGAGAAGAACGAGGGAAGCCTCTAAGGATCCCAAGGCGACTACCCCATATGGGCTTTTTTTCCGCTACAGGTTCCCTTTAAAGGGCCCTTTCCATTTACCTGTATCCGTGTGCATTGTGCAGGTTTGTGGTTTCCTGTGTTTTTTTTTGAAATTGCGGACTAGTGATTCTTGTTTTCCTTCTTCATGTTAAAGTAATTACATAAACCTTTCTGTAAAAATGATCAGTTGTATAGTAAAATCTAACGTTTTCTCTCTATTTGAGTGACACATTTGATTGAATTTCCTGTTTTGGTTTTTATTCTTTTTTTTTTTTTTTTTGTTTGGTTTCTTTTTCAATACAAGTCTGGTTAGATTGTAATTCTCAGATTGAAAAGAACTAAAAAAAATTCTATGGTGTGTGGCCACTTTTAAAGGGACCTAAGGCAAGCGGAATATAGAGGCTGCTTTATTTTTCCTTAGTGCACATTGCCTGGCTGTCCTCCTGATCCTCTGCCTCTAATACTTTTAGTTATAGCCTCTGAACAAGCATGCAGATCAGGTGCTCTTACTGAAGTCTTTTGATTAGCTTCAGGTGAGTGATTCAGACATTACTGACTAGAAAGATCAGCAGGGCTGCCAGGCAACTGGTATTGTTTAAAAGAAAATAAATATGGCAGCCTCCCTATCTCTTTCATTTCTGGCGTGGTTAAACCCTTGCAAGTCCACAGCCCTGTCATGTGTTGTTGATGGCCGTGTACTCTGGTCTTGTGTGGAGTGTTCTAAAGCAGCAATGAGGCCTGGAATCTGTGGCTGGATAGTGTAATGGTTGCTCTGCCTCTGACACAGGAGACCTGGGTTCGAATCTCGGCTCTGCCTGTTCAGTAAGCCAGCACCTATTCAGTAGGAGACCTTGGGCAAGACTCCCTAACACTGCTACTGCCCATAGAGCGCGTCCTAGTGGCTGCAGCTCTGGCGCTTTGAGTCCGCCAGGAGAAAAGCGCGATATAAATGTTCTGTGTTTGTTTGTTGTTGTTGTTGTTTGGAACCCACTAGAAAGTGCAAAACGCAATCTCTAACGAATTGTGATAGCGTTTTGCAAGCGATTTTGGGAGCAATTTCCCTGCTTCTATACAATTCATTGGAATGGAAACTCTCCCAAAATGCTACATGTCCTGCGATTGCGATTTCCTTAATCGCAATCGCTGTAGTGGAACCTGTCCCATCCGTTTACATTGGCAGAGCGGTTAAGGAAATCGCTAGTGATTGAAAGTGCTCCCTAAACGAGCAAAAAAATTAATAAATGCTCTAGTGAGTTCCAGGCCTGAATGATATTGGCAGCATGGTGGCAGCGTGGATAGCACTCTCACCTTGCAGCGCTGAGTCCTGGTTCAAAGCTCAGTCAGGGCACTTCTGCGCAGTTTGTATGTTGTCTGTGTGGGTTTCCTCCAGGCACCCCAGTTTCCTCCAACATCCCAAAAACTTGCAGATAAGTTAATTGGCTTCCCCCTAAATTGGCCCTAGACTACCATACCTACATAGACATACAGTTTGACTATGGTAAGGATTAGATTATGAGCGCTTGTGAAAGACAGTTACTGACAAAACAGTATACTCTGTACAGCGCTGCGGAAGATGTTGGCGCTATATAAATACTAAATAATAATAATACATTATTATTTTGCCTGTGACCAGGGCCGGTTTAAGCAACAATGGGGCCCCAGGGCAAAATAAACCTGGGGGGCCCCCCCAACATATACCCCGGAACAAAAATCGGCATTAAGAGACCTTTTTTGCAGCTGGTATAGTCAGGGTGTGAAGCCCCAATCGGTCGGAGCTCCACATTCTGGCTATTCCAGCCTGTATGGGGGACAAGGGGTTAAAAAGTTTCAGGAGGGGGGACCCCACAATTTTTTTTTTTTAAATTCCCACACTCTAAACATAAAAAAAAAAAAATTGGGAAAATAGGAAAACATGCCAGGGATCTTCATACAGCCATATTGCGGCTGTATAGCGATCCCTGGCCAAAGCGCTGCGGCTGCGTATAGACCCCCTGGAAACCCCGTCAGGAAATTTATTGCGCTTTCGTTTGATACATGTAAAATTACACTACCGTTAGGTTTGCTACTAAAAGTGACATTTACCGCATTTAAAAGTATACTTTTTTTCCTTCGAAACTTTAAAATCGATTTTCTCAAAAACTATAAGGTCTTTTTGAAAAATAGTTTTTTCCTCTTATTCCTCTGATCTCCTTAACATACCCTGCAAATTTAGGGTTTTTTTAGCATTTAAGGTGGATTTGCTATTAACCATTAAAGTCGGAAGGTTTTTAAATGTGTTTTTTTCCCTTTGAAACTTTAAAATCGATTTTCTCAAAAACTATAAGCCCGATTTTGAATTTTTTTTTTCCTCTTGTAGCCACTGGGGCCCCTACAAGCTCTGGGGCCCTGGGGCAGCTGCCTCCTTTGCCTTAATGGTAGCGCCGGCCCTGCCTGTGACAGGCGAGGCATGGACGGTGCAGCTGATTGCCTCCCCTGCGTGTGGCTCTCGTGTTTGGGCTTTAGGGGTGAAAAGCTGGGTTGGCTCTTTTGGCACTTAGTTAAGTCAGAGCTTTTATTTTTTTTTTTTTTTTTTACAAGCGTGGGGCTGCGGTGGATTGAGTTACACGGGGCCGAGCGCCGCGTCACGTCCCGCATGTGTGCAGCATTAAAAGCAATAGGTGGTAAACGGCAGGAATTCCTATAAAGTTATTTATTGATTTCAGTTGCTTAATGCATTCTTTCTTCCCCCGGCTAGCGCTGGAGACGCGTGAAGCTGAGACTTCTGCTGCTGCTGCACTTTACATCAAGCAGGCCCAGCGAGAGCCGCATGGAATCGCACAGACTCCTCTCTGCTCACTTCCTGGTTAAGGGGGCCCCGGGGGGAGAGGATGGAGATAGAGATGTCAAGCAGCAGCCAATGGCAAACAAGCAGACTTCCAGTGATTGCGCAACTCTTCCAGCTGCTGCTGGTAATGCCTTATTATCGGGTTAAGGACTGGGCTGGACACATTGAGGGAGAGTGACAGCAGCCCAGTCCTCAGGACGGCAGGGTGTTCACATTGAACCTAATGAAAACGGAACCATCCAGAAAAAAGATACTCCCCTATGGAGAGGCAAGGCAGCGTTCCCCAACCCTGTCCTCAAGGCCCACCAACAGTGCATGTTTTATGGAAATCCACAGAGGTAGTTAATCAGCTCTGCTGAGACACTAATTACCTCACCTGTGGATGTTTGTGGTTTTCTACAAAACATGTACTGTTGGTGGGCCTCGAGGACAGGGTTGGGGAAATATTCCATAGAGACTTCCCAGACCTCTCTCGGGAGGCTTTGGAAGTGTTCGTGTCCCTCAGTGCTTCCGAAGACGGCTCATACTGCGCATGCATGACACAGAGCCGCCCATCTTCACAAGCACTTAGGGCTCTTTCACATTAGACAACGCATGCAGGAGCCGGTTCCTGCACGCGTTGAATAGGCTGCGGCGTGTCGTCTGGAATCTGTGGTGCGACGTTGAGTGGCGGCGGTAGTAGTAGTAATTAACCCGATGGGAAAACGCAGATTCCTGACGATATGCAACGCATCAAAACCCAGCATCGGGTGTGAATGGTAAAATGAAAGTCTAAGGAATTTCATTTTTATTGGTCAAAGTTTCGACTTTGCGTTGAAACGCTGAAAAAGGGCTGTAGTGTGAAAGAGCACTCGGGGACATGAGTGCTTCTGAAGACTTTTGAGGACTCCTGGAGTCAGAAAAATTGTATTTCAATGTTTTTTTATTGGGTTTTTAGGAAAAAAGAATAACCATTAATCGTTATGCTCATAAGTACAATTGTATACATATATCTTTGTAGTTTTTCAATATATTGGACCAAGAATACGTATACATAGGCATTTTGCGTAATCCGTTATGAATAGTCCGGATTTTATGGGTATGAGGGTATAGCAGGGGAATGGGGTCACCAAGAGAGGATCGGGAACTCGCTATGTGATTCAGAGTGTTGTCTCTGCATAGGTATCTGACTTTAAAAAAAAATATATATTATAAGACACTCCAGTAATACTAGTTTGAGGCCTGGTTTACACTAGCTATTAAGTGGCAAACGGATCCATGAAAACGGATCTCATTACCGGTCGATCGGATCCGTTTTTACTCCGTTGCTGTTCAGCTGCTTCCGCTCTGTTTCCCCCCATCTGGGGGAGACCTCCATCACCAAAGTGGATATTGCTCCCTAGAACGGTCCGTTACTTCACTAGCATGAAGAAATGATCCGTTTTCTCATTGCTCCCACTGCAGTGCTAAAGCTTCAGTTTCCGTTCCGCTGGGCTCGGGTCCGGAAAAACTGCTGCAGGAGGAAACGTGCGGTCTGTTCAGCGGATCGTGCGAAACGGATCTGTTCGAATGGACAGATGTAAACGGATCCATAGGTTAACATTGGATCCATTTGCATCCGCTCCTATGTTGGAACAGACTTTTTTTTTTTGCTCTTTGAACTGGGCGTCAAGAACACTGAATGAGTGGGAAATGGAGGCTGCCATATTTATTTCCTGTTAAACAGTACCAGTTGCCTGGCTGTCCTGCTGATCTTGCATTCATCAGTAAATGTCTGAATCCCATACCTGAAGCCAGTATGCAGCAAATCTAGTCTTTGTTCAGGGCATATGGATAAAAGTATTAAGGTGGCCACACACAATACAATAAAATTATCCGATTTTATGGCAATTCGATAAATATGATCGGATCGTTTAAAAAAAAATTAAAAGCTTCTTTTTCCATTCGTCTGAAAAATCCGATCGGATTTCATGCTTTTCTTTGATTTTTATCGATCTGGAATGCTGGAAAATTTTCTTCGATTTTTCTAAAGATTGTATGGTGTGTGTTAGATTGTCAATTTATTAATATACACACTAGCAATTTTCTCATTTTCCAAACTTTTTTTTAGCATAATTGGGGGAAAATTGAACATATGTGTGTGGTACATTAGCCAGATTTTTACAATCAGTCAGAAAAATTGATGGCAATTCTTAAATTGAACAGATATTTAAAAAATGGTATGGTGTGTGGCAACCTTTAGGGGGATAGGTTTATGCACATCCTGAGTGACCTGGAATGGTGAAGTCGGAACAAATGACTTGCATACCCGTGTGTCAGTAGGTAGCAGAGATGGTAGTGATTCTGAGTTGGTGCAAATTGTATGTTTGTATGCAAATGTGCACAGTTTGGAAACAGACCAATGAAATGCAGCAGTCACATCACCCTGAAATTATTAGCATGTCATATGTCATCGCTACTTACCAGGGATGATCAAAGGTGAGTTGACAGACTGCTACAGTCTCCTGTCTGCGGTGATCAGCTTGTGTCTAGGATCCAGAGGGCTTCTGTGAAGACAATACACACACGTATGTCTTTCCTGTGAGGACATTGGGGTGCTTATTGGGACATATGCTCAAGTTATGTTTAAAGCTGGCCACTAATGGTCCAATTTGTAGCGAAAAATCGAGCGATCAGAAATTCTGATCGGATTGGTTGTAAATAATCTCCATTGGTGGACACAATAGATTATGAACGAGTGAAAAAAATGTCGCCCGAATGAATTTTCGTCGAACGAAAATTTGGATTTTCTTGGTGGTTGTGATAGATAGGAAGCAATGATCGGTTAGTTGATGGTGTAGTGAACGATTTTTCGTCCGATCAGAATTGCTCAAACGATTTTTCACTAGAAATTGGACCGTTAGTGGCCAGCTTAAGTTACATCTGCTGAGATAAGATCAGCCGTCCACACTGGGCCTTTGTCATCAGTCAGTCTGAGCAGACGGCAGAGCTGTGTACACACATGATTCTGCAGTCTGACTACCGTATGGCTATGTTCACACTGTGTGCATTGTGCAGTAACACAACCTGATAGCATGCAAACTCACTGCTCATCCAACTGTATGGGTGTGCTCTCATCTCTGGATTGTAACTGATTGGGTTATTCTACCATGCTGTGTTTCGCTATAACGTGTGTGAAAATGGGCAGAGTGTGCATTGTGTTGTGTGGATGTTACAGTGCACTTTTTACACAATGCAAGCCGTATGCCTTTAAGAGAAACTGCTTTACAAATAACTGAATTGCTTTTTATTTATTTATCTTACAATATTTTTTATGGAAAAAGCTGTTATTTCCCACAATGCAATGAGGTTCACAGACAGAAAACTGTCAGGACCATGGTCGTGACATCACACTATCGGTGGGGTTTCACCACAATTTCAGTCATACGGACCTCCTTGATGAACTATTAAAGAAAAGGTAAAGATTTCCTGTGGGAAAGGGGGTATCATCTACTGATTAGGAGGAGGTTCAGTCCTGGGTTACAGTTCTTTTTCTTTAAGGACCAGTGTGTCCAAAACATGTCGGTTACCTTGCTGTATGGGTTTTAGACCTGGGACCCACTAGCAACTCTTTTCTAAGCGCTTGTGATTTGAAAAGCTCTTGCTAATGCAATGCTATGGGGTATTTTTTTAAAAAAATTCATCCCTCAAGTGGGAATCACACACTTAGCATTACATTAGCAAGAGCTTTTCAAATCACAAGTGCTTAGAAAAGGCTTAGAAAAGTGCTGCTGGTGGGTTCCAGGCCTTAAAGAGACTCTGAAGCGAGAATAAATCTCGCTTCAGAGCTCATAAATAGCAGGGGCACGTGTGCCCCTGCTAAAACGCCGCTATCCCGCGGCTAAACGGGGGTCCCTTCACCCCCAACCCACCCCCCGCAAAAGTGTGTCGTAGAAAGGTCGCAGAATTTCCCTTCCTGGAGGCAGGGCTAACGGCTGCAGCCCTGCCTCCAGTTGCGTCTGTCAGCGGCGCATCGCCGCCTCTCCCCCGCCCCTCTCAGTGAAGGAAGACTGAGAGGGGCGGGGGAGAGGCGGAGATACGCGCTGACAGACGCGCGTGGGGCAGGGCTGCGGCGGTTAGCCCTGCCCCAACCAGGAAGCGCTCCCCAGGTGTATCGAGGGGGATTTGGGGGTGAAGGGACCCCCGTTAAGCCGCGCTATAGCGGCGTTTTAGCAGGGGCACACGTGCCCCTGCTATTTATGAGGTCTGAAGCGAGATTTATTCTCGCTTCAGACTCTCTTTAAAGGGACACTTAAGCCAGGAGTAAAAAAAATCAGTTTTTCTTGCCTGGGGCTTCTACCAGCCCTCCTGTAGCCATCCCCATGCCCTTGCAGTCACACACGTATCCTTCTTCATGTTCCCGTCCTCAATAGCGTCCTGCACAGGCGCAGGACGCTATTGTGGATGGGAACCCGATATAAAATACGCGTGGCCAGGTCTGGCAGGTCTGTCAGCGAAAACAAAACTAGCTGGCGGTGGGGGACCGGAGGCTCCGTGGGTGACTGCGCAGGACGGCTGGAGGGGGATGGTAGAAGTCCCAGGAAAGAAAAACATTTTATTTGTTCCTGGCTTAAGTGTCCCTTTTAACCTGATGCACAATTTCCTTCCTTTCTTTACCAATAGGAGCTCAGCTGTCAGTTACAGTTGCGGCTTTATGACATCTGAAGTAACTGTCTTTGCCTTTGGAAAAGGCTCCCCAATGATCTTAGTGGCCTGTGGAGTGTTCCCTTAGTGGCCTGTGGAGTGTTCCCTAATGCTGGGCGTACACGAGTCGACCCGGCGGCTCGATGAGCTGCCGGATCGACTCCCGCCGCGTCCCCGCGGGCGCTCCTTATCTTCCGCTCGATGCCCCACTATTGTCCGCCCACGGGAATCGAGCGGGGTATCGATCCGGCGGGTCATCGGACCTGTCGGAAATTATCAATCGAGCCATCAGCGGCTCGATTGATGAGGGCGCATAGGCCCGTGTATGACCAGCATTAGTGGCTGCAGCCCTGAAGCGCTTTAAGTCCGCCAGGAGAAAAGCATATCATAAATGTTCTGTGTCATGTCTATTATACAGCCGCCTTCTTCTTCCAGAGCATTTTGGGGAGACCAGGTGTGGTTTCTGTTCACTTAGGAACACCTAACAGATAAACATTCCGCAGTGATGCTCCTTTCCAGCAGTAAAGATGTTTCCACCTGTGATACATGTAAATCTGGGTGAGGAAAGACATTTTACAATGAGCCAACACTGACTTAATCATTTAAAAAGTAATTCTCTAAATAAAAAAGCAATTTTATTCCTTATGTTCTATTCGGTAAAGTTACTTTTTAAGCCTTGCGGCCTCTCCGTTGGCAATAATAACTGAAAAGAGGTTTTTAAAAAATCTTGCCTGTTACGTGTATTTTGCGAGGCAGCCGAATGTAGCTACTCAGCTTTCCCTCAGTCACACGCTGATTATTTCACGTACGCTTGTGTGAATTTTACACGTGCACAACACCTGACGGGGTTGGTTGAAGGGATATCTGTCTCATCTGATTAAAGCGCCCCGGACGCCGGTTATGGAAATTGTTTCTTGATCTGGAAACGGCAGCCTTGAACTGCCAAAGATTATTTTCCTCCATTGCCGGAGACAATGGTGCCGGCAATAAAAGCAGATTGCGGAGTTATTTTGCTGCCGTCAGAAGCAATGCTGAAATCTTTGTTGCGTTAGTCAGTTTTGAGTGCTTTCGCTTAGACCGCGAGCTCCGCCGGTCAGGCAGACGTAACACTAAATATTTCAGCTGTGTTCAAGTGTAACTGCGGAATGCTGTGTTGTTTTTTTTTGTACTTTTATTTTTTTTATATAAAGGACAACCGAGGTGACATGTGACAGGATGAGATAGACGTGTATGTACAGTGCCAAACACACACATAACTAGGCTGTGTTCCTTTTTTTCTTTCTCTGTCTGAAAGAATTGTATATACTCACATATAAGCCTAATTTTTCAGCACAAAAAATGTGCTGAAAAGTTACCCCCTGGGCTTATATGCGAGTCAGCGGAGCAGAATGGATGGTGGAGCAGGCTTTATTAGTGGCATTGGAGAGTAAGGATTGTGCACTAGTAATCCTGCTCTTGCCATCTGGTTCCCTGCTGTGTCTGTGCCCCCCATCCCCTGCAACATGGTGTGCATAGTGCGCTGCTCAAGACTACCTGTGTCCCCTGGCTTGCGGAGTAGAACATGCCAGCAACCTTTCAGCGGTGCAATGATCAGGAATTCTTCCTGTGTGGTGTCTTGAGACACAGCTGTATCATCCTTGGGGCACATCTGGCTATGGGGAGGGGGCTGACTTGTACTGGGGGCACCTCTGGCTTCTGTGGAGGGGGCTATACTGGGGAGGGGGCTTATACATGAGTCAATCACTTTTTTTTCCTGGTTTCTGAGGGGAAAGTGGGTACCTCGGGTTATAGGTGGGTCGGCTTATATGCGAGTACAGTATATACGGTAACATCAGGTATGGAAGTGACAGTTACTGTCTAGGTCGGGACCAGGTTGGACGGGGTCAGACTATAGCATAACCCTCATTGATGAGTAATTACAGCCATAAAACTCTTTCCTATCAGTAAATGAAAAGGGTCAATAATTCATAGATTTGAGCTCTCACATACTTCAGTAAAGGCGTCATTGAACAGAGACCATGAAACAGTAAAAACTTAACCTATTGCCGACTGCTCCACGCCAATGGGCGGCAGCCCCAGGTCTGCCCATTGGCGTGAACGGTCTTCTATGGGGCTAGCAGGAGATCGTGCGCACGATGCGTGCGCATCTCCCGCTTGGGGGGCGGAGCTCCGCCCCGCCTTCAGTCTCCGAGCAGCAATCGCCGCTCGGGAGACTGTTAGACGGCGGTTTCGTTGTTTTCCTGGTCAGTTTATTTTCACCTCGGATGTCCTTTAAAGATGAACTGTAGTGAAAATAACGTAACAAATAAAATTGTGTGGTTTTTTTTTGTTTGTTTGTTTTTTATACAATAATCAATTGAATAAAAAATGGTTGTTTTCCGTTAGCCGGGCGCAACAACTAGGTGGCGATAAAACCCCAGCAGAGTTACATCTTTCCCTACTATCCATGGCGACCTGGAGGGGGAAGAGTAATTAACGCCACCTAGTGGTTGCGCCTGGCTAACGAAATAGTACCAATAAATTATTTAGTCAGTGTTTGCCCATTGCAAAAGCTTTCCCTGATTCACATCACAGGTGGCGACATCTTTAGTCCTGTCAGGTGATCTCTGCGGAATGTTTGGTTACTGAGGGTCCTAAAGCCAGTAGAAAAAAAAAATCTCTGGTCTCCCAGAATGCTCTGGGGAAGGGGTAGAATTCCACATGATACAGCTTAGGCCAAGCCTCAGGCTGGCTTCACACACTGCAGATTGGCGGTGCAGTGCAGGCCTTTCGGGGATCACCGCGATAGTACACGGTAATCCCTGTCTGGCATCCGCCAAAGCAGGAAGTGGCAATCGATGACGTGAGCAGAAGCTTATTGCTAAAATACGCTTCTGCGCATGCTAAAAACTGCAGCAGGTTTTTTAAATACACGCGCATTATCATAAACGTACATGACGTCCGGTCTGTCGCAGATCACTGCAGGAGCCGTGCAGTAATGTAGGTCTGGCCGTGCGTTAGATAGGGTGCTTCTGGCGCAGTATACCCCAATGTGGGGAGTGTGAACTTACCCCATAGACTTTCATTAGGCTGCTGTAGGGTGCAGTAAATGTACCGCACCGCCTCGATGTGAGAGGGGCCCTCAGTGGGAGGGCGGGACTACACACCAATATACAGCCATATAAGGCTATAGGAAGTGTTCTGATGCTGAAACCAGGATATTTCATGTACAAGTGGGTATCCTGAATAATTCACTGCATTTGTTACAGGTCCTCTTTCATTTATTTTTTTCATGACAATACCGGTTTATTTTTGCAGCTCACCATGTGGTTTGGTGTTGATGGCTTTGTCTCGTTTTTAGTGGTGTTATGGATTGGTGTGTGATGCTGGTGCTTTCTTTCTATTGAGCTTACAATAGTGATATTTTTTCTATCACGTTTAAAGCTACATTTTAAGGTGTGTACACACATCCAATCTTTATTGGCCAATTTTACCACTTCCATGTAACAGTAATATCTGTTGGCCCTTCTACGGCATGGAAATGTTAAAATTGCCCAATCAAAATTGGATGAGTTTACCAGGCTGTAGATGACACATGGCTAAAATGATTGTCTCTAATCGTCTCACCACAAGTTCCCAAGTGTGTATTTGTGCCCCAAGTGACGTTGACTATTAACAGCCCCGCCCCCCGCCCTAAACTTGTTCCTGAACTGCTACCCAATATGATCCGTACACCTTGTTTTAGGCAGCAGAAGCTGAAAATGTGTACATAAATTAAAGTGCACCAAAACTGAGAAGGATCTGGATGTTTCCTTTTAAATACCAGTTGCTTGTCAGTCCTGCTGATCTTTGGCTGCAGTAGTGGCTGAATCACACACCTGAAACAAGCATGCAGCTAATCCAGTCTGACTTCAGTCAGAACACCTGATCTGTATGCTTGTTGAGGGACTGTGGCTGAAAGTGTTAGAGACACAGGATCAGCAGGAGAGTCAGGCAACTGGTATGATTTTAAAAGGAAAAATCCATATCCTTCTCAGTTTAGGTTCACTTTTTAATGGGTCGTGGTGTCTATAAGGTTTGTCTGCCTTAGTAGAAGCAGTAGACGTTGTAATCAAGCCATCTAATGACATTTATTTACGTTTGCACAAAGGAATGTTTCTCCTCCAGATGTCCAGTGTATATAAGCTGTGTGTTTTTAACATCGTTTCAATACAAGGGAACCAAGTCTGTGGAAGGCGTATTAGCCGAAAGCTTATTTCTTTATTTACCTCCAAGTTAGTCAATAAATGGTATCCTGATTGAAAGCTACATGCTCTCTCTGCCTTGTGGTACTATTTTCAGCATTTCAATGGCATTTGAAAACAAGCCATGGTAGTGAATGTGGTCCAAACACCGTAACTGCTTTTATCACAACTGTGTTTGCCTAGAACAATGTTCTCCCCAGGCTCTTTTAGCCGGGTACTCCACCCGACAATTTTTGGTGAGCACCCGGCTGTCATCGGCTCACCTCCTCCTATGCTGTAAGCAGAGTTGTGCACAGAAGCACCGGCCCTGCATTCTCTCATCTCGCCCCACCCGGCTACTATTTCATGCCACCCGGCTGGAAAAAAATGTCTGGGGAGAACACTGTAGAAGGTTCGTGTAGAGTCGACAAACCCTTGAAAGTGACATTAGACAGGTTTTGTGTCTTAGTGTTGTTCTGTGGTTGGTCCAAATATACACACCTGTTATTCTTAAAAATGAACTTTAACTCCGGATCAAACGTCATCCCAATCAGTAGCTGAAACCCCCTTTACCACGAGAAATTTTTACCTTTTCTCAAATTGATCACCGGGACACCTGTATGGCTGATGTTGTGGTGAAACCCCTCCCACAGTGTGATGCCATGGCCCTGACCGCTCTGTCTGTGAAACTCATTGCATTGTGGGAAATAATGACCGTTTCCAACTGCCAAGCAAACTGTATCTCACTTTGTGCATAGAACTCTCAGTAAACGAACATTGCACAGAATTCACCTGGCTGGACTTAAGATGTTACCTACCACCAGTGATAAGTTTCAGAATGTAAATCAAGGAGAGGAAAACATTTTACAATGGGAAAACACTGACAAACTTGTTGAAAACCGCCTGAATTTTGAACACAGGTAAACATACCGATCTCTCACTGATGCGATTAATAAAATACATTTTGGGTCTGTTAGTCTGCTAATTACTGCAGGTGATTACTCCTCCAGAATCGCAATGCTTTTGCTCTGTGCAGCTAAGTACTCATGCAGTAATACTGCCACTGCTGGAGTTTTACTGAACAAGACACGGACACGATTGGAAAAAAAAAAAGCTGCTTACAGGACCTTTTTAGGTACCGTCTATTCCGGCAGATAAGATGACCCCCCAACTTTTCCAGTTAAAATATAGAGTTTGGGATATACTCACTGCATAAGACTACTTACCCTCTTACAATGCACACCGCAAAAAAAAAAAAAAAAATCATATACTGGTGCTATGTAGGAACAAATACTGGTGCTGTACTGTATGTGGTGCCCAATATATAACAGTATGTAGGCAATTGACTGGTTGGATTGGTCAACTCTCCCTCTCCATAAGTGGATTGGTCAGCTCTCCTTGTCTACCTGTCTATCAGAGCAGTATGGAAGAACAAACAACAAACAAACAAACACAGAACACTTATATCGTGCTTTTCTCCTGGCGGACTCAAAGCGCCAGAGCTGCAGCCACTAGGACGCGCTCTATAGGCAATAGCAGTGTTAGTGAGACTGGCCCAAGGTCTCCTGCTGAATAGGTGCTTGCTTACTGAACAGACAGAGCCGAGATTCGAACCCTGGTCTCCTGTGTCAGAGGCAGAGCCCTTAACCATTACTCCATTCAGCCACTGATCGCGCTGTGCCCATAAAACACGCCTCTATCACCCGTCTGGCCCACCCTTGTATCCTATTCAGTGTTCTCCCCAGAATTATTTTTCAGCCGGGTGGCATGAAATAGTAGCCGGGTGGCATGAAAAAGCAGCCGATTGGGTAGAGATGAAAATGCAGGGCAACTCTGCTTACAGCATAGGAGGTGGTGAGGAGGTGAGCCAATGACAGCCAGATGGTCACCAAATCTAGCCGGGTGGAGCACCCGGCTAAAAGAGCCTGGGGAGAACACTGCTATTTACCTCCTTCTCTGCCTCTCAGATCTCGCACATGTACGCCTGCACCGCTTCACTACAGTCCTCAGCAGCGTGATCTGAGAGGCAATAACAGGATAGGGTGTATCACCCGGCATCAATGACACCCGGCGTATAAGACGATCCCTGACTTTTCAGAAGATTTTTAAGGGTGAAAAAAGTCTTATACGCCAGAATATACAGTACTTATTACTGGCTGCAGCGTGAAACGAAGTGCCATTTTTAATAGCTTCAAATTGTAAAGGCTGGTTACCACTGGGGTGCTTTTTCACAGTGTTACAGCGCTGTGCTGATTGCTGGTGATCAGCAAAGTATGGTGTGCAGTGTTTTCCAATTGGATCATTCTGACTGCATGTAGCATTTTTGGAGCGATGCAATTCTCATTCACTAAATTAGAATCACAAACCACAATCGCTGCAAAAATCTTAATCGTGATCACAATCAAGTTTTGGTTATTGATGTGATGGTTCTGTTGTATTTAATTTTTTTGCCTTGGTGATTATGATATTTGATGGTTTGATGTTTGTTTTGAGGCTGTGACTGGTATTTGGGGTTTGTGTGGTTTGTTTTGGTGATAACGCTGTTGGGGAAGTGCTAGTTACATGGTTTTAGTGTACAGGATGGTGTGCTGTTGATGTTCTTGTGGTTTGGTATGATTTTGAGGTCCTGTAGTTTGGTTTTATGTTTTTTGTTTTTATTTTTTTGATTGATTTTGTTTTTGTTGTGGTTGGATGTTGTTGGCTCTGTGGTTTGGAGTAATGGCAAATTGGTTTATTGTGTAAAATCAAATTTACTATTTGTTCCCTGATATCTTACTGGTGGCATTTTACCCTACCATTGTGGATTTAAGTATTTACAAGCTTAATTAAGATTGATATTATGATCAAAACACAGAACCACCATTTTTGTTTTTGGTCGGTCGATCATGATGACATGTAAGTAAAGTTTTAAGTGGTTAAAAATTCCACTAAGTACCTATATCTCATGGGGCATGACGGTGGTCACTGATGGCTGTAGAAGCAGGTCAGTGACTGGCCACTGGGTACATCCCACCCATGATCACCACCATGCTATGATTAGACTGGCCAGTGGGCACTATTTATAGATTCTGCCAACGATCACCACCATGCTACGATTAGACTTGCTCATGTACTTTGTGCTTGCTTAAAGCAGCAGGGACAGCAGCACTACTTATTCTACTTACATAACATTGTATTGTACTTTATGCATTTTGATTTCAGTGAATTTTATTTAGTAAATAAAGATAAAACTGATCCAGGCATTTTCCATCTTTTTGCCTCTGACTCAAGCCAACCCTGATTTTTATTTCCAACCTTACTCTAGCATGCTTTGTGAACACATGTGAGCACAGCATAGATCAGATTCCAGCAGCTTCTGCAGAGAGGCGGGGCGAATTTCCCTTTTCAGCCTCAGGCTGTCACACTGATCTGCCCTCAGCCAATCAGTGAGGAGCAGGAATGTGGGAGGGGTGACGACAAGCTTCTCTCTCCCCGGCAATGTACCAAAATGGAGCCATGCTGACTGAGATAAGATTCATTGCAGCAGAAACATTCTTATATTGGAATGCTTGCAATACAGACTGCATGTAGACCTCATAATTAAGACAGAGCAGCGGGTAAATGAAATTTTATTTTGTGGCTGACAATCTCACTTTAAAGTATACCTGACCTGAGGCAAAGCTACCTAATGTAAGCACAGAGGTATGTTCCTGTTGGATCCACATACCTCTGTGTATTGTGTGTTATCCAGTCTCTTGTTACCCTCCTATTCCCTCCTTTTAAAGGGAATCTAAGGCGAAAGTAAGGCACTCAGTTTAACTTACCTGAGACTTCTTCCAGCCCCCATAGTTATCTTGGTCTCTTGTGTTTCCACTCTGTTCCATACAGCAGCTGTCCCCTCCACGTGCTCCTGTGGCCAGTAGTGTTCTGCGCTTGCGCAAGCCGAGAAAATTGCATCTGTGCATGCACCGAATGCTTCTGGCTGCGGGAGGAATGACTGAGGAGGCGATTGAGTAGCCAGATTTCTCTGCAAAACAGAGTGGCTGAAGATGCCCAAGGCAAGGTAAACTGGGCGACTTACTGTCAATTTAAGGTCCCTTTAAGTGGAGTAAATAGGACGGGAAGAGGAGGGAACGGGAGGGTGATGGGAAGAAAGACTGCCTCTTCCTGTCTGAAAATTTGACTTTCGCTAAAAGTCAAATTTTTCAAGGAGTGATGAAGGGGGGCTGATCTAGCATGAATGTACCTCTATGCTTAACTTGCCTCGGGTCAGCTGTGCCATAAGTCCCTGAGATGGAACAGATTCACCCTTCAAAAAAAGAGGGTGAAAAGAGGGTTAACTGAAATCCTGCATTCGTAACATAAAAAAATCCGATCCTTCAGCTCCGCACTCACCAAACCCGCTATTATTCTTTTACACACTTTATTTAGTCACTTTCCCTCAGCAACACTTTGCCTTTTCTATGTTAAGTGGCTAGAAAATAATATTAATGAGTATTATTACGCTATTGTTAAGTATACCTGGTGATTTGCGGCATAAATACACAATATTAGTTCGGGGTTAGCTTGTCATAGAGGAGGTCAGAGCAGCGGGAGTAAGTGTAGGGTGACAAGTTGTGGAGTGCCTACCGAAGCTGCGTCAATACCCTCATTTTCTACTCGATATTATTTATCTGGAGAGCGCGGGAGAATTTCAGGCGCTTTCTCCTAAATGCCGAGTTTCTCAGGCTCCCATAAAGGACTTTCTGGCGGCTACAGTTGGAAATATTTCCTTCTTCGCTTTGTAGCTTGTGCTAAGTGACACATAAAAGGAAGCTTTCTAACCCAACACTGGGCCGTCCCACACCAAACTTTTTGGGAAAAGTTGGAAGTTGCAGTATTAAAGGACCAATGCCATGGAAAATTGTAGCATTGAGTGTAGCATTGAAAATACACATAAACACATACAAATAAGAAGTATTACTTCCAGAGTAAAATGGCCATCCATTACTTTTTTCCTATGTTGCTGTGGCTTACAGTAGTTAGTAGAATATTTTGACTGGTCCATCTCTTCATGGAGTATTCTAAGTATTTTTTATTTATTATTAGAGCGAGATCCATTGCCTGCCAATACACCACAGACGGATTACCAATGTATTTCAGAATGGATTCGGCACAACCTTGGCCGCCCCCAAGGGTAAAATCCCCCCCCCCCCTCCCCCAGTGCCCAGGATGTGTAAATTCTCACCTTTCCTGCTGGCGCGACTCCCGGCATGATCTGCTGCCTCCCCGGTTACCGCGAGTGCTGTACCACGTGGCACGTGTGTGATGTCACACAGGCACTTGGTGACAGTGGATGACACCAGGAATGGCACCAGCAGAACAGGTGAAAATTTGCACAGGAGGGGAAGACATTATACACTTGGGGGGACATCGACCTGGGGTCCGTCACGTGCGACAGTCATCGCGATATTGAATGCCATTACCATTGCGTAACCAATCAAGCACGTTTGTCTGACCGACTTCGGCCCAAAATCGTTCGAAACATCGATCGGCAGACATGTTGCAGCACTGATCTTCCAATTCGATAGTCATTGGTCGATATATGGTCACCTTAACTCAAACAGAAGGTAAATTGTTTGCGGTCTGTTCCCCAACACCCATAATGCATCTCTTCAGGAGAGTGGTTCGAGCGGTGTACAGCCAGCGGTTCTGGGCAATCATAACTTGTGTTCCTCATATCTCTACTTGTCCTAAATAACTCCAACATACACAGTGTTGGAAAATGAACAGATCTGATGGTTTTAGAAAAACAGAAGACCCAGGGCCGGGCCGAGGCATAGGCTGGAGAGGCTCCAGCCTCAGGGCGCAGTGTAGGAGGGGGCGCACAATTCATTCAGCTGTCATTCCTAATTGTGTTTGAAGCAGAAATAAATAAGAAAAGGGGATACATAGCAGTGACTGCAAGCCAGATAACTAGATATTAAGGTGTTGGAGAGGTTGTGGGCCCTGTAGCACCTCTTAGTCTAATAGCAATCAGTGTGTGACAGCTGAGGGGGGAGGGATGGAGGGGCGCACTTTGGTGTCTCAGCCTTGGGTGCTGGAGGACCTTGTCCCGCCTCTGAGAAGACCGATTGTGTAGCCACAATGGTGTTCAGGAAGCTTCAGTCTTCTGTATGTTGTAAGAGCCCTGACAACACATCATTTGTTCAGGGGCTGCTCTGGTCCATAAAAGCCAAATTATCACCCTACAGGGTCTGTTTATCAGACTTTGGTGATTTCCCCCTCTGTGTTTCGCCTGGAGAGGAGGTTGAGAAATCACTGTAAATATTTTACAGCCATCAAAGTAAATATGCCTTCCCCAGGCTCCTGCTTTCCTCAGATGACGCTTTTATCTCTAAATTCCGTTTGTCCAGATCACGTTAAGTCTGCAGACTGAGCTGAACTCCGAGCATCTGTCCATCTCAGAATTAAGGCCGTCAACCCTGAGTCCTGGGCTACAAGTCACCGCGTACACTGACAGAGAAATGCAGCCCTGTCTTCCTGACTGAGAGGCCTGTTCAGAGAGTCCCTCACACAGCCCTCTTCCTCAGTGCTGAGTTTTACTCTGTGTTTGTTATAAATAAAGGCGGGACGTTTTTTGTTGTGCTGTGAGGAAAAACTAGACAGGTTTTCTAAGAGGGCCATTTAGGACAAACTCTTTGCGGAGGAATCGGAAAGATTGGATTTGTTGTTTCTGAGGCAGCAAACACACTTGTTTGATTTGCGCATGTTTTGCCACACGCCACTGCACATGTGATATTCATCGATCATTTTTTAAGGACCCTTTTACACTAGCAGGGTAAACCTGCGTTGCGTTACCATATTTTACGCAAGGGGACATAAAAGCAATGAAATTCTATGGAGACTTTTACACTTATTGTGGTCCATTGCGCTGGAAGTTTCCAAGCTGACACAAGGGCATCAGTGCATTACCGTAAGCACTGCGTTTGACGCCCGGTACTTGGGAAAAGGGAAGTCTATGGGCAACACACGTAAACGATGAAGTGTGGTGTGCACATGCTTGGACCAACGAGAATCCGAGTGATGTACTCCCTGCCCCGCAGGAGTACGTCATTTAACTGGGGGTGGAGCTATGCATATTACCCTGCTGCCGCACTCTGCCGCAGGATCATATGAGTGAGGTTTGTGGCAGGAGCCTTGCACCGCAATGCAAAAAACAAGCGTAAAATGGCCTAAAAGGCAACTGACCTGAGAGGGAGATGGAAGCTGCCATATTTATTTCCTTTAAACAATATAATTTACCTGGCATCCTGCTGATGTTTCTGGCACCAGTAATATCCGAATCACACACCTGAAACAAGCATGCGGCAAATGCAGTCAAACTTCTGATCTGCATGCTTGTTCAGGGTCTATGGCTAAAGCAAAGTACCCACAGCCAGATGGACTGCCAGGCAACTAGTATTTCTAAAAGCGGGATTAACACCATAAAAATCTAATTTCAACAGCAACTGGTCTGAGTGTGTTAAGTGACAAAGATGCTAATCCTGCAATCAAAACTTTCAAAACTTTTTCTGCTGTTATGGTTTGGAGTTATCACATACCTTAGGAGCACTAGCCCTTTAATTGCCATTGCCATCAGCTGGCAAAACAGTTGCATGCTGGGGGGACTTTTTATCTATAATACAGGGAGTGCAGAATTATTAGGCAAATGAGTATTTTGACCACATCATCCTCTTGATGCATGTTGTCTTACTCCAAGCTGTATAGGCTCGAAAACCTACTACCAATTAAGCATATTAGGTGATGTGCATCTCTGTAATGAGAAGGGGTGTGGTCTAATGACATCAGCACCCTATATAAGGTGTGCATAATTATTAGGCAACTTCCTTTCCTTTGGCAAAATGGGTCAAAAGAAGGACTTGACAGGCTCAGAAAAGTCAAAAATAGTGAGATATCTTGCAAAGGGATGCAGCACTCTTAAAATTGCAAAGCTTCTGAAGCGTGATCATCGAACAATCAAGCGTTTCATTCAAAATAGTCAACAGGGTCGCAAGAAGCGTGTGGAAAAACCAAGGAGCAAAATAACTGCCCATGAACTGAGAAAAGTCAAGCGTGCAGCTGCAAGATGCCACTTGCCACCAGTTTGGCCATATTTCAGAGCTGCAACATCACTGGAGTGCCCAAAAGCACAAGGTGTGCAATACTCAGAGACATGGCCAAGGTAAGAAAGGCTGGAAGACGACCACCACTGAACAAGACACACAAGCTGAAACGTCAAGACTGGGCCAAGAAATATCTCGAGACTGATTTTTCTAAGGTTTTATGGACTGATGAAATGAGAGTGAGTCTTGATGGGCCAGATGGATGGGCCCGTGGCTGGATTGGTAAAGGGCAGAGAGATCCAGTCCGACTCAGATGCCAGCAAGGTGGAGGTGGCGTACTGGTTTGGGCTGGTATCATCAAAGATGAGCTTGTGGGGCCTTATCGGGTTGAGGATGGAGTCAAGCTCAACTCCCAGTCCTACTGCCAGTTTCTGGAAGACACCTTCTTCAAGCAGGGGTACAGGAAGAAGTCTGCATCCTTCAAGAAAAACATGATTTTCATGCAGGACAATGCTCCATCACACGCGTCCAAGTACTCCACAGCGTGGCTGGCAAGAAAGGGTATAAAAGAAGAAAAACTAATGACATGGCCTCCTTGTTCACCTGATCTGAACCCCATTGAGAACCTGTGGTCCATCATAAAATGTGAGATTTACAAGGAGGGTAAACAGTACACCTCTCTGAACAGTGTCAGGGAGACTGTGGTTGCTGCTGCACGCAATGTTGATGGTGAACAGATCAAAACACTGACAGAATCCATGGATGGCAGGCTTTTGAGTGTCCTTGCAAAGAAAGGTGGCTATATTGGTCACTGATCTGTTTTTGTTTTGTTTTTGAATGTCAGAAATGTATATTTGTGAATGTTGAGATATTATATTGGTTTCACTGGTAAAAATAAATAATTGAAATGGGTATATATTTGTTTTTTGTTAAGTTGCCTAATAATTATGCACAGTAATAGTCACCTGCACACACAGATATCCCCCTAAAATAGCTAAAACTAAAAACAAACTAAAAACTACGTTCAAAAATATTCAGCTTTGATATTAATGAGTTTTTTTGGGTTCATTGAGAACATGGTTGTTGTTCAATAATAAAATTATTCCTCAAAAATACCACTTGCCTAATAATTCTGCACTCCCTGTATATTCCTCCTCTTTCCTTTATTTCTCCTCCTTCTAATGACATAAGACAGTGCACTTCCTAGTATAGACCTCAGTGGGAGTGTCTGAAGACTCTGGGAGGAGGGTGGGTAACGAATACACAATTAGCAAGAGGAGAAAAAAAGAGTGAGGGAGGAAATGTCAGGATTAGTTTCATTCAAAGGTAAGCAAGATGGAAACTGTTTAGAATAGAATTCTCTGCTTTTCCTTTATAAAATTCACAGGAATTATACCGTGGACAGTGCAATACATCTGTTATGTAAGTAGAACTAATATTCATCTACTTATATATGTGTTTTTTTATTTCTAGGTTAGCATGGGTGTCACTTGTTCTTTAATAGGATATAAATATGTCAGCCTCCATATGTCCCTAGGCTCCTTCAACGGTCGACTGCTTTTAGGGAACAGGCAAAGCATGCTGGGAATTGTAGTTTATTAGAGTGAGGGTGACAGAGAAGTTAGTCAGCCAGAAGTTTCCAGGCAGTAATATGAGAGCAGAATGAAGATGTTTCTCTGCAGGAACAATGCGCTATTGTCGCTGTCTGTCTGGCGGTCAGTGAGACGTCTGGTCGCCACATGTGGGGAGCCTGGATGAACTCTCTGCCCAGCGGTGGTATCTCGTGGCCTCTCGCCTCGGTGCTGATATTATAGTGTGGCCCCAGAGAATGGTTTTATGGTGCTTTAACAACCTTTTCATGAACATGGTCGGTCGTCAGTATAATTGGAAACTTGTGTAACAGTGGTGCGCGCTTTGCCTCTCTGATTTATGCCTCTGTTTTCTAACTTCATGATAGCTCAGAGGTTGGGCCACCATGCTGCGTCGGTTCAAGATCCTTTTCTTGTAGGGACCGATAAGAACGGGGTAGATTGCCTCATTCATGACCAAACTTAAAGAGGAGCTGTAGTGAAAATAACATAAAGAACACAATTATTTTTTATAATATTTAATTATAGATTATTCACACAGTGTTAGAACAAACACTCCGATGGAGATAGGAGTGTGCTACAGCTGATATGACCCTAATGCCCAAGGGTCACCAGTGTTCTCCCCAGAATCTTTTTCCAGCCGGGTGACATGAAAAAGTAGCTGGGTGGGGTGAGATGAGAGAATGCAGGGCTGGCGCTTCTCTACTTATAGCATAGGGGGAGGTGAGCCGATGACAGCCGGGTGCTCACCGAAACTAGCCGGGTGGAGCGCCCGTCAAAAAGAGTCTGTGGAGAACAGTGGTCACCAATCCAAGAAGCCAAGATCAGCTGCGTCTCAGCCCATCCTTACTGACATGTGATTTTTATTACTTGTTTCAATAAAGAGCTATTTCTTCAAGAGTGGTGCTGCTGATCTTGGTTTCTTTTGTAGTTTATTTAGTCAGTGTTTTCCCATTGTAAAATCTTTCCTATCCCCGATTTACCTTCTGATATTCATCACTGGTGGTGACCTCTTTAGTTCTGCCAGGTGATCTGTACAGAATGTTCGTTACTGGGCATTCTATGCACAGAGGGAGATGCTGGTTGCTTGGCAGCTGGACAAAAGTTATTTCCCACAACGCAACGAGGTTCACAGACCGCAAACTGAGGGGTAAACACTGTGTATGGGGAAGTGTGTGGTCTCTCACCGCACCTCCCGTTTGGCTGCGTCCCCTTCTATTCCTTGTAACTGCTCCGGTGATGGGCATAGTATTGAAGCTGTTTGGGGTGCCCTTTGACCCTCACGCTGACATTGTACGCAAGGTTGTCTCTGCGACCGCACTCCCCTTGTGTCATAATGTGCGCCTGGCTGATGGGTCCCAGGTGCACATTGATAATGACGAGGGGAGCTCTGGTTGCAGAGCCGATCTTGCATTCAGCATCAGTTACAAGGCAAGGTATTGAAGGGGACGCAGCCACAAGGGACGTGCAATAAAAGACCTCACACCTCCCCATACACCAAAAACGTGCCATTTAAGCTATTACTTATTTTTGGGGAGGGCTTATAGTTAAAGCATGCTTGAAATATACTGTAAGCTAGGGCTTATTTTTGGGGAGGGCTTATAGTTAAAGCATGCTTGAAATATACTGTAAGCTAGGGCTTATTTTTGGGGAGGGCTTATAGTTAAAGCATGCTTGAAATATACTGTAAGCTAGGGCTTATTTTAGGGGAAACGCAGAATTTTTGTCAAGGTATGGGAGAATACTACATTCTATGGGACAAAGATGAATAGGGATGTGTGTAAGGCCGTATAACGAGTTTATGTGGCTTTTGTAGCATTTGGGAGGGGCAAAATCCACGACTCTTCTGCTTTTCTTGAGCAATTTCTTATAGTTTTTTTTTCTTGACTTTCCATCTTCATCGATTTTTTTTTCTTTCTACTCTTCTTTCCTACTTATATTTTCTCTTGGATGACAAATCTAATGCTGGGCATACATGGTTAGATTCTTCCTTATCAATCGAGCCGCTGATGGCTCGATTGATAATATCCGACAGGTCTGATGACCCGCCAGATAGATTCCCCGCGGGCGGACAATATCGTGGAATCGAGCGGAAGATATGGAGCGCCCGCAAGAATCGATCCAGGTGCCGGCAGGGACGAGCGGGGATGCGCCGGGATTGAGCCAGCGGATCGATCCGGCGCAGCTATCTCACCGTGTATTCCCAGCATAATGGTTTATCAAGGGCAGTAATATTGGCTTTGGGACGTTGGAAGGGAAAAAACACCCACGTCCCCAGTACTCATGTGCTATTAATGTTCATAACTTTACTTTATACTTTTTACTTTGTACTTTATACTGGTTGAACTGGATGGACGTATGTCTTTTTTCAACAAAAATAACTATGTAACTATAACGCAGAAGCCTTTTGCCTATGTTCGACATTTTGATACATACATACATACACTGTACATACATACACACATACACTACACACGCACGCACGCACGCACGCACGCACGCACGCACATACACACACACACACACACACACACACACACACATACACATACATACACATACACATACATACACACACATACACACGCATACACACACATACACACATAATGTTATGTATATGCACTATATCAGCTGTACGAATCTGTTTTCTTCCTATACCGATTGATATACTGTTGGCTTTTTGTGACTTGTATGGTGTGAAACTTCAATAAAAATTTGAATATAAATAAAATAAAAAGATGTGACACAGGCCGGGAATAGCGGTGTTTTTATGTCAGAACAATACCGAGTATGAACTCTGCCACCCAATAAATAATTGTTTTTCAATCTCTGACCTGAGTGCTTGTATCTCGGCAGGACTTTGATCCTGTCCCCGTGTCCCGGCCTCTCTCTCAGGGAACAGTCCCTGGCGGTTGGAGGTGGCGGTTGGCTTTGCTGAGTTCTCCTAGGTGCCCTGACAGGAAATGGATATTATCAGCGTTTCTCTGGATGTGCGAATGCCGGGCATTCCAGGGAATTATCCCCGCTGCAGCCGCTCATATCCTTCCAGGAACAGTCCAAAGTCTCCTCTTGTTCTGTTGTTTATTAATTTATATCACCCCCAATTCCATATTTCAGGGCAATCAAAACTTTTACAATACTGTCATTAAAGGGAATTCTATTATCTCTTTCCTTTTATCTACACATAGAAGTGTGATCACCTTCATGTAAACAGTGTTATCAGTGAGTATTAAGAACGCCATTGTGTCAAAGCTATGCCCCAAATGTTTAATCCCCACATTCAGGCACAATTTTTATATCCAATTAACTGATTGTTCTTTTAAAGTTTGTATGAAAAGTTGTGTAGACCCCCCCCCCCCCAAAAAAAAAACCCTCAACCAATTATATTCCTTCCTTGAGACCAGCAGGGCATACATTTAAAGGATATCTGAACTGAGAGGGATATGGTGGCTGCCATACCAGTTTCCTGTCTGTCCTACTGATAAGCTGCTTTTAATACTTTTAAGCCCCGTCTACACGGGGAGATGTTGTGGCGATCCGGCGGCTCGATTAGCCGCCGGATCGCCTCTTCCGCGTCCCCGCGCGTGCTCCGGATTCGATTCCCCGCCGGCGCCGCTTGTCTTCCGCTCGATTCCCTGCCATTGTCCCTCGCGGGGAGCGAGCAGGGAATCGGCGGTGAGGAGATCCGTCCTGTCGGATCTTATCAATCGAGCCGCATCAGCGGCTCGATTGATAAGGGACATCGCGGCCGCATCTACGCATGTAGATGCGGCTTTAGCCATAGACCCTGAACAAGCAGGCAGAAGATCAGGAGTTTCTGACTAAGGGCTCGTTTCCACCATAGCGAATCCGCATGCGGCGCCGACATGCGGATTCGCTTGGTACATTGAAGTGGCCGGGGCTGTTTCCATATGTGCGGCGTGCGGGAGCGATTTGGCGGCGGGCCAAATCTGCACGACGGGACCCACAGAATTCGCCTGCGTCGGGAATCCATGCGAATCGCCGCTAATGTATTTAATAGGAAAAACGCATGCGTTTTTTACATGCGTTTTTACCCGCGATTCGCGTGCGATTTTTCACCTTTTTCAATGTGATTTTGCCCTGGCAGAGTCATGGTTAATTTCGCATGGCACCCTGCCATGCGAAATCGCGGGTAAAAACGCATGCGGAAACGCATCCGCATGCGTTTTTACAAGCGTCGGGATGCCGGCGAAATCGCCTCGCAACAGTGGAAACGGGCCCTAAAGTCTGACTAGACTAGCTGCATGTTCGTTTCAGGTGTGATTATTCAGACACTACTGTAAACAAAGACATCAGCAGGGCTGCCAGGCAACTGGTATTGGATATTGGTTAAAGTGAAATAAATATGGCATATCCCTCTCAGTTCAGGTGTCCTTTATTAAAACAGCACCTGATAATTTGGGCACCTTGTATTCTCCATAGTACAGTGATCTGCAAACTTGGCTCTCCAGCTGTTAAGGAGCTACAAGTCCCACAATGCATTGCAGGAGTCTGACAGCCACAGTCATGATTCATAAAGGCAACTGCATTTTGGGACTTGTAGTTCCTTGACAGCTGGGGAGCCAAATTTGCAGATCGCTGCCGTAGTAGAATATCAGTGGTATTGCCAATATTTTACTATTTTCTTCACTAACCTAATTATCACACTGAGATAGTATGGCTGACAGCTCCTCTACCAACCTATAGTCAATATCTCTTTTGTCAACTGGGGCCTACCTGTATTTCACTTGCTGACTGACCCAGATACGTTTATTTAGCACAAGAGCTACTAAACAACTGTAGTCCAATCCATTGGTGCCCTCTTTTGTCTGTAAAATATCTGTACAGCAGCATGAAGTATGTCGGCGGGATATAAATAATAATTGCACGCATTTATGATGGCAGCCATATTTTACTATCCAGTCCGTGTTCCTAGCCTCGCAATGCAGCAGAGATATTGTTGTCTGGGACAGGCCCCTGAGGACTTTGGTGAGGAAACACAAAAGTTTAAGATTGGCCGCTAGACACACAAAACGAGAGATTAGATGCAGAGAGCCTTGTTGTTATGTAAAAATCTCTTTAAAGTTGAGCCATGCTAAAGATTAGTACAGCTTTGTTTTAAAGTACACTCCCAGCCTACTTTTGTCAGATGTATTGCTTTCTATTGGCACGATTTGTTACCACTGTAAAAAACAAAACAAGAAAAAAACAGTTTCAAATACATTAGTTCACATACAAATGAGAAGAGCTGCTTATATCCATCCTAGAGTATGATGCAGAAGGGTATAAATAACTTTTGTACTACAGGTGCCTGTTACAGTAACAGTAAAGTTTTTTTAAAGTGAACCTGAGGTGAGAGTAATGGGGAGGTTGCCATATTTATTTCCATTTAAGCGATACCAGTTGCCCGGCTCTCATGCTGATCATCTGCCTCTAACAATTTCAGCCATAGACCCTGAACAAGCATGCAGCAGATCAGGTGTTTCTGGCAATATTGTCAGAACTGACAAGATTAGCTGTATGCTTCTTTCTGGTGTTGTTCAAATACTACTGCAGCCAAATAGTTCAGCAGGACTGCTAGGCAACTGGTATTGTTTAAAAGGAAACAAATATGTCAGCCTCCATATCACGCTCACCTCGGGTTCACTTTAATAGAGGGACAACTGAGGCAGCACGGTGGCGTAGTGGTTAGCGCCTATTCCTTGCAGTCCTGTGTCACCGGTTTTGTGTTGGCCAATAAAGAGGTGGGGGGGGGGGGGGGGGTGGAGAGTTGCTATTGGCACTAGGAGGGGGTGGGTTCAAGTCAGAATGATTGCATAGTAAAGTGTCAGTAATGTAAGTTACCAATATTTTTTTTTTTTTTACTATTGACGCCACTCGCTGTCCAGCCAGTAACACATACTCATAAAGGTGCCTATTAACAGTACAATTTTTTCATCAGACGCAATCTTGTGATGCGCTTTAAATGATCGGAATTAATCGGAAGGCAATTATCGATTGTTCCCATTAAAAGAACGATTTAAGTAGGTTTTACATTCCAATTCGATCATAAAATTCAACTTTTGGATCGATAATTTTCCCTTTTCCAGACCAAAGAATTGTATTGCATCGATTTGCGCCACAAACTGTGCCGCTTTCTATACAATTCAATCATAAACAGTACATTGAAAGAATGAATCTGAAGGAAAAATTGTACCGTTAATGGCACCTTAACAGAAACTGCAGATCCGGTCTGCCCCTCCTCTCTGGCCCCAGTCGGAAACAGGAAGCAGCTTGCAGAGATCACTAATCAGACCAGACTGATGATCACAGATTTCAGCAGAACATAACATTCATTCAGGAATGGGCAGTAGTGGGGAAGCAAGGGGGTGTGAAGGCACAGGGAAGAGGCATGGGGAAGCTTGCAGCGATCAGGCCAGATTGAAGATCACAGATTTCAGCAGAACATTCACTCAGGAATAGGCAGTAGTGGGGAAGCTGGAGCTCAGTAGTTGGCTAGGAATAAAAATAAAACCATGGCTGTGTGCTTTGAAACTGATTTATTTTACATCAGTTAATCAGGGAACTTTTTACACAGATATAACAAGCTCTGCCACTGAGGCCTGGCAGGACTAGGAAAACATCTGTGCCGAGAGCGAGGCTGTAAAGTTGAGGTTATGAAAAGAAGGAAGAAACTGCTACAAGATGTGACTGAAGGGTGGCAGAATTGAATTTCTTTCCAGAGTCAGATGCTCTGTATACAATATAAAAGTTGCTGCTGTTTCTGGTTAATCGGGCAAATCACTATAGCTGAGGCCGGCAGTGCAGAGATTACTCCACTCTCATCTGTGCTCTCCTACAGCTAGGCTGCATTGGGGGCATAGTAGATAGCACTCTCACCTTGCAGTGCTAGGTTACATCCCAGCCAGGGCACTATCTGCACAGAGTTTGTATGTTCTCCCCCTGTCTGTGTGGGTTTCCTCCGAGCACTCTGGTTTCGTCTCACATTCCAAAAATATACAGATAGTTAATTGGCTTCCCCTTAATTGGTCCTAGATTACTATTGACATACGACTATGGCAGGGATCAGATTTCAGCCCCTGTGAGCGACACTTAAAGGGAACCTAAAACTGAGAGGGATATGGATGTTTACCTTTAAACAATACCAGTTGCTTGGCAGTCCTGCTGATCTCTTTGGCTGCAGTAGTGGCTGAATAACACACCTGAAACAAGCATGCAGCTAATCCAGTCTGACTTCAGTCAGAGCACCTGATGTGCATGCTTGTTCAGGGGCTGTGACTTGAAAGTATTAGAGACACAGGATCAGCAGGAGAGTTGGGCAACTGGTATTATTTTAAAAGGAAAAATCCATATCCTTCTCAGTTTATTTATTTAGCAGTGATGCACTGGGAGACATCTCAAGCTCACTCCAACCTGACTTATCGCAAATTCTTTCTGTTTTAAGAAAGCAAACTTTTGTTTTTCTTCTCAGTTTAGGTTCCCTTTAAGTGACAAGACAATATATACTGTACAGCACTGCAGATGATGTCAGCGCTATATAAACACTAAATAATAATATTACAAGCTGTCACTGTTCTCATTATAAAGTTATTCTTTCAGTTCTGCCATGATCTATAGATATAGGGCAATGTTCCTGTGCACATTAAACATCCAGCCCTTTTACATGGCATGCTTTCTGATACAACTTTCGCAACACGTGCGTTTGGGACGACTCTCTGAATCCGAAGGCACTATGATTGTGACGGTAATCTTTGTGTGGCTTTTCAACCAATGTAATTTGATTTTCCCGCAAACACAGTGCGTGTTGCATTTTTTTATTATGAGCAGATTATTATTATTATTTAGACTTTATATAGCGCCAACATCTTCCACAGCGCTGTACAGAGTATATTGTCTTGTCACTTGACTGTCCCTCAGAGGGGCTCACAGTCTTATCCCCACCATTGTCATATGTCTATGTATGTATAGTGTAGTGTATGTAACGTAGTTTAGGGTCAATTTTGGGAGAAGCCAATGAACTTATCTTTGTTTTTGGAATGTGGGAGGAAACCAGAGTGCCCAGAGGAAACCCACGCAGACAACATACAAACTCCATGCAGATAGTGCCCTGGCTGGGATTCAAACCAGGGACCCAGCACTGCAAGGCGAGAGCGCCAACCACTACGCCACCATGCTGCCCAGATAAACAGATTAAAAAGCGCAAACACATTCACACTGTGAAAATGACCTTCCACACTAAATTCACACACCCAAAAAAAACCACATGCAATCATGATCAGGATTTTCGATAGGGTGCTTGTTAATGATGCAATATTTTCCTTAGGTGCAACTATTCAACTGGACTTCGAGTGAAAGCACCACTAAGGGCCCGTTTCCACTGGAGCGGAAACCGCTTCAAATCCGCAGTGTTTCCCCGCAGGCAAATCGCGCAGGGAAACTCTGCCATAGGAAACTATGGCGCCGCCGGCTGAATCGCTTACCCTAGCGATTCGGCCGACACTGCCCACAGTTTTCGCGCGGAATGCTGCGAATCCCATAGCCATGCATAGCACGGCTTCTGGGATTCGCCTCCATTCCCGCACACCCGGAAGTGCCGCCGCGCGTCTCGCTGATGCGTGCGGCACAAGTGGAAACGGGCCCTGAAAGCTGCCAAATTCTTTTCTGCTTGGTAATAGAAAAGCATTTAGCATCTGCTAATTAAGCCACGTCTGCTGCTGCCCCCTGAAACTGGGCCTTAAAGGGAACCAGAGATAATCTAAGGAAAAGCTGTTATACATACCTGGGGCTTCCTCCAGCCCCATACGTGCTGATCGATCCCACGCCGCCATCCTCCACTGTCCGCATCTATGAGAAACGGCTCCCGTCGTTGACGTCATCGGAGCCAGGCTACGCAGGAGAAGTGCGCCCTCTACGTATCTCTCCAGCGGCTGCTGCAGAGATACGTAAAGAGCGCACTTCTACGCTAGACTGGCTCCGACTGACGGAACAGTGGGGAGCCGGTTATCATAGATGCGGACAGTGGAGGATGGCGGCGTGGGATCGATCAGCACGTATGGGGCTGGGGGAAGCCCCAGGTATGTATAACAGCTTTAGGAGATTATCTCTGGTTCTCTTTAAAGGGACTCCGAGCACCTCTTATGGGTATGCCTTTAAAGAGACACTGAAGCGAGAAAAAAAATTATGATATGATTTGTATGTGTAGTACAGCTAAGAAATAAAACCTTAGGAGCAGAGACATACGTCTAATTGTTTCCAGTACATTAAAAGTTAAACTCCAGTTGTTATCTCTATGCAAAAAAGCCATTAAGCTCTACTACTTTCAAAGTCGCAGAGAGGGCTATCTTCTGAAGTTTATTATCTCAGCTGTCAGTGAAGAATTTTCGTTTTCTCTGCCAGAGTACAGGTCAATGGTTCACAAGACTGCGCTGAAAAAATCATTTAGAATGCTGAGTAGTGTGTAAACTGCAAATATTAAAGAATGATGCAATGTTATAAAACACACTATATAACTGAAAATAAAAATATGAGAGTATTTTCTTTGCTGCTAATATTCTAGTAATTATCCGTACTACACAACCAATTCCTTATATCATATTTTTTTTTTTTCGCTTCAGTGTCTCTTTAAGCCAGACAATTTCCAACAAATTCGTGCTATGACCTCTCTGGAGGAGCCTCTTGCAATGGCCATGCGTGTCACTTCCTCTTCCTGCTTCATTCAGTGATGCACTTCTCTAACAGAGAAGACAGGGGTGGCCCGGAAGTTATGACATAGCCAAGATGGCAGGCGCGATTTTTAAATCGAATGAAAACTATTTGGTGTAGAACGACAATTCAGGCATCGAATGAAAGAGGAGAGCACAAGCTACAGAAAGGCATGCATCTTTAAGTACTTTGCAGTACTTGTCAGAGGCTTAAAGGCATGCCCATGAGAGGTGCTCTGAGTTCCTTTAATAGCACATTTGGTGGGTGGGGCTGCTGCTGCAGGGGGGCAGTGCTCAGACTGAGCTGTCTAAAAAGGTCACAGCCTTTAGCACTGTAAGACTGTTCTATAGGAAGTTGCTGCCAAAGGGTCGTCTGACCAAGTACTTGGAAAAGTAATTCATTAGATATCAGCTGATCAAGGAACTTCTATATCATACATGTCAAACTCTGTCCAGTGGGCCAAATCTCTCCCTCAGAGCCATTAAATTTGGCACCCAAGTGGTTTCCCCACTTTGCAATATGTTTGGCCCACTCTAGACCACCAGGGAAGCTATACTGGGGATGAAGCCCTAGAGCACCAGGAAAGCCATTTGGGGGAGGTAGGGGCAGAGCACTAAACACTAGGAAACTGCATAGGGAAGGGTGGGGGCCACTAGACACCAGGGAACTGTATAGGGGAGGTAGGAGGACCACTAGACACCAGGGAACTGTATAGCGGAGGGAGGAGGAACACTAGACACCGGGGAACTGTTTAGGGTTTGGAGTGGAGCCATTAGATGCCAGGGGACTTTATAAGGGAGGAAGGTGGCCAGTATACATTGAGGTTGGCCCTTGACGAGGTCCCAGTGTTCAATTTCGGCCCACTTTGTATTTGAGTTTGACACCCCTGGTCTAGCCGCAGGAAACGAGCTCTGCCACTGAGTCCCGTACAGGAATACCACGTGTGTGTCTACCGTATATTTTTACATGATTCGAGTCTGCTATGCTAGTCAGGCTGCATTACCCCAAGCCTGGCTGATATATATGCTGTGTAGCAAAAAGTATCCATTGCACGTTGGTTGGTTTCATGTTGGCCTAGACGGCTTATTGCACTTGTCCTGACAGGGGACTCTGGTTAGGCAACAAGTAAAAGGGAGGAGAGACAATTGTTCATTGCAGGCTGCCGTTTTACAAGACACGTGAAAAAGTCATCTACTTAGAAGAATGTAACCCAGAAAACACTGGTCATTAGTTGGCAACTGGTCAGGTGGTAAAACATCCCTCAGTCGGTAAGGCGGTGTTAGGATTTTGACAGTTTTAACCTTTGGGCCAGATTGTTAGACCATTATCTTGCACAGTTGATGGGCCATGTGGAAAGATGATTATGTTCTGTTTAGAAGCATCTTGTATTGTAGTCCTGACTGAATCTTCTCACCTTGGTGGAGAGGTGTCTTGTTATTATGGAGAAGCCCTACAAACATTTAGAGGGTGAGTCAGAGTAACTCCTATTCTCACCTCTCCCGCTTTAATCCTTGCCAGCTGGGCTAACGCTCACTCTGTCCCCTTGCAGCAAGCTACTCATGCCTGGCTCTTAAAGTTTATACAGCTGTCCTTCCCTTGGAGAACATCTCAAATTGCCGCCAAAATGACAGAAAGAGGCTTTGTGTGAGGTGATGAGGCAGCTTGCACCTCCTCGGCTGTCTGCGAAGATTGTGCCACCATGGTGTGAAGTCAGTCAGGGCGAGAGTTCTGTGTGCTGCGGTCAAATCACTAAGATTGGCCAAATAACTACAGTGTTTTTCTTCTTGCTCTTTTTCCCGGCAAAATTTCACCTAACTTTTTACTTGGCAGCTCAGGTTTCTTCTTCTTTTTTTTTTCTTTTTTTTTCTTTTTTTTTTTTTATCAGATTGGACATAACATAGATTCCCATCAGAATCATATTTATTTCGCCAAGTACAACGGGGGGTTGTACCCGGAATTATTTTTGGCTCAACAGGGTCGGAGATGGTACAAACACATACATGCAAACCAACACATTCAATCAGGTACAGTAATACAAGTAAGCAATATACCTATATATACATACAGCACTTAATCTAGTGAGGGACGCGTGGGGAAATGTGGAGTGCTATGTGAGGGGAGCAGCCTGCCGTCTAACCGGCGGCGCTCGCTCAGCTCCACAGCAGTCCCAGATCCCCGCAGTGTGTCCTGGAAGAGAGTGTAAAGAGAAAGAGAGAGAGAGAGAAAGAAAGAGAGAAGGGATATCTACAGAGAGAGTATAGAAGAAAAAGAGCCAAGGCAGGGAGAGAGACAGAGGGTCCTTTTTGGGCTACAAGTTACAGTCAGTCCGAGTAGTGTCCATCCCTGTGGGAAATCGCCAGGTGGGCCGCGGATCTTCACGGCTGGGTGGTGGTGCTGGCTAATCGCTAATCTTCAGGGCTGGGTCGGTGGTGGGTGTTGCAGGCTGACATGGTTCGCAGCAGTGGCAGGGGTAGACCCTGGGTGGCCGAGCAGGCTGGGGGCTGCGGCTGGTGGAGACTGTGGCTGGGGAAGAGCCTCTCTGGAGCTCAGCCTGAGGTTCTCTTCCACAGGGGAGGCCCAGCAGGAAGCAGGGGTGTTCAGGACTCCTGTACATGTGGAGTGTCCCACATGCTCCAGGCTGGCATCTTGGGCTCCCAGGCCCCATCGCAGTGGCCCACGTGGTGGAGGGGGATCCTGTAGCCACCTCAATCCAGGGCTATACAGGATTGCTGCACTCTCACAGCAGACGGAGCAGCACTGTGGGTGGCCCTGCCGGACGGTAGGGGATACTGTGTGGCCTTCTGCAGGCAGCGATACCTGAGGGGCAAGTCAGCTGGGCAGACCCGCACAGTGTGTGCCGGGAGCCAGCAGAGGATGGTGCCCACTTGCCTTGTATCCGGGTCCGCAGCGGTGGTCGGCAGCTTACATGGTGTAAGGGAGCTGCAGGGCCATGGAGGGATCCACATGGGAGGCGATGCCGGTGGTCTGGCAGCAGCGGCGGCAGAACGAAGTTCCGCCCCGCTCCCTCATGTCTGTTGCGAAGCCCTCTGTGCACTCTACGATGGCGAGGAAAACAGCTGGTGTTCTTGCTGGCCCGCAGACCGCGACCCGATGGCCGCGGAGAGCTAGACCAGCATCCCCATGTCCTCCGCATCCCGCCTCAGCAGAAAGAGGAGCTCGGAGGTGAGCAGAGTGAGAGCTCACATTACTTGCTTTTCCTGCTCGATCAACCACTCAGTTCAATCATTTTATTGGATTGGGGGAGAATTGAATATGTTCCATTCTACTGGATCAATGGAAATTGGCCGTTATCAATTTACTTAATCAGGCTACATGGAAAATTTTGGTTCGTGGAGCAATCAGCTAATATTCACTTGATTTTGTTCGACACAGAATTGATTTTTGGCGTCAGGGCAAGGAGGCACAACATCGTTCAGCTCGGTTAGTGAAGGTGCTAGTGCAGGGAAATCTCACTATTGTGGGAGGGGAGAATGTGCATATTAGCGCAGGGAAATCTCTCTATTGTGGGAGGCGAGAAGGTGCATGCTAGTGCAGGGTAATCTCACTATTGTGGGAAGAGAGAAGGTGCATGCTAGTGCAGGGTAATCTCACTGTTGTGGGAGGGGAGATGGTGCATGGTAGCGCAGGGTAATCTCACTATTGTGGGAGGGGAGAAGGTGCATGTTAGTGCAGGGTAATTTCACTATTGTGGGAGGGGAGAAGGTGCATGCTAGCGCAGGGTAATTTCACTATTGTGGGAGGGGAGAAGGTGCATGCTAGCGCAGGGTAATCTCACTATTGTGGGAGGGGAGAAGGTGCATGCTAGTGCATGGTAATCTCACTATTGTGGGAGGGGAGAAGGTGCATGCTAGTGCAGGGTAATCTCACTATTGTGGGAGGGGAGAAGGTGCATGCTAGTGCAGGGTAATCTCACTATTGTGGGAGGGGAGAAGGCGCATACTAGTGCAGGGTAATCTCACTATTGTGGGAAGGGAGAAGGTGCATGTTAGTGCAGGAAAATCTCACTATTGTGGGAGGGGAGAAGGTGCATGTTAGTGCAGGAAAATCTCACTATTGTGGGAGGGGACAAGTTGCAAGCTAGTGCAGGGAATACTCACCATTGTGGGAGGGGAGAAGGTGCAAGCTAGTGCAGGGAATACTCACCAATGTGGGAGAAGAGAAGGCTCAAATTAGTGCAGGGAACTTTCACCAGTGTGGGAGGGGAGAAGGTGCAAGCTAGTGCAGCGAACTTTCCCCAGTGTGGGAGCGGAGAAGGTGCAAGCTTATGCAGGAAATGTTCACCATTGTGGGAGGGGAGAAGTTGCAAGCTAGTGGAGGGAACGTTCACCAGTGTGGGAGGGGAGAAAGTGCAAGCTAGTGCAGGGAAAACTCACCATTGTGGGAGGGGAGAAGGCTCAAATTAGTGCAGGGAACTTTCACCATTGTGGGAGGGGAGAAGTTGCAAGCTAGTGCAGGGAACTTTCACCAGTGTGGGAGGAGAGAGAAGGTGCAAGCTAGTGCAGGGAACTTTCACCAGTGTGGGAGGGGAGAAGGTGCAAGCTAGTGCAGGGAACTTTCACCAGTGTGGGAGGGGAGAAGGTGCAAGCTAGTGCAGGGAATGTTCACCAGTGTGGGAGGGGAGAAGGTGCAAGCTAGTGCAGGGAACTTTCCCCAGTGTGGGAGGGGAGAAGGTGCAAGCTAGTGCAGGGAATGTTCACCAGTGTGGGAGGGGAGAAGGTGCAAGCTAGTGCAGGGAACTTTCCCCAGTGTGGGAGGGGAGAAGGTGCAAGCTAGTGCAGGGAATGTTCACCAGTGTGGGAGGGGAGAAGGTGCAAGCTAGTGCAGGGAACTTTCCCCAGTGTGGGAGGGGAGAAGGTGCAAGCTAGTGCAGGGAATGTTCACCAGTGTGGGAGGGGAGAAGGTGCAAGCTAGTGCAGGGAACTTTCCCCAGTGTGGGAGGGGAGAAGGTGCAAGCTAGTGCAGGGAACTTTTACCAGTGTGGGAGGGGGGAAGGTGCAAGCTAGTGCTGGGAATGTTCACCAGTGTGGGAGGGGAGAAGGTGCAAGCTAGTGCAGGGAATGTTCACCAGTGTGGGAGGGGAGAAGGTGCAAGCTAGTGCAGGGTACTTTCCCCAGTGTGGGAGGGGAGAAGGTGCAAGCTAGTGCAGGGAATGTTCACCAGTGTGGGAGGGGAGAAGGTGCAAGCTAGTGCAGGGAAACCTTACCATTGTGGGAGTGGAGACGGCTCAAATAAGTGCAGGGAACTTTCACCAGTGTGAGAGGGGTGAACATTTAAACTAGTTTTAGAGAAATGTCACCATTGTGGGAGGAGCGAGGACAGAAATTTATAGTAAGGAAATATTTTCCTTATGAGAACAGAGAAGACACATTACTGTATGAAAGCCTCACCATTGTTGTTGGGGAGGAGACACAAATTACTGTTAGGAAATCTCACTATTGTTGTTGGGGAGGAGACCCAAATCACTGCATTGAAGTCTCGCATTATGATAGCAGAGGCGGCACATAACTGTATGAAAATCTTACTATTGTGCATGGAGGAGACACTCCTATTACTGCGGGGAAGTGTCACCTTATATAGAATGGATCAGAGATGTTACTATTATATGGAGCTGGCTATTAAAGCGGACCTGAACTCAGAACTTCCTCTCTGCTCTAAAAGATAAGCAACAGCCTAATAACCTTAAAAGAAAAACATTTCTTTGTTACAGCTGATACAAATCCTGCAATAAATCTGCAATGTGTCTACTTCCTGCTTTTATGGAAGCAGGCATAGGGTTAACTTCTGGTGTTAACAAATTAGCAGCTCTGTCATGGCAGTCAGCTGACATAGCTAAGAGATCAAATAACAACTTGTGATTAGTCACAGATGAGGGGGAATTAGACAGGCTAAACTCTCTAAATACATACACAGTGGATTTCTCTATGCTTTCCTTCTGCCCTGTGCAAGAGTTCAGGTCCACTTTAATGCTTAGTAAACTACATTTGCTTTATGTTAACCTCTTGCTCTCTGGCATAGATTATCTGTTCCGCGATCTGCTAATCTTCTTAATGAAGTGCAGGCAGATCGCTCCCCATCGCTGTCAGGTTACGAGATGCGGTTATAAATCCGTAATCCTCTTAGAGCTGGAGATAGAAGCTAAACAGTGACCGCCATGTTTGGGGCTTATTCTGCGAGGCGCCACGATTCAGAGACCGTTACTTGAGATCCCCGATACTTCCGTCTGTACTTTATAGCAGTCATATTTTGCTTTTTCATTATTGTAACACTTACACATATTTAAACTGAAACCTGAAATCTAAACCTATTAAGGGGTTACTCTGCACCACAAAAGAAATATGACAGTTTTAGGTGGAATATCCAAGCAGCTCAGGGTGACCCAAAACCACTAGGAAAGTATAGGGGGCTCAAAGAGACCCAAAAAGCCCTCCTACTAAAAAGCAATGCTTGGTGTGATTTGCCTTCTTAAAACAGAAGGTATTTTCAATAATTCAGATTCAAGTGTGTAACTGTGGTTACCCACAATGCACCACTACTGAATGTGCAAATTAACTCTTTAAGCCTGGAGTCACCCTTGGGTTTTAGTACCTCTTGGGGATTAGGGTTGTTATGTAGCCTCCATCATTGTTCCTGGATTTCTTCCCAATCACCTTAAGCTGGGGGCACACTTGTCTGCTCAGGAAACCTTGACGTTTCTGCTGTGAGCCTTCGGCTCCCTGCACACTGCATGCGATTCCGATTTTTAGTCGTTTTTTACATCAGATTCCGATTTTTAATCGTTACTGCATGCTGCGTTTTTTTCCTCCGTTTTTCTGTTGATTGCATTCAGAGAAAATCGGAATTGCAAATCTGAATCACATGCAGTGTGCAGGGAGCCTACTGTGTTTTTTTTTTCCTGCATTTGTGTTTTATGTGCGTTCTCTGTGCACTTTACACTTCTAATAAATAGTCATATTCAAATAGTTAAAAATTCATAATCAAATAATGTATTTCCTTTTTTTTCTTTCCCTTTCTTTCTTTTTTTCCCAAAACGCATCAAAAACTCATGAGAATTGCATGTGTTTGTGATTGCTCATTGGATAGCATTGTATGTGAATCACATGTGATTTGCATACAATATGCTGAACTATTTTAAAAGGCATAAAAAAATCGCCCTGTGAATCGCGCAGCAATGCGATTGTTTGTGTGGCTGGGTTTTGTGCTATGTGGCTCAACGCATGCAATTCTACTAAGTGTGCTCCCTGCCTTGGGGTTGTGAATGGTCTTGCTTAATTTTAACCGCTTCTGGACCACGGTAATTGAAATCTACGCCCTGTTTGGGGCATCTTATCCCTGCTAGGGTGTAGATTTCCTATGATTGGCTCACAGTGATCACAGGGTCATGAGCCAATGAAATCTGCTCCTGACCTGCTCATGGAGCTGTGCTATGAGCCCCCCCCCCCCCTTTTTTTAAACTGAGAATTCTCTGGTCCTTAAAGTAAACCGGAGAAGTATTAAAGTAAAGATTTGATACTTACCCGGGGCTTCCTCCCGCCTCATCTGAGTCCCTCGCCATCCTCCCGCGGTCTGCCGTTCAGCTGCAATCAGCCCCGCTAATTGGCTCATTCGTGTTATTTGGTAATTTCTACGCATGCATGGACCTCCCGCGCATGCGCAGAAGACCCAGATTGGACCTGACTGAGCCAGTTACCGGTGCTGATCGCGGCTGAGCGGCAGACCGCGGGAGGATGGCGAGGGACTCAGATGAGCTTTTGGGGCGGGTGGAAGCCCTGGGTAAATATCAAATATTTACTTTAATAAGTCTCTGGTTTACTTTGGGGGGTGGGGAAGGGGGTCTGGCCTAGGAATTTAGGATTACAAAGATTTAATCATTGGAGTACTCAAGACATAAAAGGAACCATTAGGGGGTTTATCTGTCCAGTCTCCGCTAGGCGTGATCAAGGGTTAATGCGGTGGACGGTGGTGCTTCTATAGTTACCTCTATGATCACATTAACCCATACTCTCACCTCATGGATTTTCTGTCCTGTAGAACTACAAGGTTCGGCATGCTCTTCTGCACTTTGCTGGGACTTCTACTTCCCAGCAGCTTGAGTTTCACAGACTTCTATCCGCCTGCGAGCACTTCGCAGCCTCACGGAGTCCCACTGTTGTGGTTTTCCAAGCTGCCCTGCTACTGCGTCCAATAAGAGATTTTTTTATATCTGTTTATAATAAATGCAATTTCTAAACTACGGTTTTGGGCCTTTCTTTTCCTTTCCCCTCTTTGTCCCTTCGCTAGCCTAACCCAGATTCACAGGCATTGTAAGAGAATAGCGCTCCCCCCAGGGCAGGCCTCCAGCGGATAATGTTTTATAGGTGAAATTTCTCATTTCAGGAGCCAGGAGGAATGTGCTATTAGTTGATTATTCTACTAACAAACAGGCAGTGTTCTGTCGCTACCTGCCTGGCCATTGTTCCTCGCTGTGTACTCTTCGCGGTGGTATTTGGACAGATTCCTGCTCGTTTCACGCACAAAAAGCCATTGCTGTTACAATGGACTCTAACGACACAATGACGGCATTAAGGATTTATGCGGAGCTTTTTTTTTTTTTTTTTTCATTATTTTCTCCGCTTTTGTTCCTTCCAGGATGTCTTCCAAGAGACCGGCCTCTCCGTATGGGGATGTAGATGGAGAGGTAGCCATGGTGACGAGCCGGCAGAAAATGGAAGAAGAGGAGAATGGTGCCCTGCCAGCCTTTCACCTCCCCTTGCACGCCAGTTTCCCCAGCAAGCATCACGTCGAGGAGTTTCAGGCGGTATCCTTGCTGACACAAGATGCCTGTGGCCACAGGAGCCCCACGTACCAACACAACACAATGGTAGGTGGCCGTCCCGTGGCCAACGGTTTTATTCCGGCAGACCTGCTTTTTTTTTTCACTGTTGACCAAAGTATTGTCATGTCTTCCACCAAACAAGAACATGAGTATCGTGGTCTAAACTGGAGATGCATTAAAAGCAGAACTCTACTTCAAACTTTCCTTTTAGTCTTGCGTAAGGTGGGCAAGAGAGGGATTTTCTTTTTTTGGATATTTATTGCTTGTTCTGTCCATACTGTGGAGAGTCTTACCTAATCCTAGTGATGATCAGGCCGGCAAGACATGAAGGAAAAGATCCCAAACGGCCATTGGCTCATAAAAACAAACATTTGATAGAAATTCTAACTTTTCTTCACACACTTTATTAGAATTTTGTAGGGTTTCTTCTCACATTGTGTAGATCCTGATGCCTTGTTGACTATCTAAGAAGGCCTCTTTCCATCAATGGCCAGACAGAACTGTGTGTGTTCCTTAGTTGGGTGCAACAAGTGCATTTGATTGGCCTACGATTAAGGCCTTGTCCACACTTTCACGTATGATTGCTCAATTACTGACCAATTTTACCACCTCCATGTAGTAGGGGGGTCAACAGATATTGAATACAGTTAGCAGATTGTGTATGTAAACCCGATTGGACATGGAGATGGTAAAAGTAGGCAGTAATTGGCCAATCTTTATTGAAAGTGTGTACCAGGCTTAAGCTGCAAACAATTTGAACTAAATTTGCATGCAAGCTAGAAAAATCCACATCTCTTATACCATCTGTAGTTACTAAAGCCATACATCAATTTTGATTGACCATCTATTTTAGTATGAGGCCTGGTACTTATCCGTTAGCCGGGCGCATCCTCTAGGTGGCGACAAAACTCCACCAGAGTTACATCTTTCCCTACTATCCATGTCGGCCTGGAGGGGGAATAGTAATTAGCGCCACCTGCCGGATGCGCCCGGCTAACGGATAAGTACCTGAGGCCTAACCAACACATTCTGTTCATAGTGTTCAAAAGCTGTTGGCTCTCATGCTACACTGAGGAGGTAAAATTGGCCAATGTGGCCAATGAAAATTGGATGAGTGTGCACACCCTTTAAGCCTGGTACGGTACACACATTCATCGTTACCACCTCTAGGTAGTATTAGTGTTTATGAACAAATTGTGAAGGTAAGCTCTCATACTAGATGAAAGTGGTAAAATTGGCCACTGATTGGCCATTGGAAATTGGATGTGTGTGGCAGGCTTCACACTGCATAAGTTCCCTGGAGTTGGCAGATTCTCGCATGGGCCACACCATAATTCAGCCCAGGAGTTGGTGCAGCAGATGCTTGTGCAGTCAACCTGGCCTGCAGTTTCTTCGAGGAATGAGATAGAAAGTCTTGGTTGACTAGCTGGTTTTGGGGTTCTTGAAAGAGAGATTTCTGCAAAGATCAGTGAGATTACTGTTTACAAGAGACCTGTCCGCTTGTGTGCCACTGCCTAAGGCAACAGCAGTCACCTGCTGGGGTCCCACAGACATTATCGGTATTATGTTACAGTTTTTTATTGAACAGCCCCTTTGTAGAATTGACAAGCAACGAAGGTTGAAGAGGAACTGTAGTGAACATAACATAATGAATACAATTGCTTTTTTTTAATTTATAGATTATTTAGTCAGTGTTTTCCCATTTTAAAGTCTTTCCTCTCCCTGGTTTACATTATGAAATGTATCACTGGTGGCGACCTCTTTAGTTTTGCCAGGTGATTCGTATGGAATGTTCGTTACTAAGAGTTCTATGCACAGAGGGAGATGTTGCTTGCTGGGCAGTTGCAAAAAAACGTTATTTCCCACAATGCAACGAGGTTCACAGCCAGCTGTCAAGACTATGGTCATAACATATTACTGTGGGAGGGGTTTCACCACAATATCGGCCACATAGAGCCCCCCTGATGATTCGTGCGAGAAAAGGTAAATATTTCTCATGGGAAAGGGGGGGGTATCAGCTACTGATTGGCATAAAGTTCAATCCTGAGCTAAAGTTTCTCTATAAGGTTGGTTTTATGCTGGGATATTAATGACCCCAGTGGTGATCTGTGTAGTTTTGTCTTCTTCTGCTGCCGTTTTCACCATGGAAGTGGACTGGTGTACTGGCCATACCCTATTCAACCTTGAAAAGATTATTTTTTCAATCAACATTTTTATGGATGCCTGCATTGAGAATCTATGGCCCATATCCTGTTAACTTTTCTCTTGAGTTTTTTCCAAGAAGATATTTTCAAATCTTACCAAATAAAAATATCTTCAAACCTCCAAACATGTAAGAAAATACTCAACATAAGTTTATTACTTTTTACGTACTTTAAGTACTTTTTTCAATTGCAAAGTGCTGAAAGCTATTCTTTAAATACGATGGAAAATTATCTCCTGGGAGAAAACTCAGGAATAGAAGTTAATTGGATTAAGGGCCAATGTCTGTCATCAATCATAAGTATATCATCCACTGGTTTGGTTAAGCTTCAAAATGGCGATTCATTTGATCACTCAGTCCAAATGACCATCAAAGCATATCTGTGTAGCTACCAACCTTCAAGAGACTCTGTAACAAAATTTTGAGCCTTATTTCTTCTATCCTATAAGTTCCTATACCTGTTCTAATGTGCTCTGTCTTACTGCAGCCTTTCCTAGTTGCACAGTGGCTGTATTATCTCTGTTATATGATCTAATCTTCTCTCCTCTGTGGGGTCTGTCGGGCTGAGGCAGTCAGGCTGGAATGTGCTGTGCTGCTTGTGATTGGATAGAAGCTATACACACCCTCTCCAAGCTCCGTGCACACTCTCTATGACTCACACACTGAGCTACTCTCAGCCTATTACTTGCTATGTATTTTGTTTGTAAACACTGCATAAAAATGGCAATTACAAGCCAGGATTGCAGCAGGGAGTGGCAGAAACAGCACAGAGGGGCCCAGGAGAACATAATGAATAGAATGGTATGCTTTTTATTGTAAGAATTTTACAGTACAGATTCTCTTTAAGTTGGCCATTAATGATACAATTCTCTCTATCCATCCGATTTGATGGAAACGATCATTCGGGCTCACTAACAATTGGAAAACTGCTATGCAATTTGATAAGATTGATGGAATCGCCTAACCCTGACCTACTCTCACACCAGCCCATTGTCCCCGCCACAAAATGCCTTACTCTAACCCAAACCCCCTCCCCCACCTGACCGATGCCTAACCCTACCTGAACCAGCCCAACCGATGCCTTGCCCAAATTGCCTGGGTCTAGGCCCATCTGGGAAAATCAGCAAGCCAATTACACAAGGGTGACTGTGGGAAATAAAGACCGTAATATTCATTCCATGATTGCAGAGGAGCGAATCGATGGAAAGTAGATATTCATTAAGACCCATACCCATGACACGCTTTCCTGACAATTGTCCCGACGACTGGCGATGCTTTGAGCGATTTCTTCCGTGATCTCGCAAAGTGGGTACATAGGATGCCATGTAGTGTCACGATAACGGCCGTCCTGGTGGATCAGATCTTTTAAGATCTCCGACAACCGCGCGCAAAGTACCACAATCGCTTGACTTTCCATTCGCGCCCGTTGTGTGACATCGCGCATGCCGACCGGAACATGCATTATGGGACATCGTCGTCAGGGAAATGTTGCTGGATCCATCTTCCTCGTCGCTGCGGTGAGTATTCAGCATTAGTCAGTTGGAGGGGAGAGTTTGGGAGGACCTATATCTTCAGCGTCTACTTCTGTACATTCCACCTTACAGGCAGTATTTTGCACGTAAGCAATCTCTTCCTCTTTAATTACATCCGAGTCCCACTTTAATTCCAGCTTGTCCCGTTAACTTAATTCGATCTTAAACCATTCTCATTACGCAAGATTAGCGGGGCGGGCTCCTTGTGGCGGACCGCGCGAGTGGCCCATTGTGGCGGCGCGAGTGGCGCTGCGTCCTGTGTGCTCGCGGCTCTCTCTCTCTCCGCCGCGCTCCATTTTCCTGGTGTGGAGAATAGATTTGCAAGGATTGTGCTAAAGCTGGCTTACCGGCCATATGTACAGTGTGTGGCGGGGTAATTCCTTCACACGTCCTCTCTGCAGAGCGGGCCTTTCTGCGAGAGATAGGCACGCTCGATTCGTCACCAGTTAACGACGCCGCCGTGTGCGGTGATCAGATCTTTGGGGTTTTCTGACGGGTTGCAGGGTGGTAAAGAGTGATATTCTATCCACAAATGAAACGCGCCTTCCACGGATATAATCCCGGGATTTCCACAGACTTTCTGATGATCTGTGCGCACACTGATCTGTCATGAATCAGGCAGCCAACTGGCGGAATATTTCAGCCTGTCACTGCTGATCTGTATCACTCTCCAGAGTATCCAGATAGCTCGTGGTGACCCAGAACCACAAGTAAGGAATAAAGGGCTAAAATAGACCGGGAAGTCCTCTTACTAAAAAGGGATGCTAAATTATGATTCTGCATCCTTAAAACAGAAGGAATTTGCAATAATTCAGCTTTAAGTGAGCAAGTGCGGTTTCCCAGGATGCATCATTCCCAGACATGCAGATTTGCGCTAACGGTGTATCAGGTCTGAGCAGTTATATCTCAGTATTAGAAAACACAACATAGCAGGGGAAAAAAAATTCAACTGCGCATGCACGCAAGAAAAGAGATGACATAGCAGGAGAAGAAGAATCCTACTGTGCATGCGCGTGGACAAAGAATCCTACTGTGCATGTGCACAAGCAAACGCAATGACTTAGCTGGGAAAAAATAGATTCTACTACACATGAGAAAACGTGGGGATGCAGTAAGGGAGAAAGGATCCTACTGCGCATGCACGCAAGAAAACGTGACACAGCAGGGGGAAAAAAGGATCCAACTGCACATGCACGCAAGAAAAGAGAACATAGCAGGGGAAAAATGATCCTACTGTGCATGTGCATGGACAAAGAGACCTAGTGTGCATGCACGCAAGCAAATGCGATGACTTAGTATTGGAAAAAGAATCCTACTGTGCATGCTTGCGAGAAACCGCAATGACGTAGCAGGGGAAATAGGATCCTGCACATGTGCGCGAGGAAACGCAATGACATAGCAGGGGAAATGGGATCCAGCGCATGCGTGCGAGAAAACTCAATTACATAGCAGTGGAAAAAGGATCCAATTTCGCATGTGCGTGAAAACGCAATTGCATAGCAGCGTGATTGGCAGCAGAGAGTGTCGTTACATAATGGCTTTCCTGGGGATTTTCACCTCCAGCATTAGCGTGTTGGCATCACATGGATTCATCTGCCCATCACACATGTGAGATGAATTGAGGAATACCAGAGCCAGGCGGTGAAATGGAAGCACATGACTGCGCCGAGTGTTTGCCCTCCACCCGCCTTGTAGGCTTTGCGGTTTCCATTCCTCATAAACTTTCCCATTGTTTGCTTCTTGTTTTTAGAGATTTATGCTTTGCAAACAAGCCTGCATTGTCAGCGTCAGCTGCCAGGTCACATGTTAATTATTCCCTGTTTCCGCCTCTCGGATGGGAAGATTGGAGGGTGGGGGGGCTGCAAGGGTGGGGGGCTGCACTGAGCACACACTTAATTTCTCCCCCAAATCTGCACAAAACAGCCTCCGGTTACACACTGCGCTCTGCTGCTTGCGCCGCTTGCCTGGCTTCGAGCGAACGTCCGCCCTCCGGGGCTGCCTTCGTTGCTGAACAAATGACTGCCCATCCCGTGAAGGGGAAAAACACAGTTATTAGATTGTAGTTCAGAAACCGACTATTTGTTCTTTCTTACTGAATCCTAATTGTTACTCACTATGGTTCCTGTACTAAAGCTTAGGAGTCAGTACTCCATTCACTATTCATTTTGCTGGAGAGGGGAAGCTTACGTCTTTTTTTTTTTTCCATCTTTCGGAGGACTCTGGTGGAGGTATATGGAGGCTGCCATATTTATTTCCTTTTAAAGAGACACTGAAGCGAAAAAAAAAATATGATATAATGATTTGTATGTGTAGTACACCTAAGAAATAAAACATTAGGAGCAGAAACATAAGCCTAATATTGTTTCCAGTACAGGAAGAGTTAAAAAAAACTCCAGCTGTTATCGATGCAAAGGATCCATTGAGCTCCAAGACTTTCAAAGTCACAGAGAGCTCTGTCTTCTGAAGCTTATTATCTCAAGTGTCAGTCACTATTGTTTTTTCTTCTGCAGAGGACAGGTCAATAGTTCACTGGGCTGCTCATTAAAATCATTTAGAATGCTGAGTAGTGTGCGAACTGCAAATATTAGAGAATGATGCAATGTTATAAAAAACACTATACAGTATAACTGAAAATAAAAATATTAGACTATTTTCTTGGCCACTAATGTTCTAGTAATTATCCGTACTACACAACCAATGCATTATGTCATAATTTTTTTTCCGCTTCAGTGTCTCTTTAAACAATACCAGTTGCCTGGCAGCACTGCTGATCTCTTTAGCTGCATTAATGTCTGAATAACACACCAGCAACAAGCAATCAGCTAATCTCATCAGATCCGACAATAATGTCAGAAACACCTGATCTGCTGTATACTTGATCGGGGTCTATGTCTAAAAGTATTAGAGACAAAGGATCAGCAGGATAGCAAGGCAACTGGTATTGCTTAAAAAGAAAATGAGTATTGCAACCTCAACATACCTCTTGCTACAGTTGACCTTTAAGTTACCGGCTTTGCACACTTACCGTACCCGTTACCAGGGGAACCCACATCCCATCCGCTGCTGGGTTCTTTTATTCTTTGGGTCTCCCAAGTGGTGAGATTCATGTACCCTTCCATTACCAGCTCTGCATGCCTGCTGGACCCAGTACCAGATAATGATTTTATCTCCTGGGGACCGGGAAATATATCAGAGCTATAAAAATGTATAATAATAATAATGGGACATAGTTATTTGGGTTGAAAAAAGACATATGTCCATCGAGTTCATCCAGAAAACAAATTACAACACCATCCTGCTCCCTCATATATCCATGTTGATCTAGAAGAAGGTGAAAAACCCTTACAAGGCATGGTCCAATTAGCCCCAAAAGGGAAAAAATTCCTTCCCGACTCCAGATGGCAATCAGATAAATTCCCTGGATCCCTGGGACTGCAGTGAGGACATTAGATGCGTATTTTCCTCATGGTGGTTTGTGGCATGCCTCTGCTTCTATCACTCTGGCAGATGCTATGCATTGAGCCGACATATTGTGACGTGGTTTGGAGGCATTGTCTATCGCCGTGTGACATCTCGCTAAATCAAGATGACCGTTTCATTGAGTACGGATCCCCGCGTTCTCCTGTCCTCTGGCATCGCTGCCAGTGCCACGCTTTGTTCAGACTCTCTTGGGGCATTATCGCTTTTACAGTGTTTCCTGCAGTAGTTATTTTGTCATCCTGGCTACAGGTTGCCTATTTTATGTTACGTAAGCAAATATGATTGTAAATAGCAATAAGACTGGTGCAGCCGGTTCGCAGGGCCGAAATAAAATATTTGGATACTTTTCCGTTAGCCGGGCGCATCCACTAGGTGGTGTTAATTACTATTCCCCCTCCAGGCCGCCATGGATAGTAGGGAAAGATGTAATTCTGGTGGAGTTTTATCGCCACCTAGTGGATGCGCCCAGCTAACGGAAAAGTACCAATATTTGTTATAAGGTAAGTCTGGTTGGCGAAGTCACTCTTGGGCTTTCAATTGTTTAATTTGGCTTGTTCAGCACCCTAAGACTCTCAAGAACGGCGACCCTTGCCTATGACTCTTGGCCTAAAAGGTTTGGACACCCTTGTTCTAGGGGGACAAAAAACTGTGCCAACTGAGTTGTCTTGAATGGTACATGTAGCGCCCAACACCTGACAACGGGCTCTACCACAACATTTACAAGACCGACGCAAACTGCTGTCACCGTCATGTAAAAACTACCCCATTCATTTGAATGGAACTCCAGTAGATCCCTTTTACCGCCCGTTTGAACAAGCTTTCCATAGCATATTCAACAATCACTGATACATCAGTTCTGGGTGGAGCGAACCTTGCATCCAAGCTTTCCTTCCGGTGCTTGTTGTTGCTCTTCTCCAACTGGCAGAACCCTTTTACCTTTTATTCAATTACATTTTTCTACAGTGTTTTCTCTTAGATCATGTTTCATCGTCTGTTAAAAATAACTTTTTCCAGCACTTGGCTATTGAAAAAGTACCAAAAAGTAGATGAAAAGTACTGTCGATATTATTCTGTTTATTCTACATATTATTTTTTTGCTTTCTGGTGACTTAAAGGCATTGGGCAGATATTGATAAGGTGTGAAAATATAGCCTAGGAGAAAATTTGGGAGAAAAAGCAAGTTGAATAATGGCCCTTATTCAATTCATTTTTCAAGTCGTCTTCTGCTTGGTAGGCGGAGCTCCGTTCTGCCTTCAGTCTCCGAGCGGCGATCGCCGCTCGGAGACTGTTAGACGGCGATACCGCCGTCTAATAACTGTGTACATCGTGGTGATCTCCCGCAGCACTGTACTGGGGACACTAGAGAGCGATCAGCTCTCATAGGCAGAAGCCTATGACAGCTGATCGCCAGGATTGGCTGGCTGGGGGGAGGGAGGGGTTTAAAAAGAATAGTTAAAAACAAAACAAAATAAAGAGGCAAATATTTATTAAAAAAAAACCACTAGGGGGGCGATCAGACCCCACCAACAGAGAGCTCTGTTGGTGGGGAGAAAAGGAGGGGGGAATGACTTGTGTGCTGAGTCCTGCAGCCCTGCTGCTGTGGCCAATTTCTACACAAATGGCCTGGTCTTTAGGGGGGTTTAGCACTGTGGTCCTCAAGTGGTTAAACTACCACCAAGCAAACCAACAACTCAAAATAATTTTGGCAGTACTTTTTCTCCTACTCTTCTGGTACTTTTTCCATTGTAAAGTATTAAAAAGTTATTTTAAATCGAAGATGATAAATGATCTCCTAGGAGAAAACACAGGCGAAAAAGTGAATTGCAGATGGCCCCTTGTCATAAAATGCCTTTTAAACCAATAGCAAGCAAGACAATACTCAAAATACATAGTTCTTTTTTCACCGTTTGGGTACTTTTTCAATTGTAGAATGCTAAAAACGTATTGAAGAGAAGATGAAAATTCTCTCCCAGGAGGAAACTCAAGAGAAACACCCCTCCCCTCCCTCTCAGCTCTGGGTGCTAAACAGAGATTTCTGGTATTTCAGTTAACAATATTTAGACTGCATTTAGAGTGCCTAAATGAAGGTTTAACTTCTGTCTGGAGATATCCCAATAGCTGGGTAGCCAGGGCTTCTTAGGTGTGGCCCAGCATATTTTGAGTTTTGCTCTTATTGCTGAATGGAACAGTCTCCTACTTTTTCCTAACTGGCTGCTTTTCCTAACTGGCTGCTTATATTCACCGTTCGTTTCTCCACACCTGGTTTACTAAAGGTGGCCATAAGCTGACTATTCATGTCTTCGGACAGTAGACTCCAATCTATCCGATCAACAAACTTCTGAATGAGTTTGGACAGTTTACCAGCTGGAAGGGTGAGTGGTAGTCATGGGAAAGATGCTGCTAAGCAGGTGGGGAAAAAAACACTACAGTATAGCATACTGCTTCCTGTTACTAGCAGAGAAGCAGGGCTGTGGAGTCGGTACAAAAATCATCTGACTGGGACTCCTCATTTTTTAAGCCTCAGACTCTGATTCCAGGTACCCAAAAATGCTCCAAATCCGACTTCTCAACTCCGACTCAACAGCCTCGGCAGGGCTATGAAGTGGGTACAAAAATCATCCAACTCTGATTCCACAGTTTGAATAGTAACTTTATAAAGAAATGACTCGAGTCCTGCTTTGTGTGTGGGAAGAGTGTACTGAGTCTGAGTACTATCATAGCCTACATTAATTTATTTTGCCATTTCCCAAACCAAGTCTGCTAAGTAGGTATACACAAAACCTTACCAGGCCAGATGCCCCTGACCAGCCCAAACTTTCTGGATCCAGTAAACAAACCCTTCCTATAATTGTTATAAGGGGTGTGTAGATACTTTATGAAAATACATTTATATGTACAACCTGGGCCTTACAAGTCTGAATATTGTCCTAGAAATCCAGAAGGCCAAACCTAAAACAATTACCACAGAAATTACACCTTCCATATCCTTGGTATGATAATCATCAGCGGCCATTTAGGTTTTGACCAGAACTGGCAGTTGTGTATAAGAAGCCCATAAAGCAATGTGCTAAGAATAGTTCTGTGGTGCCCCTCCTGCAGGCATCACCCCAAGCATCTGCCTGGTATTCCTAAACCTAAAAGCGGGGGTCAGGGGTCTTTTCTGCCACCATTTAATAAAAATAAAAATATGGAAGATTTGTGGAATTGATTTTTCATAGGCTATCCCCAGCAGTGAAGTCCACCGTCTTTCACAGGTCTACTTTGCTTCTCATTACCAGGTCGCTCTTCACGGGTCTGTGTTGGAGGGGTTAAGGGCTCTTTCACACTACAGGCAGCGGTAAAAGGCTAAAACGCTGCATTTTGGCTGCAGGCGTTTTGAAGGCATTTTAACGCCAATACATTACTATCAATTGTAATGAGAAACGCCGCGGTCAGCCCTAAAAAAGCTCCTGGGAGCTTCAAAACGCAACGCTCCAAAACGCAGCGTTATGTGTGAAAGGTAAAATAAAAGTCTATGGACTATCATTTTACGATGGAACACGCCAACTATGGCCGTGGCGTTAAAACGCCAAAAAATCCCTCTAGTGTGAAAGAGCCCTAAGCATAATTGCTAAGCATAACCAATAAAGCCATTTTTGATCACCCCCCCCCCCCCCCCTCCAAAAATACCCCCAAACCCTCAGATCTTCGCGAACCTCCGTGCGTTCGCCGGCGCTGTCAGGGTGGCGGATTGAGAATTTCCGAGCCGGTGGAGAGGAGCGCGCAGATCAATGGATTATCCGAATACTAAACATCTCCCACCCGGGGAGGGCGGACGGCCCTGGCGGCGAGCGTAAGATGCTAATGTTCCTATAGCTTACAGTGCGACCCCGCGCACAGCCTGCCCGGTGCGGGGAGAGGCGAGAGATTTACATAAGAGAACTCAGGGGCTTTGTCACGGCAATTGTATAAAGTGATATACAGCGCAGATCGAGTGGAGCATGTCCCTAGGTAGACGGCGGCTTACAGAGTCTCCAAGCAGAGATTACTGTTTTATCTTGTCATACTAAATTAACGTGGCAGCGCACTGCTAAACACTCCTGACCTCTTCATCTGCCGAAATTGCAGCCTCGAGCGAAGATGGTATTTAAGACGCTCTATCTGCTTCCTCTATTCTCTTCCCTCTGTTTTTTTTTTCCTTTTCTTAATCTCTCTTTTTTCCCTTGCCAGTTAATTAATATGTATGTGGGTGATTACACGTGCTCGGGGGGCCGTGCGCTGGGGGTGAATTATCCGAGGTGCCCGTCTTATCGAATAAAACTGATTCCGACAGACAGTTTGACAAGATACAATAAATGATTAATTCGACCGCTGTTTGGGTCTTGTCTTCCCCTTCCCTCGTTTTCTTTGTGGGGACATTGCGTGTCTCTCGGAGTGACGATGCTACGAGAGGAGCGCGGCGATCGGGGCGCTTGTCAGGAGGTAACCTGGAGGAAACCGTCTAAACCAATTTTTACTCAAGTTTGATAGATTTACTCTGGCATGTTTCAGACATTTGGCGGTTCAGAGGGATTTTGTCAATCCTTCAGTTGTAGCCATATACGTTTTGCAATTCTTTAGTTCAATTTTATTTAGGACATAGGATACTTAAGAGTTATAAGTTGGCCGTACACAATTAGATTTCTTTTAACAGATTAAAAATTAGATTTGACATAAACCTCAAATCTAATGAATATCTATTGAAACTACAGGTAGTCTCTGGTTACTAAACGAGATGGGGTCTGTAAGTTAGTTCTTAACCTGAATCTGTCCATAGGTTGAAACTTTGTGCTACCCGTTTACTGTACCTCCTCTATGCTTCCCTGTGCCTCCAGTGTCCTCATCCGTGTCACCTCTGTCCCCCTGTGCCTTCAGTGTCCCCTTTGTCCCCCCATTGTGTCACCTCTGTTATCCCACTGTCACCTCTGTCCCCCTGTGCCTTCAGTGTCCGATCTCTGTGCCACCTCTGCCCCCCCCCCCCCACACACACACACACACTTTGTCAGCTCTGTGCCCCTGTGCCTTCAATGCCCCCTCTGGTCCCCCACTGTGTCACCTCTCTCCCCTGTGCCTCCAGTGTCACCTCTGTACCTTCATTGTCACCTCTGTCCCCCCACTGCGTCACCTCTGTCCCCCTGTGCCTTCAGTGCCCCCCCCCCCCCCCCTCTGGGCCACCTCTGGACCCCCCCCCCCCCCACCCCACACACACACTGTCAGCTCTGTTCCCTTGTGCCTTCAGTGTTCCCTCAGTGTGTCACCTCTGTCCCCTTTGTCCTCAACATATCGCGGCAAAATGTAATTTTACCGGCCTAAATAAAATTTTTCTTTGATTTTTTTTTCTTTTATATAGATTTTTTTTTTTTTTTTTTTTTTTTTTACAAAACTACGTTTTTTTTTTTTTTTTTAGGCTTTTTTCTTCACTTCTTTCCACCAAATCAAATGCCACATTTTCAGTCCGTTTGTATTAGCAGGTCCTTTGTAAGTCGGGGGTTCATAAGTCAGGGACTACATGTTTGGCAATTTTTATATTTAAACTGAAATATTTGAACATGCTGGTCCTTCGTGTGCTCAAGCTGCTGGGAGCGCTGTGGCCATCAGCAGGGTATGGTTGAGGTTCTCTGTAACTTGGTGATATCGATATCAGACAAAATATCTGCTTACATTTTTTTGGGAATATCTAAAATTGGCCAATTTTTTGCCCAGTGGTCCCAAAACCCGAATCCATTATGATCCAAACTGATTCAAACAGGGATTGATTCGGTTCATACACTGCAGTATAATTTTCAATGGGTTGCAAAAGGGAATCCACTGAAAAATCAATCCAACCGCCACACCAGGTGTGCTGACTACTCCCCCAAGAATGAAACTAATGTTATTTAATGCTTGATTGACAATCCACAGGCCGTAGATTGGATGGGCTTGTGTGACCCTCATTTACCTTATATACTCGTGTATAAGCCTAATTTTCCAACACAAAAAAAAAATATGCTGAAAAGTTACCCCCTCGGCTTGTATGCCGGTCAATGGAGCAGAGCGAATGGTGGAGCAGGTTTTGTTACTGGCAGAGGAGCGTAAGGATCATGCACAAGATATCCTGCTCTTGTCAGCTGGCTTCCTGTTGTGTCCGTGCCCCTCATCCCCTGTAACATGGTGTGCATAGTGCGCTGCTCAAGACTGCCTGTGTCCCCTGGCTTGTGGAGCGGAGTGTGCAAGCAACGTGTCAGTGGTGCAGTGATTGGGTATTCTTCCTGTGTGGCAATCATTGTCTCATATCAGTCACACTATCTAGTGGCATCTTGAGACAGCTGTATCATCCTTGGGGCACATCTGCCTATGGGGAGGGGGTTGACTTGTACTGGCGGAACATCTAGCTACTGGGGAGGGGGAAAGTGGGTACTTGTCTGGTTGATCCTCCACACCTCCCCGGCTGACCAGCTAGCCAGTGGTTTGGCTTTACTTTGTTGTGGTGATACGATCCCGAGTTTCCTGATCGATCACTGAACCACACACAAGCCAATCAGCGAGATTTTGTATGTTTTAAAGTGCAAGGTATCCTTAGAGGGAACCGGAAGATAGTTACTCCCCGCTCCATGAAACACTGTATGGAATGGGGGGATGAACAAGGACCCTGCCTGTCTCTCTTTTTCCTAGTTTGTTTGGTACACACATATTACTTTTAATAAGGCTATTTAGTACCCTAGTGGACCTAGTGTTTGGGAAAAGTGGGTACCTCGGCTTATACATGGGTCGGCTTATATGCGAATATACTGTATATGGTACCTTTGTTGAAAATCTTTGGGGGGCGCGAGCGGAAACAGAGGACAGGACCGCGTGGGAAATTCTCTCTTCTTAGGTAAGTATTTCCTTTGCCTTGGGTATATGTTTAGCTAAATGTAAACTGAAGCTCCGCCTTCCCCAGGCCCTGGCCTGCAGAATCGTGTTGCATGTGAGGAGAACTAATTCACAGCTTCACAATATTGCAGAATATCGCATGCTTTTGCTTTTTTCATGCGTTTTTGTGGAGCTAAAGTCTTGCACAGCAGATGGAAAACATTAAGAAATGCACCCTGTATGTATTTAGAGAGTTTAGCCTGTCTACTACGCCCTCATCTGTTGTAATTTGATCCCTCAGCTGTGTCAGGAATCTCAGCAGTCATGGCAGGGCAGCTAATTGGTAAACAGGATGTTAACCCTTTGTCTGCTTTCATGAAAGCAGGAAGTAGACACACTGCAGATTGCAGAATTTGTATCAACTGTAACAAAGAAATGTGTTTCTTTAAAGGTAATTATGTTGGTGCTTATCTTTTCTGGCAGAGAGGAAGTTCTGAGTTCAGGTCCTGGGAAAGCAGCTAATTTGTAAAAACAGAGTGTTAACCCTATGCCTGCTTCCATGATAGCAGGAAGTAGACATACTGCAGATTTATTGCAGGATTTGTATCAGCTGTAACAAAGAAATGATTCTCTTTAATGGGTAACAAAAAACAAAACTAAACAAAAAATAAAAACCGCTACACAACAACGCTCCAAAAATCGCTAGGCATGCTTCGAAAATAGCTGGGCACATGCCTAAAATTGCCTTAGAAAACACTTCATAAAGCGCTAAGCGTTTGCATTTACAGCAGCAAATGGCCAGGAAGCCAAAATACACATCGCTGATCTTCATAAAATAGCTGTATACTGATTTGGTTTTTCTATTCTGATCTCCACCTCTATGACAGCGGCGTTCCCCTTTAACCATGGAGCCAGCATTGTTTATCTCTGCTGTACGGAGCCGGTCGTCGCTCCACGCTGATCGATCCTCTGCCCCGGCGGAATGCGCGGCGTTGTCGTCCAAACACGAGTCCCGTTGCGAATGGCGAGGAGGAAAATCTATGAAATTAATTAGGAAAGCAGGAGTATGACTCTTATAAGTCGGTCCCCCGCGTCCGCCCGTCTCGGCGGGTCAGAGCAGCGTAAGTGCTCAATGGGAGCTTTTTAATTATCATTCCCCGTTTGATGTGATTCGGCTTAATGAATGGATTCGCCGAGGATGGCGCTCTCGTGCTGCGGGAGAATGATACCTGCCTGATAACTCATCATCTCATTTACATTTAAAGGGTCACGCCATTCAAAGCTGATCTTTCAGTGGCGGAGAGTTAAACCTCCTAATGGTTTCTTTCATCTGTTGGGGGCTCTGGTGGGGAGATCTCTGCGCTCCTGTGTTCTCAGCTCTGCATATCTGCCAGACCCAACAGGGCCCCCCCCCATCCCCCATAGCTGGGTTCTTCTGTCTTCCTGCCCTGGGATCTCTGCGCTCCTGTGTTCCCAACTCTGCATATCTGCCAGACCCAACAGGGGCTCCCTACCCCCTCCCCCAGCTGGTTTCTTCTTTCTTCCTGTGCTGGGATCTCTGCGCTCCTGTGTTCCCAACTCTGCATACCTGCCGCACCCAATAACAGGGGCTCCCTAATCCCCCCAGCCCCCCCCCCTCCCCCTCCCAGCTGGTTTCTTCTTTCTTCCTGCACTGGGATCTCTGCGCTCCTGTGTTCCCAACTCTGCATACCTGCCGCACCCAATAACTGGGGCTCCCTAATCCCCCCCCCCCCCTCCCAGCTGGTTTCTTCTTTCTTCCTGCACTGGGATCTCTGCGCTCCTGTGTTCCCAACTCTGCATATCTGCCAGACCCAACAGGGGCTCCCCCCCCCATAGCTGGGTTCTTCTGTCTTCCTGCACTGGGATCTCTGCGCTCCTGTGTTCCCAACTCTGCATATCTGCCAGAACCAACAGGGCCCCCCCCCTCCCCCCATAGCTGGGTTCTTCTGTCTTCCTGCGCTGGGATCTCTGCGCTCCTGTGTTCCCAACTCTGCATACCTGCCGCACCCAATAACAGGGGCTCCCTAATCCCCCCAGCCCCCCCTCCCAGCTGGTTTCTTTTTTCTTCTTGCACTGGGATCTCTGTACTCCTGTGTTCCCAGCTCTGCATATCTGCCGTACCCAATAACAGTGGCTCCCTAATCCCCCCAGCCCCCCCCCCTCCCAGCTAGTTTCTTCTGTCTTCCTGTCCTGGGATCTCTGTGCTTGTGTGTTCCCAGCTCTGCTAACCTGCAGGATCCAATAACAGGGGCTCCCTACCCCCCTGCTAGTTTCTTCTGTCTTCCTGCACTGGGATCTCAGTGCTCCTGCGTTCCCAGCTCTGCTAGCCTGCAGGACCCAATAACAGGGGCTCACCCCCTCCCCCTCCCCCTGCTAGTTACTTCTGTCTTCCTGTGCTTAGATCTCAGTGCTCCTGCGTTCCCAGCTCTGCTAGCCTGCAGGACCCAATAACAGGGGCTCACACCCCCCCCCCCCCCCGCTAGTTACTTCTGTCTTCCTGTGCTTAGATCTCTGTACTCCTGCATTCCCAGCTTTGCTTACCTGCCGTACCCATTACCAGGGGCTACTTGCATTGTTTAAAAGGAGATAAATATGGCAGCCTCCATATGCCTTTCAGTTCAGGGGTATTTTGGTATTTTAAAGGAAATCTGACGTGAATTTAAAATAGCATCCCTATGGATAGTGGAGGCTATGGCTCCTATAGAGCCTTCCCCTTCCTCTCACGGCCCCCTCATTCCAGCGCTGGCTCCCCCGGTCAAATCTGCCACCACAGGAGGGTTCAAAAGGCTTTGAGAGCCCAGGTGCTCCCGAAGACGGCGGCTCTGTACTGCGCAAGTGTGCGAATGCACGAGAGACTACGCTTACACATGCGCAGTACAGAGCGGCCGGTCTTTGGGGGCACTCGCTCTCCTGAAGCCTCGCAGAGTCTCACAGAGCAGCATTCCACCAATTGGCTGAACACCTCTAACAGGGTAGCCAGCCCTGGGACCAGGGGGCCGTGAGACGAACCAGTAGGCTCTATAGCAGGGCTTTTCAACCTGTGGTACGCGTACCACCAGTGGTACTTTGCTGTTGGCCAGGTGGTACATTCCAAGTTTGTCTGCTACTTAATTGCCCACCTGCCGCTTGTCCTGGTCCCGCCCTGCCTCCACAAAGTTTGGCTACCCCTCACTTGCTCCTATGCCTCCCCACCAATGCCTCCTGCTATTCCCCTACCATATGCCCCCCCTCTTTCTTATAGTGTACCTGTAAGAAAAAAGTGCCCCGGGAGGAGGACGCCTCTTGATCCTGAAGAGGCTTCCCCCTTCCTCCTCAGTAGAGGGGATCCAGCGCTGGAACCCCTCAAAGATCTCCTTGTTGGTGTGAGTGTATGCGTGGTTGCGGCGGCTCTCTCCGCTCGGGCTCCTCTGGAAACAGCCGAGCCTAATCTGGTCAGATCTATTGTGCTGGCACACTGGTGGTACTTCACATTTTTCAGGTGATAAAAGTGGTACAGTGAGTGAAAACATTGAAAAGCCCTGCTCTATAGGACCCAGAGCTTTCCCCCTCCATTGGTGAGTACCGTATTTTTCAGACTATAAGACAGACGCACCCAGGTTTAGAGGACAAAAACCAAAGGAAAAAATACATATACTAATCCTGGTGCGTCCATGGTGAAGGGGCATATTGTGGATTATGCCCCCTTGTACCTCTTGTGTCTCCCTGTGTCCTTCTCTGACCCTCTTGTGTCCACCTCTATGCCCCTTTGTCCTCCGTTTGCCCCCCTGCGTCCTCCTCTGCATGGGCACAGTACAGGGAGTTCCCAGCATTGCGGTGGGTTGGAGGTTCGTATTGGCAGGCGTTCACAAGTCAGGAACTCCCTGCATTTGGATTACAAGACGCAGTGACTCCCCCCCCCCCCCCCCCCCCCCCCCCCACACACACACACACACACACACACACTTTTGGGGGAGAAAAAGAGTCTTCTAGTCCAAAAAAATGCATCATGTTTTTTGTTTTTTTATTTTAAATTCACTTCAGATTTGCTTTAAAGTGAAACTGAGGTGAGAGTTATATGGAGGCTACAATATTTATTTCCTTTTAAGCAATACCAGTTGCCTGGCTATCCTGCTGACCCTCTACCTCTAATACTTTTAGCCATAGACCCTGAACAAGCATAGGCAGATCAGTTGTTTCTGATATTATTGTCAGATCTGACAAGTTTAGCTGCATTGCTTATTTCTGGTGTGATTATGACTCTACTGCAGCCAAATAAATCAGCAGGGCTGCCAGGCAACTGGTATTGTTTAACAAAAGAAATATGTCAGCCTCCATATACCTCTCATTACAGTTGTCCTTTAAATTCACTTCAGATTTGCTTTAAGCCCAACTTTTTTGGGGGCATGAAAAAGGAAATGGGGCCCCCGAGAATAAATCCTACTGGAAAGTGATGTCCTTACCTGAACCTAAATCCAGGACACCCGAGCTGCAAGGCCCAAAGCACTAATAACCAGTTAGCCATTGTGTTGCCCTGAATCGGTTGCTATGCGGCGCGCCCCGATGTGGCCTCAGTACGGCTGTGGATCTCGTTGAGGTGACTTGTCGTGCTCTGATTCCCCCTCGCAGGTCTCCGGCAGCAGACACGGCCGGCTGGCTGAGTATCTGGAGCAGCTCACTTGTTACTGAGATTACCCGCGACGCCCCCGCGTACGGCCACACTTGTCATTTGTCACTTCGCCGAAATGGGTGATTTGTATACCTGAGTCTGCCAGCCCTCCTCTCCAACGCCCCCCCCCCCCCCTCGCCTGCCTTGGTTGTCGCTTCTTATTAGATACGGCTAAACAACGCAGTCACAGCGCTGCCACTTACCGTGAAGCCCGACAGAGGGGACACGTAGCTGAGCGTCAGCTGCATCCTTCCTGCTCATTCATTTCATTTACATCTTGGAGATGAGCACCCCGGCTGGGGAGAGCAGAGGAGTCTGGATTCATTCCACTGTGTTCATCCCTCAATACAGCAGCACCATCCGCCAGATGTGAGCCACCTGAAGCTGAGGCTTCTGGGTCATCCCTTCTTGTGGTAGAGGAGCCTAAATTCTATTATCGGGCATAGAATTATACAGTTGCATAGCTCCCAACGGGACAGTCCCTCTTTGGAAACCTTAGGTTGTTTTGCCTTCTTAAAACGGAAGGAATTTAAAATTCAGCTTTAAAGTGACCTTTAAGCCAAAAAAAAAAGTTTTACTTACCTGGGGCTTCCAATAGCCCCCTGCAGCTGTCCGGTGCCCTCGCCGTGTCCCTCCGATCCTCCTGTCCCCGCCGTCAGCCACTTCCGGTTTCGCCGTCAGCCCCCGACAGACTGGGAACGCGAGTGATTCTTCGCGTTCCCAGCCACAATAGCGCCCTCTATGCTGCTATAGCAAGCATATAGCAGCATAGAGGGAGCTATTGTGGCTGGGAACGCGAAGAATCACTTGCGTTCCCAGTCTGTCGGGGGCAGGCGGCGAAACCGGAAGTGGCTGCCGGCGGGGACAGGAGGATCGGAGGGACATGGCGAGGGCACCGGACAGCTGCAGGGGGCTATTGGAAGCCCCAGGTGAGTAAAACTTTTTTTTTTTTTTTTTTTGCTTAAGGGTCACTTTAAGTAAACATCTGTGGTTACCCACAATGTACCGCTACTACAGGCTAGCATCCAGAACCACTGGTGTCTAGCAAGCCTATAGCTTTAAATTTTACAGAGCCACATCAACCCCACATGCAGACAGCCTGTTTCAGGCTGTTGGTCCTCATCAGTGCATGGCACTGGCCCAAGCCCTATCTGGGTGGAGGGCAGGTGTTTATCTTAATCTTATTTATTAGCGCCTGTACACCTTCCTGTGTTAGGAACATAAATCTGGGCATCCTAAATAATTTACTGCATCCTTCTATTTGTCACTACAGTGTATTTCTTTAAAGGGAACCTAAACTGAGAAGAATCTGGATTTTTCCTTTAAAAATAATACCAGCTGCCTGACTCTCCTGCTGATCCTGTTTCTCTAATACTTTTAGCCACAGTCCCTGAACAAGCATGCAGATCAGGTGCTCTGACTGAAGTCAGACTGGATTAGCTGCATGCTTGTTTCAGGTGTGTGATTCAGCCACTACTGCAGCAAAAGAGATCATCAGTATTGCCAAGCAACTGGTATTGTTTAAAAGGAAACATCCGTATCCCTCTTAGTTAAGGTTCCCATTAATGAAGAAGTGTTTCGGTTGAGTTTTCTTAGCTAACGTAACGGACGTCTCCATCTTGTTTTGCAGGATATTGATGGCAATAAAGTTGTCTCTTCGTTTGCCCCGCACAACTCAGCTACCTCACCCATGAAAGCCGACGAAGGTGGGCGGCAAAGTGGAGAATCTCTGACGAATGCAGCTCTGGGGACGCCCGAAAGACGCAAAGGTAGCCTAGCCGACGTGGTGGACACACTGAAACAGAGGAAGATGGAGGAGCTGATCAAAAGTGAGCCAGAAGGTAAGCGCCACGCCCGAGCTTCTCTGTAATCGCACAGGATATAAACTGTGCTCACCATGTGTGTTCCTCCCTGTGTGCTGGGGGACTGATGAACTATTGATGACGTTGCGCCTTTAAAGGGGACCTGTTATTATTAGGCATTTGTATACTGCTGACATCTTCAGCAGCGCAAGATGTCACGCAAACTGTCCCTCAAAGTAATTCACCATCTAATGTCCCTACCACAGTCGCAGTCTAATATATCTCTTATCATAGTCTAGAAATGAAGCCAGTTAGCTTTCTAGAATGTTTTTGGCTAAAGTTCTGCCCTCTTAACCATTGTGCTGTTCTTATGGCAACGGTCACCTGATGCAGCCAAGGCCCTAATTCTTCCAGTGCTTGAATGTGTTTAAAGTGTCTTAAAATGGCCTTAAAGTGAGCCTGAAGCCTATTTAAAATAAAAAAACAGATACTTGCCTAAGGAACGGGAAGACTCTGGGTCCTATGTAGCCATCCCGCTTCTCTCACGGTCCCTGCGTTCCAGCGCTGGCTCCCCCGTTAGGTTGGAGACTGATGTCCGATGGGTCGGAGACTACTCTCGGGTGGCTTTGGAAGTCTACAGTAGCCCAAGTGCTCCCGAAGACAAGCGGCTCCGTAGTGCGCAATGTGGGAACCCCCGCTCTCTCACACACACATGCATGAGTACTACAGAGCTGCTTGTCTTCAGGAGCACTCCGGCTCCTGAGGACTTCTGAAGCTTTCCGCGGCGTAAGATTTGAACGGGGGAGATGGTGCTGGAACAAGGGGACCAGAAGAGGAACGAGAGGGCTCTAGATGAACCTCTCCTCAGGTAAGTATCTGTTTTTACTATCATTATTTTAAATAGGCTTAGGTTTGCTTTAAAGCAAATCTGAGGTGGCGCTAAAAAAAAAAAAAAAAAAAAAAAAGTTAGATACTGGCCTATGTATAGGGAAAGCTCTGGATCCCATAGAGCCTTCCCAGTCCTCTCCCTGTGGTCTTGCTCCACTGCTTTCCCCTGGTGAAATTCCATGCCTCTGGGACTCCGCAGAAGGCGTCGGAAGCACTTGTGTCCCCGAGCGCTTCTGAAGATGAGCGCATCCACACTGCACATGCGCGAGGCCAGGCCTGCTAGTCTTAAGAAAAACATGGGGACGCAAGTACTTCCGAAGCTTTCATGAGGACTCCCGAAGGCATATTTGAACAGTTGGTCGCATAGTAGAAGCAGGCTGAATCCTGTCAGCGCGAGCCAGAGAGAAGACGTAGCACAATGCTAATGCCGGGCAGGGCACTCGCTTGATCGGAGGAAGCACAGACCACTGTGCATTGACCGGGGGGCATTTGGGTCAGGTAAAAAAGAAGGCGGTCATGCTTTACATGGCTCTGCAATTCCTGGGGGCACTCGGGCAGTGTTTGTGTAAGGGGGGGGGGGGGGTAATACTTGTATTATACATTTGGCGGGGGGCACAACATTTATGGTGACTCACATAGAAGCCGACACCCCCACTTTAGGGCCACTTTTTTGGACCCAAACATTTGGCTTCTATGGGAGTATATACGGTACTTGTTTACCAGATAAAAATAATTGCTTTTTTTATTTTATGCCCGACAGTTACTCTTTAATCAGAAAAGCAATTTAATCACATTCTGGATTTTACCGACTTTTTAAAATATAGGCATGTCACTTCCAGAATTTAGAATAAGCTATGCTTATGCTGATAGTAAACTACCTGCAGCGCCTGCTAATGTCTGGATGTATTTTTAGTGCTGCGTCAGTGTTTGCACTCCTCTCCCCCTTTGTAAATGGTCACTCTCCACGCCATGGGCGGATCTCGTCATCACTGCAGCAAATGCAGAGTAAACAGCATGACCTAAGGAGGAGTCAATTCTGTAGTGTAGACAGTAGTCACAGGAGGACTAAAAGCTGCACCGATTGTTCAAAACTGCATTTTAAGTTGTTATGAGCACACTTCAAATGAACCTGAAGCAAAGATAGGAATAGAAGTTAGGTACTTAGCTTAGTAGAGGGAGGTCTCTGGATAGTACCGAGGCTTTCCGCATTGTCCTTGACCCCCTACTGATCCAGCTGGGACCGTCTAAACCAATCCAACAAGGGATTCTCTGATTGGCTCCCATGTCCGTGCTCACCTCCGTCTACAAGCACTGCCGTCCTCCCAGTAATGTTTAGCCTTGGCTGTTTAGTTATGCAGAAATTTCCTCCCCGAGCATTCTGGGAGACTAGATGTTATGACTAAATAAACATTCCGCAGTGATGCACCTTCCAGCAGTATACATGTTGCTACCAGTGATACATTTCAGAATGTAAATCGGGGTCAAGGAAGCTTTTACAATGAGCAAAGGCTGACTAAATTATTTATAAATGAATATTGTCAAAAAAAAATGCAATTTTATTATTTTACAGTATATTTTAGATTGTAACAGGGCCCTCCCTCTCTAGTGCCCCCAGCTTGATCATGCAATCTCATTGTTGCCGCCCCCCCCCCCAATACACCCCCCCCCCCCACACACACACACACACACACACACACACACACACACACACACACACAGCTGTCAGAATAGGAAGGACTTGACCTATTGTTACCTAATGCCTAGTACACACCATACAATTTTGTGTTAGATTTTTCTGGTAAGCCGCATATACATGCCATACTTCCGCAAACGACGGGTCCGCCAGACCCACCTGCTCGGCGGACGTTCTGCTGACAGTAGCACATGTGTACACGCTGTCGGCATACTGATAAGGCTGTATCTGAACGATCCGCTGATCAGAAACCGCCTTATCAGTCTGCAGACAGCGTGTACACACGTGCTACTGTCGGCATAACGTCCGCCCAGCAGGTGGGTATGGCGGACCCGTCGTTTGCGGAAGTATGGCGTGTGTACACACCTTTAAGGTGCGTACACGCACTCCATCCGGAAACGACAGGTCCGTCGGCACCTCCCGCTGGACGGACGTTCAGCCGATAGTAGTGCGGGTGAACGCGCTGTCTGCAGACTGATAAGGCTGTTTCTAAACGATCTGCTGAGCGGATCGTTCAGAAACAGCCGTATCAGTATGCCGACAGCGCGTTCACACGTCCTACTGTCGGCTGAACGTCCGTCCAGTGGGAGGGTCTGACGGACCCCTCGTTGCCGGATGTTGTGCGTGTGTACGCACCTTTTAGATTTTCTGTTAAGGGGCCCATACACCTAACGATTTTCCCGCCGATATAAAGCAGATTCGATCACTGTGATCGAATCTGCTGTGAAATTGTTGCGCAAACACTGACAGAACGATCATTGTCCGTCCGAAATCAATCGTTCACATCAATCCATCCGTGCGTTTGCTCGATCGCCGGCGGGTCGGGAGTGCGTCGATAGCGGCGTTTGAAATGCCTGACGACCGACGCAGTACAGCGGCAATACATAACCTGATCCGGCTGGCGCGTATCCCCGCTGTCACCACTGCTCCTTCTCCGCTGGGTTCCGGACCGGCTGGCTTCACTTACTTCCTGTCCCGACAGGAAGTTTAAACAGTAGCGCGCCCTCTACTGTTTAAACTTCCCCGGATGTGAAGTGAAGCCAGCCGGTCCGGAACCCGGTGGAACAGGTAGTGTATGCGGGGGCGGCGGCAGCTCCACAGATTGTGATCGGTTTTATGCTGGGCAGACACGGTTAGTTTATGCGCCCGGATCGAGCCAGCGCGTCACCGCACGTCCGAGTGGATCGATTCCCGCTCGTCCCTACAGGCATGCCTTATCAGCCGCTTGATTCCCCGCTATTGTCCGCCCGCGGGAATCGAGCGGGGAATCTATCCGGCAGGTCAACGGACCTGTCGGATATTATTAATCGAGCTATCAGCGGCTCGATTGATAAGGAAACAAACTAACTGTGTATGCCCAGCATTATGCTGAAATCAATTCACAATCTGTTTGCAGTAAAGGCAGCCATACGATCCCTCTCTGATCAGATTTGATCAGAGAGGGATCTATCTGTTGGTCGATCTGATGGCAAATTGACCAGTGTATGGCCACCTTTAGATTATTTTCTGTAAAGTACTGGTAGAGACTGGTCATTATCTCTGGTGCATTGTCTTCTGGTTATCTCCTGCTGAGTAGAACAATGCCTAATTTCTGGGCAGATAGATGGTTAGATAATTTCCAACATGTTGGAAATTATCTATCTGGCAGGTAAATCTAACAGAAAATTGTATGGTGTGTACCTAGCATTATGCCGGGAATACACGATGCGTTTTTGCATTTGTCTTTGCCGTCGTTTTCGCTTTCGATAGATTCTACTCTCTATTCACTGCTCGATTCTCCTCTCGATTCCTTATCTTTTCTTATCAATTTACATTCACTTGAAAGAGGAGAATCGAAACGAAAGTAGAATCGACCAGATCCGACGGGTTGAAATTTATCTATCGAACCCATTTATCTAAAGTAAAAACTTAAAGTGTATTCCCAGCATTAGACAATCCGCTCCACTACATGACCTTGTTTGTTGTTGTTAACTACTTCTTGGACTCTGCTCCCTGTATGGCCTAATGTGTGGTACACACCATGCAATTTCCCATAAGATAGGTGGGTTGATAGTTAAATTCTGACAGATCCAATCGGATTTCCGGTCATTTTTCTGATCGATTTTCTGATCACTTCTATGCAAATCTGACAAATTATCTATTCGACGCATCTATCTGATGGGAAATGGAATGGTGTGTACCAGGCTTAACTTATGTCAACCCCTTAATCTATTGTACGGCTCTGCATAATATGTTGGCACTTTATAAACACAATAAAGTACCTGAGATGAGAAAAAAAAGTTTTAAAATACCTGGGGCTTCCTCCAGCCCTCTTCAGGATGAATGGTCCCTCGCTGTCCTCTGCTAGGCGGTCCGCTAACTTCACAAGTCAGAGCAGTCCGGCCACGTGCACGCCTGTGTGTTACTGCGCATGCACAGAATTCTCCCAGCGCCGGGAGCGGGATGGGGCACACGGCTGGACCGTGCATGCGCAGTACGCCCCGACTTGTGAATTTAACGGATCGTCTAGCGGAGGAGGAGGACGGCAAGGGAACGATCAGCCTGAAGGTATGTAAAAAAATAAAAATGTTTTTCTGATGTCAGGTTCTCTTTAAGGAGAAATTGGTCCCTAGGCAAGGCCGTAGCTTTGGGTTCCTCTAGTTGCCACCAGGCATTTTTGGTCCAGTACCGTGGGAGCAGGAGGCCAGAGGAAAGGGCAGCCACCTAAGCTGCCTTTGCGGTGAGCCGTCTCTGCAGTCTGGAGCCCTCCTTTAAGGCCCGTGTGTACGGTGTCTGTATGTGAGAACACAAGGCTTTCCCTCGGCAGTGCTGGTTGCAAGTTGTATTCCTGAAGCTTGTTATGAACCTGCTCTCTACGGCAGGCGATTGACAGGCCCCAGTGCGTTCAGCATTCCTGCCATAGCTGTGAGTTTTAATACTCCCCGTGACGGAGCTATGAAGCCTTTGTGTCGGCAGCCAGAGGTCGGAGCCCAGTGTTTGGAATGGGTTTGTGTACTTTCGCTATGACACAAAAGCCTACTGTTGCAATAGTTTGGCACTTTGCGTTGTTTGCGTCCCGCTGCATTGTCCTCCACAACAAAGGAAGGAGAGGAGGGGGGATTAGGTTACTGTTTGCACTGCGAACGAGCGCGGCCAGCGTGCGGGGGACGTGGGCTGACTTGCTCTGCGATGTGACTTGTTGCTGCTGATCGGAGAAGGGGTGATCTGAGGCTCCCATCCGTGGAGCCGGCCCCCCTGTTTTTCCATACACAATTGTTCTGTTGTCGCGGCGGACGTGGAGATGTTTGTTCTCTCTACGCTTTGTGTACTGTAAACTCCCGGCTGACAAAGGGAGGAAAGAGTTTGCTTTTGTTTGGTGTGTAACTAGTTCACCTGTAGATTGTGCTTGTAGGTGTTTCCTTCCCATAACCCCCTTCTCTCCCACACAGCCATCTTGGCAGCCTTATTTATCCATATTGTTACAGGGCACATAGTTGAGGCGGACATTAAAGGTCCCCATACATCTAGCACTGTATGGGCAGACAGACTTAAAGAGAAACCGTGACCAAGAATTGAACTTCATCCCAATCAACAGTTGATACCCCCGTTTACATGAGAAATCTATTCCTTTTCTCAAACGGATCATCAGGGGCTCTGTATGGCTGATATCGTGGTAAAACCCCTCCCACAGTGTGACGTCAGGACCATGGTTCTGACATCACACTGTGGGAGCCTTGTTGCATTGTGGGAAATAACACCTGTTTCCAGCTGTTTCCAAGCGCCAAAAAAGCAAGCAGCAGCTACTAAAAAAAGCAGATTGTTACTTCCTCTCGCTGTTAGGGCGGGCCCTTATTTTTAACGGCTTTTGGCAGCTTCTGGCGGTGTGCAGCATTTTTCACCCCCGCAGAGTGACATGGAAAAGGGATCTCAGGTGCTACATGCTGCTTCTGGGATCACCTGAGCGCCGGGCAGACAATGGGAATCAAAGGGGGGGGGGGAATCGTGGCATTTATGTGAATGGCGGTAAATGACTGTACTGGCGCCACCCATTCTTTTGAATAAGCATTGCGGCTGAAGCTTACAGCCCAGGAACGTCCGTGTGAACCTGCCCTAAGCTAGCCATACACCCAAAGCTGCTGCTCTGTACGACCCGTAGAGCCGTGTAATCCAACTTGCACACACAGCTTATCCCTGCCATTTTGAGCTGCGTCCAGTGGCGTAGCTAAGGGGCTATGGGCCCCGGTGGAAGTTTTACATGGGGCCCCCCAAGCACTCTATACATAACAATTGATACGGCGCACCAAAACCTGCCAATGGCAACTACAGTGTCAGAAATGCAAGTAGGGGATGGGGAACAGCTTGTTAATAATGATTATTATCATTCAAAGCACCTATAGAAGTGATTATTACCAGCACAGGGCCAATAGAGAGCTAATATTGTGCCTGAGGGAGGGCCCCTCTGACCTAAGGGCCCTGATGCGGTCGCTACCTCTGCAATCCCTATTGCTACGCCATAGCCTGCATCAGTGCGAGGATTGAATATAGTTCCATGAGTATAACTTATCAAAATGTTCTTGCTGGGTCTCTAGTTAAAAAAAAAAATCCCTCTAGAGCACACTACCACTGCTGTGTGTGTGTGTGTGTGTGTGTGTGTGTGTGTGTGTGCGTGCGTGCGTGCGTGCGTGCGTGCGTGCGTGCGTGCGTGCGTGCGTGCGTGCGTGCGTGCGTGCGTGCGTGCGTGTGTGTGTGTGTGTGTGTGTGTGTGCGTGTGTGTGTGCGTGTGTGCGTTCGTGCGTGCGTTCGTGCGTGCGTGCGTGTGCCATTGTCTTGCCCACTGCCATCAGAGATCCAGCATCCTGGCCTTTATTCAGTTCACTTTTACTCCTAAGTTTTCTCCTTGGACATTATTTTTCATCTTCTGTTTAAGATGATGTTGCAGCACTCTACAACTGGAAAAAAAAGTTCCAAAAAGTAGGTTAAAAAACGCTGTCAAAATGATTATTTTTTTGTTTGCTGGTAGCATAAAGGGAATCTGTAAAAAACCTCCTACCCTGCCCTTGAGGGGGGGGGGGGGGAGACCGACCTACCGCGGTAGGGCGAAGTCTCAGAATCGTGATGAGGCTTCCCCCATCCTCTTCCGTCTCAGAGATACAGCGCTGGCAGCCCCCGAGCACCGGCAAGGTAAATATTTTTTGTGTTACCAATTTTCTTTAAAACGCATTTTATTGATAAGGTGTGAAAATATCACCTAGGAGAAAACTTAGGAGATCATAGGAATTGAATAAGGGCCTGTGTGCACCGTCTGGTGGTGACATCCCTGTTTACAACTCTCGCCATGGCCGCCCAGATCTTTGTATACAGCCATTCTACGTAGGGGATCCAATTTTAGTTTTTTTTCCATTCCACTTTGCGGGTGAACCGATAACTGTCTTTGTGTTTGTTAAAGGGGCAATATGGCTAAAAATTGTAAAATTTAAAATATGTGCACACATAGAAAAATAAGTACAATGAGCCATAAATTACTTTTCTCCTATGTTGCTGTCACTTACAGTAGGTAGTAGAAATCTGACAGAAGTGACATGTTTTGGACTAGTCCATCTCTTCATAGGGGATTTTCAGCAAGGCTTTTATTCTTTATAAAGATCTTCTCTAAAAAAGGATTTAAACAATGATGCTGGCCAGCCTCCCTGCTTCCTACACAGTTTTTTGGCAGTTGGACAAAGCAACTGCCATTCACTAAGTGCTTTTTAAAATAAATACATTCCTGAGAATCCCCTATGAAGAGATGGACTAGTCCAAAACCTGTTGCTTCTGTCAGATTTCGATTACCTACTGTAAGTGACAGCAACATAGGAGAAAAGTAATGTATGGCTCATTTTACTCTGGAAAAAACACTTATTTGTATATATTTGCACATATTTTACATTTTACAATCTGTCGCCATAGTGCCCCTTTAATAAAGTTATTCTTTAAACTTAGCGCTTTTTTCTTCCTTGCTTTACCATTTAGCTGCTTTTCCTCTTAAACTTGCTACGGGACCCTGACATGTGCAGCTACACGCCGGAGGCTGGTGCAAGCGGCGGGATTGCTGGAGCGAGAGGCGCTCCACAAAGGACGAAGGCGCATAGCCTTCCGATTGGAGCTGGAGATTGCGTCTGTTCAGGAGACCCCATTAGCAGAGGTCGGTAGCAGACATTAAAATGAATCGCGAGCGCGGCACATTATCTCGCCTTTATGAATATGGACAAACAAAAGCGGTGCGAGTCTTTGAAAAGCGAGAAGAAGAGAGAAATCCGTCCAATGCAGAAGTCTCCTCTCCTCCGCCTATTGTTCCATTGTCTCGCAGAGGCCATTAAAAGAACAGCAGGTTGCGGTGAAAATTTCATTAAGCCTTTGTTCACTCATTATGGCTGAGCCATATTCATAGCTTGGCTTTTTATACAGGTTTTTTCCCCCCTCTTTTAAAAAGTGGAGGAAACGCTGTTTTTTTTTTTTATTCCTCTCAATGCAAACTGGTGAACAAAGTTAAAAGTAAGGGAAAAAAAAATTGAAAGAATGGCAAGTGATGAAGAGCACAAAAAAGGGGTCAGTGGGTGACGCAGGCGCGGGGCGCATCGATGGGCATTAACAGGGCCTGTTTGGCGCACTCTCTCTTCTCTCGCGCTCTTAGTGAGGTATTCATTTACATCTGTACAAACGCCTTGATTTCTGCAATTAAGCCTTCCGGCGGGTGCGCGTTTCGCTTCTGTGTTTTCAGGGTAAATATCCTGGAGTCGTTGGTTGCCACGTGTGCTCGCGCTCCTATTCCTCTCTGGTTTTGCCCTCTAGCGGAAACCCGCTGATTCCAGAATTGTGGAGAGACAAATGCAGAATCGCAGAATATATGTATATAAGTAGGCTGTATCTTCTGTATGCTCAGATTTTAGCCTAAGAGAGGGATGGAGGCCTCTATTGCTGACCTCCTGAAATCGCTCACCTGGCGCAAGTACGATGCTTGGGTCCTTAAAGGGCACCTTACAGAGGAACAGTCGCGAAAATCATAACATTTAAAACACATACAAATAAGTACGTTTCTCCTAGAGTAAAATGAGCCATAAATTACTTTTCTCCAATGTTCCCATTACTTACAGTAAGTAGTAGAAACCTGACATTAACGACAGATTTTGGACTAGCCCATCTTCTCATGAGGGGGGGGGGGGTTCTCATGGTTTTCTTTATTTTTAAAAGCACATAGTGAATGGCTGTTGCTCCGTCCAACTGCCCAAATAGTGTGCAGCGAGCAGCGAGGCTGGCCAGCATCTTTGTATTAATCATTTTCACGGAATGTCTTTATAAAGAATAAAGGCCATGCTGAGAATCCCCTATAGAGAGATGGACTAGTCCAAAACCTGTTGGTAATGTCAGATTTCTGCTACTTACTGTAAGTGACAGCAACATAGGAGAGAAGTTATTTATGGCTTATTTTACTCTGGAAGAAACGTACTTCTTATTTGTATGTGTTTTAAATTTTAAGATTTTCGCGATGGTTCCTCTTTAAGTGACTTGTGACATGATGAGATAGAAATGTGTATGCACAAAGGCAAGCATACAAATAACTATGATGTTTTCTTTTTCTTCCTGAAAGAGTTAACATTCAGCCATGGAAGCGATATTTTCCCTCCAGTCATGACCCAGTCGAACGACAGCATTTATCACTGATAAGACATTACAGCCATAAAACAACTTTTTTTTTTTTTGCAGAGAATGGCTTCTGAGAGCTGTGGATAGATAAAAATGAAAATAGTTCATATATTTTAGCTCTCTGAGATACAGAAACACTGTCATTGAGAAGAGCTAAAACAATAAATTTACTATTTTAGGCTTTTAAACATAAAATAAAACTGTGGGATATCTACAGTGTATATATTTATTTCATCAGTTTATTTTTACTTAAGGTTCACTTTAAAGAGGAACTTTGCTGAATACAACATAATGAACATTTCTTATTTTTTTCAATATTAATTTATAATTTATTTAGTCAGTCTTGCCCATTGTTAAATGTTTCATTTTCCTGATTTACATTCTTAAATTTTATCACAGGTGGCGACAATCTTACTACTAAGAAGTCATAGGTACTTCTCCATTTCCAGATAGAGGAGCTGTAGGAGCAGTTAATGTGGAGATTTGCAGACAGGAGCAGCAGATAATTGGTGGGAGGAGCCAGCTTACAGATGGACAGGAGTAGCGGAAAAGGAGTGGAGGGGAGTAAGTGTGCAGATTTGCAGACAGGAGCAGCAGATGAGGAACTGTGGGAGGAGCCATCTTACAGATGGACAGGAGCAGCAGATAAGGAGTGGAGGGGAGTAAGTGTGGAGATTTGCAGACAGGAGCAGCAGATGAGGAACTGTGGGAGGAGCCATCTTACAGATGGACAGGAGCAGCAGATAAGGAGTGGAGGGGAGTAAGTGTGGAGATTTGCAGAAAGAAGTAAAATACAGGTTGCGAATCATAAGGCCCAAAACATGTTTTTTTCCATTTTTGAAGTTCATTTTTTATTGGTGCCTGTACAATGGTTGTTATGTAATTAAAGGGTTACTTTGACATTTTTGTGTCTCTTGTGATTTCTATATCATGAAGTTGGCATTTCAGAGATCTCACCAGTGAAGTTGCCAAACAATCCAGCAGGGCAGGGGAGCTTCTGGTAATGGGTTTGAAGATGTGCAGAGCTGGGAGCTCGGGCTAGCAGTGATCTCGCCACCATACTCCCTGAGAGCTGTAAGGCTCTTCGGGTTTATTTTCTGCATTCTCCTCCAAAGAGTAATATCAGTTCTGGCTTTAATCCGAGCCCCACAAGCGGGACATAAGAATTTATATGCACAGAGCTGACCGATGGGCACCGCCTATATGGGCCCCTCTCACCGCCTGGCACACGCTATGCCATGAACACTAGATAGAAATGCCGGTGCCGCCTCCAGTGCCTCCTCTGTTCCACCCATTAATTCCACTAACAGCTGATGCTTTACTCCTGATGGGAGCGAGTGTCAGCCATTTTATTTGCCTTCCTATAATCAATACCGTTAAAGTCATTGGCGAGGACAATCGTTTAATGGACGCAATTCTCAGGGCACAGTAAATTATGATGCTTTACCGCCGATGGGTTAATTGCTCGGCAGTCACTCTCGCGTTGCAGCAAAGAAAAACGATCATCCAAATTACAATGTTTTTTTGTTTCAAGGCGGAGAGGAGGGGGGAGCTGAATTCTTAGATTAGGAAATAAACTTCCCGTGTGTTTGTGTGTCTTGTGCAGGTGATGGCTGGAAGACCTCAGGGTCAGAGTTCATCTGTCATTCTACTAAAAACTGATCTTCATACCCTTCTTTTGGGATAAGTGATGACTCCTTTGTTTGAGAGTGCTTAGCGACCACTGAATTTGGCCCTACCCAGTCAGTTTTCAGCAGTGTGAGAAGTCCCAAATTACCAGGTGATCAGTGCCGGTGTTGTGTCTGATTACGCTGCCTGAGGATTTGCGCTGCCCCGCATGCGCAGTAGGAGACTGTGTGGCCACATTTCCTATAGAATGATGCTGCTGGAGGTAAAATACGAAATATCTCCGCTCCCACACCTCTTACACTCCCCAAATTTTCAGGGTAGAGAGGGGACCCCCCGAACTACCTCTTAACCAAATTGCAGCCCCCGAGACCCGCCGGTTCCCGAGATAGATTTATCTAATCTACCTCCTGAACCAGTGGGTCTCGGGGGGCTGCAATTTGGCATAGAGGTCGTTCGGGGGGTCCCCTCCCTACCCTGAAAATTTGGGGAGTGTAAGAGGTGTGGGAGCGGAGATATTTCGTATTTTATCTCCAGCAGCATCATTAACTTCACACTGAGCATGCGTGCTACTCAGTGTGTAAGGGAGCTTCCGGGCAGCGCAATCAGACATTACACCGGATTGTCCTCTTTCAGAAAGAACCCTGGAGATATCTGGTCTGCTGGCTTTAAAACACCCCCGAAGAGAGAGGAATATGGAGGCTGCCATATTCTTTTGCTTTTAATTAATGCACATTGCCTTCCTGTCCTGCTGATCCTCTGCCTCTAATAATTTTAGTCATAGACCCTGAATGAGCCTGCAGATCAGAGGTTTCTATAAGGAAACTTCTGAGCCTTATAAAAAATAAAAATAAGCAAGATCTACTTAAGGTGGCCATACACTTATAGATTTGCAGCAGATTCGGCCATCAGATAGATTTCTGTCAGCTGCCTGTCAAGTAGAATCTGACAGGAATCTATCTGATGTGTGCCACACACTAGGAACAGATTTCCAATAGATTTCAGAATGATCTATATTGGAAATCTATCTAAATGCATTATTGCACTATTAGATCCAATGCATCTCTATGCCAGCAGCAGATCGACCTAGATTTTCCATCCTGTCAGATCAAATCGATCAAAATCGATGGCAAATTGATCGCAAATCGATTGGCTGATTTGAAAGAATTTATTTCCGATCGATCGATGGCTGCAATCGACCAGTGTATGGGCCCCTTTACCTGGGGCTTCCTCCAGCCCTTGGCAGCATATCTTTCCATCGCCGCGGTTCCGCTCCCTGCTGGTGGCCCGGGGTTCCCTCAGTTGCAGATGCTGCTTGGCATCTTCTGCGCCGCTCGTGATCGCGCTCATGTGGTCTGGAGCTTTCTGCCCAGGTGCAGTACTCCTCCTGCAGAATGCTCCAAGCCACGTGAGCACGATCACAAGCAGCGCGTGCTCGCGCAGGCAATGTCGACTGGCATCTGCAATAGAGGTAACCCCGAGCCACCGGCTGGGAGCAGAGCTGCGGCGTGGGACAGATCGGCTGCTGGGGCTAGAGGAGGCCGCAGGTAAGTACGTTTTTTTTTTTCAAAAAAATCGGACTTTCCCTTTAAGCTACATACTCATGGGAAGATCTTCCACATTCGCGTATTTCGGGGACAAATAAAGGCCAAAGAGACTTTGAGCGCTCCCGGTAATTAACACCAGGGTCTATGGGGATCGGTGCGATCGTCCATGATGTGGTCTGTCATGCCAGTCATTCAGAGTGAATGATCCTCATGGGTAGTCGCGAAAATGATAGTTTATCGTGAAAAATGATTTGCTAAAATTGTGTCATGAGTGTGGTCCTTTGTAAAAATGTGGTAAGATTAGCCACATGCTTGTTTCAGGAGTGTGATTCAGATACTACAATGCTAATAAGATTAACAGGACTGCCAGGCATTGGTGTAAAAGTAATAAATATTCCATATACCTCTCACTCAGGGTCCGTTTAGGCAAGCAGGGTATATTGACCCTCAACGTGTGGTATATTTGGCTGCAGCAGTGTCTGAATAACACCAGAAACAAGCATGCAGCTTAATTTTGTCAGATCTGACATTAATGTCAGAAACACCTGATCTGCTGCATGCTTGTTCAGGGTCTGTGGCTAAAGTATTGGAGGCAGAGGGTCAGCAGGACAGCCAGGCAACTGGTATTGCTTAAAAGGAAATAAGTATGGCAGCCTCCATATCCCTCTCACTTCAGTTGTCCTTTAAAAAATTATTTCCTTGTTACAATTTACTCCACAGAGATGCTGCAGTGTGGTGACTTCCTGGTATGCTGGGAGGACAGAAAGGGTTAACTTCCTGTGTTTAGATATTGCTCAGAATTGGCGGAGAATTAGACAGGCTGTTCTCTATAAACTCACACACACACGCCCTTTCAGTGCCCAGAAACACCTGCCAGAGAGGTAATCCTGCCCCCCACTCGCCCTATCAGTGCCCCAGAAACACCTGCAAAGAGGTGACTCCTACCCACAACCCCCCCCCCCCCCCTCACACACACGCCCCTATCAGTGCCCCCAGAAACACCTGCCAAAGAGGTGACTCCTACCGCCCCCCCCCCCCCCACACACTACACACACACCCACACCTACACACACCTACACACACACACATCCACACCTACACACACACACACACACCACACCTACACACACACACCCACTCGCCCTATCAGTGCCGCAGAAACACCTGCCAAAGAGGTGACTCCTGTCCCCCATTCACCCTGTCAGTGCCCCAGAAACACCTGCCAGAGAAGTGACTCCTACCGCCCCCCCCCCCCCCCCCCCACACCACACACACAACACACACCTACACACAAATCTACACACACACACTGCCCTATCAGTGCCGCAGAAACACCTGCCAGAGAGGTAACTCCTGTCCCTCCACTCCCCCATTGGGTACCCCAGAAACACCTGCCAGACAGGTAACTCCTGTCCCTCCACTCCCCATTGGGTACCCCAGAAACACCTGCAGAGAGGTGACTCCTGTCCCCCCACTTGCCCTATGGGTGGAGAGGGATGGCCGCACCTAACCGCCGCTCCGTGCAAGATAAACTGTGCTGACAGGAGATTCCGTCAGGCGTGTAATTTGTATAATTGCAGCCATGCTCAGTGCCGTTTACGGGGTAATCCTGTAGAAAATCTTTATACAAGTTTCCCGTAATCAGCCCCCGAGGACATAAACCGCAGATACAAAGTTATAACGATCCGGGGCCTTGTCTGTGCAACCTGAACCGCGAGGAAGGAGGTTTGTGCATGATTAGATTGCCTGTCCTGGCACAACATAATTAATGCTCCGGCTAGTTAGACGCTCTGATCGCGTCGCCCGCGGCCGTTTATCTTCACCGCGGAAAACAATCGCACTTAACAAGGGAGCCTCGCTACAACCACAGAGATGGCCTCCATTGTCTGCCGCGCGGTCTGTAAACAGTTAAACCGTCGTAGATTTACTGAAGCGGTGAAAGAGGAGAAAGAAAAAACAAAATTGAGTTGTTTTAATGAAATTATTCAGCGGGGGAACCTTGTTCTTGATAATATAGAGCTGGCGGGGGAATTATGGGGGGGGGGGGGGGTAGGCCAGGGCAGAGGATCCACTGAGGAAGCCTTGTATAAACCACTGCTGCGCTAGCTGTGGTATATCTGATCTCCATCAGTGGCTATGTGGTGGCAATGATAGGTACAGGTGACCCCTGGGAGATTTTTAGGGATTATACTTAAAGAGCACCTGAACTCAGAACATCCTCTTTGCTATAAAAGAGAAGCAACAGCATAATAACCTTTAAAGAAAAACATTTCTTTGTTACATCTGATACAAATCCTAAAATAAATATCCAGTGTTTCTACTTCCTGCTTTCATGAAGCGGACATAGTGTTAATATCCCGTGCTTACAAATAAGCTCTGCTGTGGCAGTCAGGCTGCCACAGGGGAGAGATCAAATTACAACTTTTGATTAGTCAGAGATGAGGGCGAATTAGACAGGCTTAACTCTCTAAATACATACAAGGTACATTTCGCTCTGTTTTCCTTCTGTCCTGTGCAAGAGTTCAAGTCCACTTTAAATGACACCTGAAGTGAGAGTTATATGGAGGCTGCCATATTTATTTCCTTTTAAGCAATACCAGTTGCCTGGCTGTTCTGCTGATCGTCTGCCTCTAATACGTTTAGTCCTAGACCCTGAACAAGCATGCAGCAGATCAGGTGTTTCTGACATTTTTGTCAGATCTGACAAGATTAGCTCCATGCTTGTTTCTGGTGTTATTCAGACATTACTGCAGCCAAGTAGACTAACAGGGTTGCCAGGCAACTGGTAATGTTTAAATGGAAATACATATGGCAGCCTCCGTAATCTTCTCAGTTCAGGTTCCCTAGAGTCAAACATATGATCAGCATGCTTGCTCAGGGTGTGTGGCTAAAGATTTTAAAGGCAGATGATCAGCCATTTAATGCATTGTTTAAAAGAAAATAAATATGGCAGCCTCTATATCGCTCTCTTTTCAGGTATACTTTTGAACTGAGAGGAATGTGGAGGCTGACATTTATTTCCTTTTAAACAATGCAGATTGCCTGGTTGTCCTATTTAACAAGATTGCCGATTGGACCTTACTGAAGTCTAACCGGATTAGCTGCATGCTTGTTTCTGGTGGGATTCAGACACTACTGCAGCCAAATAGATCAGCAGGACTGCCAGGCAACTGTTAAAAGGAAATAAATATAGCAGCCTCCGTAAACCTTTCACTTCAGTTATAATCATTCCTTTTTTTGTATAGCACTTTTCTCCTGTCAGACTCAAAGCGCTTATGAGGCAGCCACTAGAGCGCACTCAGTGGGCAGTAGCAGTGTTACGGAGTCTTGCCCAAAGAACTCCTTACTGAATAGGTGCTGGCTTACTGAACAGGCAGAGCCGAGATTTGAATCCAGGTCTCCTGTGTCAGAGGCAGCGCCCTTAACCATTACACTATCCAGCCACCGCAGTTATCCTTTTTCATAAAAATATGATCAGTAAAAGCAGCCACTCCCTATCAACATATTATCCAATCCTAATCCAATCCTATTATCAAATCCAAATTGCTGTAAAGTTAAATTATTTTTATTGTATCGTCTGTGGCCACCTTAGGCACAGTGGAGTTATTTTAGGATGTAGTGATTGTTTCTTATTACACTTTTCTGTCGTATTCCACATGTCTGTTTAGGTGGAGCTTACACTCTCATTGTCAAAGTTACATATTATTATTTTTATTATTATTAAAACGGAAATTGTGATTTTTCCACCATCTCTATCTACACCCCCACCAATTGCAACCATAGCGGTAGACAACACCCCAATAACCTCAACCACGAAGGCCCGCTGCTTGGGGGTTATACTTGACTCCGAGCTCTCCTTTAAACCTCACATTGCCTCATTAACCCCACCACCTGCTATTTCCAGCTCAAAAATATATTCCGTATCCGTCCCTTCCTCACACAAGAGGCCACCAAAATGCTTGTTCATGCCTTAATCATCTCCCGCCTAGACTACTGAAACACCCTGCTCTGTGGTCTACCACAAAACAGGCTAGCACCTCTCCAATCCCTTCTAAATTCAGCGGCCCGCCTCATTCACCTCTCCACACGCTCTTCCGATGCAGCCCCACTGTGCCTTTCTCTCCACTGGTTACCCATTACCCAGAGGATCCAGTTCAAACTCCTGACTCTAACGTACAAAGCCCTCCATGAGTTGTGCCCTCCATACATCTCCTCACTAATCTCAAGATATTGTCCCTCCCGCAACCTTCGCTCCTCCCAAGAAATTCTCCTGACCTCTAAGCTGATCACCTCCTCTCATGCTCGCATCCAAGACTTTACACGAGCATCACCCCTTATCTGGAACTCTCTTCCACAGCCTGTACATCATGCTCCAAACCTGGACATCTTCAAACGCACTCTTAAAACACACCTTTTCAGACAAGCTTATAACATTCTATAGCCCTTATTTACTTATCTGTCACAATGTAATCAGAGGCAAAGGGTCACTGCCTCATCCATCCTCCACCCCCTTACCTAGTGTGTCCCCCACTACCCACTAGATTGTAAGCTCGCAAGGGCAGGGTCCTCCTTCTAATGTTTACTGGTTTTGTCACAATATTTGTGCTGCTTGGAACTCTGTTGTACATTTTGTTAGTGTATCTATGTTCCCCTTGTCGTCTTATTGTGCTTTGTAAAGCGCTGCGGAATATGTTGGCGCTATATAAATAAAAATTATAATATCAATGAATATTGTAAAAAGTAAATAAATAAATAAAAAGACCATTTTTATTCATTATTCTCTTAGGATTGCTTTAAGCTGAAATTAAGATTCTGATTGGTGCTCCAAGTAAAACCCCCTCCCTCCCCTTTTGCTCCACATTGTGTTGCTCTTGACTTGCATCCGATTCTCTGGCCCTTATGCAATTAACTTTTTGCTCTTAGGAGATAATTTTTCATCTTCCCTTCACAATAACTTTTCAGCACCCTGCAATTGAAAAAGTAGGTGAAGAGTTACTGTCAAATTTATTGAGTATTTTCTCGCTTGCTGGTGGTCTGAAAGGCATTGACAAGATATGGAAATATCACCTAGGAAAAACTTTGGAGAAAAAGTTAATTGCATATGGGCCTGTATGTCTTCTTATAACTGAATAGTGCTGAAAAAGGCGTTCCCTGGGGAAAAATGTGGGTTTTGTTTTTTCCGCTTAACATTGTTTAATGTTGTACATTGCCGACATTATGTTCCATCTTCAGTAGTTTCCCCTTCTGCTCTTTGGGAAAGTAAGCAGAAGGTATCGGAGACCATTGAGCACACCGCAATGTGAAGTACTCCGCAGACAATGCAGCAGTCTCGTTATACACGTACAGAGAGGACGGTCTGCGCCAACGGCATGAGCCACCGTGCCCCGGCGGTCTTGCCAGTGAAGAGGCCGCCACCTGCTCTTGAGCCCTCTTACCATCGGCAGAAAGCTTTAGACACCTCGGTGAATCCTAACGCCGTAATCTTCTGTGTAGACACAACGTACTTCTGGATGAGATATGGAGGGCTTGACAAGGGCTGTTGTGGTCCCCTCGGGACAGCGGCCATGACCGCACATATTAAAATTAATCAGAGCCTTCAGGTCCGTATGGTGGTGTGATTAACTCTGCCAAGTGCAGATCCAGCACTTTTCCCTTAATAAAGAATGACCAACTTGCTTCGCTTGTAGTGGGCGCTTGCTTTCATTTATAATCGGCTGTGCCCGTGAAGTAGGCACGACCGATATTAGCAGCGCTGAAGTGCTCACTCAAAGTATTCCTTTGCCACCTGCTCCCTCTTCCCTGGACCCAGCCATGCCCTGTGCTTTTCCTTATAAACAAAGTTCGCAAAAACAGTCTCCTCCAGGTCATCACTAAGAGGGCAAGGATTTTAGGTGTCTGTCGAAGATTTGTTCCTACTAAGGAAACCTTTGGTATACAGAGTAGTTCAATAAACTTAAAGTAAATCTTTATGCAAACTCTGTTAAGGTCCCATCACAGCATTTTGATCATGTTGAGATCTGGACTTTGACTTGGCCATTGCCAAACCTTGATTTGTTTTTCAGCCATTCTGTAGAAGATTTGCTGGTGTCCTTTGGATCATTGTGATTTTGCATAATCCAGTCTTAATCAAACCCTACCTGCGTAAAAGATGGCCTTAGGGTTGACTCTGGAATACTTTGGTGTACAGAGTAGTTCATGGTCGACACAGTGACGGCAAGGTGTCCAGGTCCTGTGGCTCCAAAACAAACCTAAACCATCATCCCTCTTCCATTGTACTTTCAGATTGGTTGGAAATGGCCCTACTACCCTTCCAAGATTAATGGGCAGCAACAATGACTTCTCTTAGTTTATTGCTGATGTCTTTTCTCCTTGGCACTGTGTTAACACACCTGAACAACCCAGACCAGCAAACTGCAAAAACGTCTTCTTTTTAACAGGGCTGTGGAGTCGGAGTCGGAGTTGTGGAGTCGGGCAATTTTGGGTGCCTTGAGTCGGAGTCGGGAAAAAATGCACCGACTCCGACTCCTAATGAATTTGTAACTGTAATTAAAATAGAAAATATGATAAAATGTTCTATTTCTCAGATAATAGTCATTAAAAATAATGTATATATACAGTATATATACAGTAATAGCTGTGCTTAGTCCACAAAAATGAAATAAACCAATCAAAATTAGTTACTTGTGCTGCTTCAATAAAGCAGCCCCCGTATTTTTAAGGTCAGATATACATATCTGATTTTGACTGTATATATGATGTGTACACAGGAATCTCTTATATATATATACTAAATAACATCTATGCTGTAAGAATAAAGCCTGATGTGTAGCTGTGTCACTAATAGAGATGGTCAACGAGATGGAAATAATTCTGCACTGATGCTGATTTATGCAAATGTTTGCACTCCCTTTGCTGATGAAATCAAATAATTTGATATGTTGTTAAAATTTGGTTTGGTGACTACAAATTAAAGGGTAACTGAGACGGATAAAAAGTAAAGTTTTATACATACCTGGGGCTTCCTCCAGCCCCCATCAGGCTAATCAGTCCCTCGCTGTCCTCCACCACCCGGATCTTCTGCTATGAGTCCTGGTAATTCAGCAAGTCAGCGCTGTCCGGCCGCATGCCTCCCACAGCCAGGAACATTCTGCACCTGCGCAATAGTGCTGCACAGGTGTAGTATGCTCCTGGCAGCGGAGTGTGTGCATGCGCACTACGCCCGACTGGCTCAAGTACCTGGACTCATAGCAGAAGATCCAGGTGGTGGAGGAGGACAACAAGGGACTGATTATCCTGAAGGCGGCTGGAGGAAGCCCCAGGTATGTTTAAAACTTTAATTTCATCTGTCTCAGGTTTACTTTGTTACACAGTAGTACTATACTCTACATATGCACTCCCCACAGAGCTGCAGGGAATCCACTGAGAATGCTGTGCACATTGAACACAGAGGTGTTGTCTGTTTACAATCTCCTCATTCCCCTGCAGAGTACCTGCACATCATTCTTACATGTACCCACACTTACATTGCCTAGGGCCTGATAGATGTTCTTTGTTCCGGTTTGTACCTTTTACAAGTACTCTTACCAAGGACTAGTTTTAGTCTAAAGGGAATAAATATAGTAGTCTACATATCCTTCTCACTTCAGTTGTCTTGTAAAATTCCTAAGCTTTGGCAGTTAAGAGACGAATTTCATGTTACATACTTTTAATCAACAAAATTGTAATATGCAAATTAGAGGAGTCGGAGTCGAGGAGTCGGAGTCGGTGGAATCCTAAACTGAGGAGTCGGAGTCGGTGGATTTTTGGACCGACTCCACAGCCCTGCTTTTTAAGGGTGGTCACACTTGCCAATGATCAATTAATCAAGCATATTTGATTAGGAACGCCTTGCTTAACTTACTCTGTAAATTCCTATGGACGTGTTAAGGGTGTACTTACATTTTCACACTCTGCTTCTGCATTTTGACTTTAAATGCATAATGGCACTATGTAATATACCATGTGTTGTTCAATTGAGGTTGGTTTATCTAATTTTTACAACCTGCAAGGGACTGGATGATTTTTCTATATTATGTCCTTAAACGGAAAACTTTGCAACCTTGTTCCCCCCCCCCCCTTTTTTTTTTTTTACCAAAGTGGTCTTACTTTTTCTATTAATAGACTTGTGTTTTTGTTTTTTAGTTTTGCAGCATTTCCTATATTGTATATACAGATGTGGAATCTTTACTAACCCCCTTTTTTTTGGTAGAATAAATGATTGTTGTTGTAGCTGACATATCCACCTTATACGAGACTTCTGGGAAGTCCTGTATATGAAACCATATAATGTTGTCATGGTTTCCAGCAAACTTAGTTCTAACTTTGACCGTTAAAATAAAGTTATAGCAGCTACAGATTGCATTGGGAAAGGTCATTTAAAAAAAAGTGCATTTACAGAATAGTTTGTGTAGCATTACCGTGTTGTCATTATTTTATTATTATTATTTATTTTTTTTAGGAAAAGGGAGTTACCCTTTTAACCCCTTCCAGTCCTATGTCTAACTATGTCCCACATTGGCCTTTTACCGAATAGGTCCAATGTCAGACAAAGATAAAATTCAACACCAAGTCCGACACTTTGATTGGCACTGGCCACATCCACTACACCACGTAATTTATATATGACGTTTGCACATTTGGGCTCGTCACTAGGGGCGTCATTGCCGGATTTAGTCTGGCACGGCGCCACCCTATGTGGATTTTATCCCCTCTGGCACCACTCTGTGCAGCGTAATTATGCTGGGACGTGTAAAATGGGCTGGAGTTACAGCATGCAGGTCATCGTGGGCCTACCCCCTGAGGTCACCTCCTTACTCAAGTGCAAAGAGGTAGAGACCCTCCAGATCTCCTCTGCTGCAGCGTTCTCTGGATCATTCACGCCCCCCCCCAACTCTGGAAAAAGTGTGTGTGTGTGGGGGAGGGAAGGCTTGTGGGGGATTCAGAAGTTGGACTGGAAAGTGTTGATATATTCATGTTTGGCTGAATACGAGTGGTGGTGGGGGGAGCACGTGGGTGTCACCAGAAGTTTGATTGGAAAGGGTTACTATACTTGTGTTTGGCTGATTCAGTGTATGTTCTATACTCAGATGTTGAGCCGTTGCTTTCCCTGGTCTATGTAGCGGTTGTATACGCGGTTTCAGTTTCATATTAAGAGGAATTTCCCTGTGAAGTGTGTACATGCGAAAGGCAGGCATGTGGCAGAGAGTTGGCTCTGGATGGGGCACTCTGGACCAGGCAGTTTCCTAATTATCCCGTCTGCCGCGCTCCAGACTGCCTGAGAGAGGACAGGCGATGAGGGGAAACCGAATCACTTCCTGCCTGCGGAGGAAATTCTTTGTGTGGGTGAACTCTGTCAGGAACCGAGTGTGACTCCACGATGAAATATTAACAGCTCATCTCTCGCCGCCGGTTTCTGGATACACCACGTGTGTCGACAGATTCTCATTCTCCGTCCAAAGGCCTCCATTTCTGTCTTCGTGGCTGTGTCCTCAACTCACGCTGGCCACGCGTTGCCATGGAATGTTTCCTCCTTATCGGACAATATATGGGTTGTTTTGGTTTTAATTTTCAGCCACGTCTCGTTAATTCTTGTGATGTTCCGTGACTTGGCATATTCAAAGCAAACCTGTGAGTACAGAAAAAGGTCAGATACTTACCTCGGTAAAGGGAACCCTCTGAATGCTTCCCACATTCTCTTCCAGACCACTCGTGCACAGCTGAGCGTGAGTGCAGCCGTGCACAGATAGGACCACAGCCATGCGAACCTGATGGATAAGCCCTTGTTGCATAAGTTCAAAAGGTTTCAGTGCTGGATCGGCAAAGTAGAGGGGCATGGGGGATAGCCTCTGGATTAGCCTTCAACACTGCACACGACGGAGGTGGGTAGCAGGACCGATTCAAGCCCCAATGGGTCCCCAGGGCAAAGGTAACCTAGGGCCCTCTTCTGACCCCTCATGTTGCTGGTTTCCTCCCCACCATACTGCCGGAGACCCCTGCCCCAGGTATCCCCCTAATGCTCCCGTGGCCCCTGCACGATTTGTGTACGGATTACAACTCAAATGTCCCGGTGCTGCTCCGCCCATGCGCTGTCTTCATCTCACTGCCTGCCTCATCTCAGTGACATGGCACATCATGTTATTACACAATGACATGTGATTGGTCCCTAGAAGATGCAGGCAGCGGGGATGGAGGCATGAAGCAGGAACAGAGCAGCGCCAGGTCTGGTGAGTTGTAAACCTTACACAAATCATACGTGGGCGACCTGGGGTGTCCAGCAGCTCTTGGGGACCCTGGGGCAATTGCCTCATTTGCTTGACAGGTAGCTGAAGGAAGGAAGGAGAGGGGAGGGGGGCAGGACACTACACGGCAGCAGGATGATCATGCTGACCTCTATTGGAAGATGGTGTACAGCATATGGGCAGTCAACAGAACCCTCTCTGATCGAATCTGATACATGGTCAGTCAGGTGGCAAATTAACTAATGTATGGCCGCCTTAAAGGGCAAGAGGGATATGGAGGCTACCATATTTATTTCCCTTTAAAGGGAACCAGAGACGAAGCACCCTCATGTATTTTACCACATATATCAGTGGGAACATTAGAGAAAACACCTACCCTGCTCTCTGTTTCATCCTTTACTGCTCAGTCTGTTTTTAATCAGCCCTGATAAAATCTCCGACTGAGCATTCAGTCTGGCTTTGTTCAGGAATATTTATAGCTGAGTCTGTTTTCTCTCATGTCTTTTCAAGTCCAAGCCTGCCCCCTGATGGCTCTGCTCAGGAATCATTATAGCTGAGTCATTATAGCAAAGCCAGATTGAATGCTCAGTCGGGGATTTTATCAGGTCTGATCAGAAACAAGCTGTGCAGTGCAGAATGAAACAGAGAGCAGGGTAGGTGTTTTCATGAGGGTGCTTCGTCTCTGGTTCACTTTAAGCAAGACCAGTCGCCTGGCTATCCTGCTAATCCTCTACCTCTAATACTTTTAGTCATAAACCCTGAACAAGCATGGAGCAGATCAGGTGTTTCTGACATTGTCAGATCTATTTGGATTAGCTGCATGCTTGTTTCTGGTGTTATTCAGACACTACTGCATCCTAATAGACCAACAGGACTGCCAGGCAACTGGTATTGTATAAAAGGAAATAAATATTGCAGTCTCCATATATTTCTCACCTCAGTTGTCCTTTACAGGACAACCAAGGTGACATGATGAGATAGACATGTGTATGTACAGTGACAAGCACACAAATAACTAGGCTGTGTTCCTTTTTTTTTCTCTTTCTCTGCCTGAAAGTTAATCAGGTATGCAAGTGACAGTTTCTGTCCGGGTCGGACTGGGTCAGACTATAGCATAACCCTCACTGATAAGTAATTACAGCCATAAAACACTTTTCTGTCAGTAAATGGTTTCTGAGAGCAGGAAGGAGATAAAAGGCCAATAATTCATAGATTTGAGCTCTGGCATACTTCAATGAAGGAGTCATTGAAACAGCAAACACTTAAAAACTAGATTGAAATATAAAATAAAACCGTGGGATATCTTAAAAAAAAAAGTCATTTTTTAGGAGGAGGAGGACAGATACAATTGTTTTTCTTATCAGTTTAATTTTACCTCGGATGTCCTTTAAAAATTGTACAATTTGTACTGATAACAAGCTTGTTGATGTCATCCTGGCCCCATTGCAACCTGTCTGGTCTCATTTCTCTTGTCAGAGTAACCCTTTAAGCTGTAGATTAATTTCCTTGGTGCACACAGTCTCTATTCTTTTATGACCTATATGCTGTTTTTTTCCTCTTTACATACCACTGGTAAAACATTCACAAAGATGTATGTGAAAGTTTCAGCTTCTTATCAAAGCTGCAGATTTGCAAGATAAAATTCAACAGCCAATGTAAACACCAAATGACAAGGATTCTTTGCTATTGTGGATTCTTCTGTGTACGTTGTGCAGGTCACATGGTTGAGTGATCTATGTGCAGTACTGTGAAAGATATCAGAACTATAAAAATACACATGTTCTAGAATAATGTGACTGTAGTGATGACAGAGTGCAAGCTCATATGGTGCAGAGGCTGTGAATGGACACTGTGGATTATGTTAGAGCTATAAAAATTGGTGTGACCTTACCTTCAGGCTGCTTTCACAGTAAGATGTTACAGGCGCATGTTAGTGCAGCCTGTAACGCAGCCCCACTGCATAGCAATGAAAAATCAATGGGCTGTTCACAGTGCCCATGTTGTGTTACATTGTAACGCAGCACATCCGTTGAGAGTGCTGCATGCTGTGCGTTATGTGCGGCTAAGCCGCGTTAGACTGTGCGCACATGCTCACTAGCGTTGGGGAGGAGTGGAGAGCGGCCAGGCACATGGCTAATTAATATTCACTGCACGGTGTGATGAGCAGTGTTTACTTCCTGGAGCGGCCGCTCTGTGCGGCGATTGGCCGGGCGGGACCACGTGATGCCGCATGCATCCAAGAGTACGCATCACGGCATCATGGACGCCAGAGTGAGCTGCACAACGCGGCTCACTCTGACGTCCACATCAGAGAGCACCAGGCGTTGCGTTAGGGGCATGTTATGTGCCCTATAACGTCCCCTAAACGCAACGTCCCGGTGTGTAAGTAGCCTAGAAGGAACCTGAAGCAACAGTTATATGGAGGCTGTCATATTTATTTCCTTTTAAAGTGGACCTGAACTGAGAACTTCCTCTCTGCGCTAAAAGATAAGCAATCGCATAATAACCTTTAAAGAGAAACATGGCTTTGTTACAGCTGATCCAAATCCTGCAATACTTTTGCAGTGTGTCTACTTCCTGCTTTTATGGAAACAGATGTTGGGTTAACATCCTGTGTTTTCAAATTAGCTGCCATTGCTGCCGGCTGACACAGCTGAAAGATCAAAGTACGGTGGTGATTAGTCGCAGATGAGGGGGAATTAGACAGGCTAAACTCTTAAAATATATAGTGTCCTGTGCAAGAGTTCAGGTCCTCTTTTTAACCAATATCAGTTGGCAGCCCTGCTGGTCTATTTGGCTACAGTCTGAATAACACACCTGAAACAAGTATGCAGCCAATCTTGTCAGATTTTTTTTGTCAGAAATATCTGATCTGCATGTGCTTGTTCAGGGTCTGTTGCTAAAAATATTAGAGGCAGATGATCAGCAGGACAGGATGGGAATACATATGGCAGCCTTCATATCCCTCTCACATCAGGTTCCCTTTAAGGCGGGTACTCACCATGCAATTTTTTAACTTCAGATCGACTGATCAGATCGATAGTCAGATCTGACATCAATCGTATGTAGAAGAAATCTAGCATACACATGTATGCTATTTATTTATTTTTCCCAAATTCCGTTCAGCTTCCGATCACTTTTCCAAACGGATATCGATTAAAGAAAAAATTTAAAGGACATTCACATGGAACAACAGCCAGTCGATCATTACCAGCATGAGATTGATTTTGAGCTGGCATCAGTCATTGGCAGTCAGTAGGCTGTATATTTTTTTTCCTCCAGAATAGATCATTTTCTGGATCAGAAATAGGAGCTAAAATGAAAATTGCATGGTTTTGTAATTGGCCCGGTTCACATTGACTATTCAAAATGATCCAGTCGCGGATCGTAGCTGAACGGATCCAATGTTAACCAATGAATTTGTTTATATTGTCCGTTCCAACAGATCCGCTCTGCTGAATGGACCGCACGTTTTTGTGCTGCAGCGATTTCTTCCGGGCAGCGGAACCCAGCAGAACGGAAATAGATGCTGAACGCTGCATGCGGGGGCGATGAGAAACGGAAACTGGCTAAAAAAACAGACTCAAAATCCACTTTGATGATGGGGATCTGGGGGGATATGAGGAAACGGAACTGAAACAACTCAACGGGAACGGAACAAGACTGATCAGTTTGAATGGAAATCTGATTCATTTTCACAGATTGCTTTAACAGATAAGTGCCAGTGTGAACGGGCCCTTGGCGTGCAAGTTACTCCGGTACAGAGACTGATGAGAATGGATCAATGGTCTCTGTTCAGTGCTATAGAACATGCTAAGGAATTAAAGGGATACCGAGGTGAGAGGCTTATGAAGGCTGATATTTATTTCCTATTAAACAATGCAAATTGCCTGGCTGTCCTGCGGATCCTCTTCCTCTAATACTTTTAGCTATATACCCTGAACAAGCATGCAGCAGATCAGGTGTTTCTGACCGTGAATCTGACAAGGTTAGCTGCATGTTTGTTTCAGGTTTAGGATTCAGATACTTCTGCGACCAATGAGTTCTGCAGGACAGCCAGGCAACTGGTATTGTTTAAAAGGAAACAAATATGGCATCCTCCATATACCTCTCTCCTCGGGTTCCTTTTGAAAGTAATGAATATTGAGAACTGTATGACAGTATTCTGGACAGTGTTGGGCATGCAGTCTTGCCGGAGCGTGTCACTCGTTCAGCGTTCGCTGTTACGATTCGCTGTTGGCCGCTCGCGAGCACGGTGTGCTGCGTATGGTGGGTGGACACGAGATGGAAAGAAAGAGGCCAGAATGAGCAAATATGCCTTTCGTCAGCGGTTTTGTCTGCCGTGTTTACCGTGCGCTATTCCTGGACAATACGCTTTGTTTGGCGGCTCTGCTGGGGTGACGGGCTGCTCCGGAAACGCTGCGCCTTTTGTTCGGTCCCTGCAAAGTTTTGCAGCAAGCCTTTTGTGTCCACCTGGCAGCTGAGACTCCTGTACGGCATCTCAGAAATGTTTTCAGAGGAGACGCCCCCGTCGCAGTGAATGGAAATTCCTCGCAGAATTACTCGCACTTATGTGTTGTGACATGAATTGCTCGCCTACTGCCGTCTACAAGAGGAACCCTGATAGAGAGACCTTATCACGCTCTGCAGCTGTGTGCAGGGGGGGGGGGTTATCAATATCAGAGCCAAGCATGTGCAACAGTGGAGCACATGATCAAAACAGCCAATCAGAAGCCTTTCCTCTGGTCATCTGCTGTTGTTTTGCTCTGATTTTCTGTGCACTAGTATTGATAAATCCCCCCCCCCCCGAGCGATTATTCACTAAGGCTGGATCAACACTATGGGCCTTTTTCCACTACACAGCTGAATCGCAAAATCGCTACTGATTTTTAAATCACTAGAGTTGCTACTTTATCATAGAAATCATGAGAAGTATTTTCCACTGTAGTGATTCAATTTGCAAATCGCATTCACTTTCTGGAGTGATTTTAAGAGGGATAAATGCAAATGAAAAGTCACAATCGCAGAACAAAATTAATGACAAAGCGCAATCGCTGGCATTTGCGATTTGTGGAAAAGGGCCCTAAAAGCGATTTTCTGATCGTTTGCTGAGCGCTTGTGACTGCTGAGCGCTTTTTAAAAATCACTCCCATTCACTTTCATTAAAATTGCTGTAAAAATCACGTAAACATTGCCGCCATCGTGCAATTGCATATGCTGCGATGTTTACCGCAATTTTAATAAAAGTGAATGGGAGTGATTTTTTTTTAAAAAGCACTCAGCAATCCCAAGCGCTCAGCAAGCACTTATAGTGTGGATCCAGCCTTATTCTAATTCTCAATAGGAGCTGGATTGCAACCAGCAGTCAAATAGGTTTTCATTTATTTTCTTATTCCTTTAAAGGTGCCCATAAACGGTATAATCTTTTCATCAGATGCGATCTTTGGATGCGATTCAAATGATTGCAACTAATCGGAAGGCAATGATCGATTGTTCCCATGAATGGAACGATTTTAAGGTGGTTTTACATTCTGATTCGATCATAAAAACTAACTTTCTGATCAAAAATGTCTCTTTTTTTTCCCATTGACTACCCTGACCAGACATCCCATTTTACCTGGGACACGTCCCAGGTTCAGGGTCTCCTGTCCCAGGCTGCAATGTGTCCCAGGTTATGTCCCACTTTTGGCCGCCGGGTGTCCCAGCCGTGGGACTCTGTGGCCGCATGAGGTAATGTTTGCCTCATTTACTGTTTGTGGAGTCGGAGTAATCTTTTTCTGCTGCATTTCATGTGTCAGAGGTAATGGTAGTTGCATTTCATTTGTCAGAGGTAACGGTTGCTGCAGTTATTACTTGATTGTGATAGACTGCATTTGCTACTTTGGGTTCATTGTTGCAGCATTTGGCATTTTGGGGACTCATGGTTATTAAATGGTATACTAATCAGCAGCTTCTGCAGGTTTCACAATCTATTCCCACCATAGTCATAATACTGCCAGAAGTACCACGGTACTCCGAGCTTCTTGTGGGAGGGGTTTCACCAAAATATCAGTCATACAGCGCCCCCTGATGGTCTGTTTGTGAAAAGGAATAGATTTATCATGTAAAAGGGGGTATCAGCTACTGATTGGGATAAAGTTCAATTCTTGGTCGGAGTTTCTCTTTAAGGCTGATGTATGCCATGCAATTTTTCCGTCAGGTGTATAGATAAAGGATCGATTTTCAGATCAGTATTGCACAAAATCGATCCCTTTTCTCAATTGGGAGCACATTGGACATATGGAAATTATCAATCGATTCATCAGTCTGAGGGGGAAAGGGCATCTGAGCGGTGGGGACGGCGCTAAATTTGATATGAAATTTGGCTACATTGTAGCTGAACTCGTATATATCAGCAACAGCAAAGGGGAAGGTAAAGCCCGGAGGATGGAAGTTAGTGTTAGGAGTGGCGTGTGTTAATATTACTATTATTATATAGTATTTATATAGCACTGACCTCTTTCGAAGCGCTGTACAGAGTATATTGTCTTGTCTCAGCTGTCCCTCAGAAGGGCTCACAATCTAATCCCTACCATAGTCATGTCTATGTATCATGTAGCAGTGTTCTCTCCAGGCTCTTTTAGCCGTGTACTCCACCCAGCTAGTTTTGCTGACCACCCGGCTGTTATCTGCTCACCTCCTCCTCCAAGTATCTGTGGGTTTTTGGGATGTGGGAGGAAACCGTAGTGCCCGGAGGAACCCCATCCAAACACGGGAAGAACATACAAGCTGTGTAGATAGTGCTGTGGCTGGGATTCGAACTAGGGACCCAGTGTTGCAAAACGAGATGGCTAACTACTATGCCACTGTGCTGCCTGGAAAGGAACTAATGGTAAGGTTAATCTTAGGAGAGGGGCAGGGAAGGCTAGGGTCGGAGTGGGAGGTTAGTGCTAGATGTTAAAACGGGGAACGTTAAAGTTAGAATTGGAGTCAGAGCAGGAGTATGACAAAGATATTGCCGAAAAAAGCAACTCTAGCAATGGCACCCATATGGCCCCTCAGTCCGGGACTGGGCTATAGACATTCATGCTGATTGTACACACCCTTAGGCAGTAGATTCCCTAAGTTCAGGCCTGTGTGGCCTATACAGAAATCTAGCCTTGATAAGGATCAGCTGACAGACTCCCAATGAGCAGTCAGTGCGATCCACCCAGCAACCTGGGGATGCCCATACATTAGATAGTTGCCATGACCTGACTATAAACAGTTTGGTTGGACGAGGCTCATGTGATGGTTGCACATAGCTTCAGACCACTCCTGCTGCTAAGCTGGCCTTGGGGGGCTTTTAGTTTCTCACAGCTCCGATGTTCCTAGAAGGTATCGCCGTTCTTTCCTGAACGCCCGTCATAAATTCATATATCGGATTACCGCGGCTGCCTCGCAGCCACAACAGAGAGATGTCACTTTGTTTGAAGCGTTCCCCGGTCAGGAGCTAGGGAGATGGTGACATTGTGAGTACTTGTAAGCAATATGCCCCATTATTTCTCTAATATGTCCAGTGCACCGCTGCGCCTCTGCTAATTAGACCTCGCCGCGCCGCCGTTCCCTTCGCCGCCGCCGAAGTTGCAGGGCAGAGCGCCTCGGATAATGATTGTGAAGGCGAGATCCGGGGGTTCCGTGAATTGAAAGTAATAAATCTTTATTAAAAGTTGTACGGCGGGGAAGCTTGAGCGACTTGTGTTATTAGGTTGGCCTGTTGTGTCGTTATTGGCAAAGCACGTTGGTTTTGCTCAGAGAACAGTGTGTCGGTGATAGACAATTACGGAGCAGGAAGAATCTGGGAAGAAAAAATGCTTTTCTTTTCTGTACAGCAGCAAAGTTGACAAGTTTTCTTTTCCTTTTAGTGAAGTTCACTAACTTGTTAGACTGCTTGATTTGTTCGGCAGAAACATCTCCCTATGTGTGCTCAGGGCCTTTCACCCTTTCATGGGGTAAAATACATGAAATGACGGGAAAAAGCCGAGCTGTCATTCCAATAGCTATAAATGCAAGCTGTTGTGTCTGTGGAGCAGCATTGGGGAGAACTGCCCGGTGTTCCCTTTCAAAGCAGACCCGAACTCTTGCACAACACACAGTGAAAAGTCTTCCTCATACAGTTGCCGAAGAAATTCACTTCTCTGTCAAAATACACATACACAGGTCATACTTACCTCCCGTGTAGTCTACTCTTCAATCTTTCTTCTCTCTCATGTCCTGTTTGTCCACTGTGATTGATGAAAGTCTGCGTCCTACATTTTAAAAATTGCAATGACCCTGTAGCAGCTTCCGGGTCAGTTCTCTGTTAACCAGTAATGTCGCTTGAGCCACAGGAAGACATGGACATCACCTTGCACGTCAGTTGTCCTTTCAGTCATAACTGACAGCAACTGCTATATAACTGACAGCAAATGATATATTTCAGTTCTGACAAAACTTGTCAGAATTGTAAGGAATCATTGTTAGAAGGAAATGGTAAACTTCTGAGAGGAACTGACAGAGAGGCAAGTATGTAATATTCATTTGCAGGTACATCATGAGTTTAGTTTAAATAATTTTACTCAGTTCAGGTTCCCTTTAAGGATTTTCATAAATTGTAATGAAGAATTATTTTCCCATAAAGGTTATCATGCTCTTTAAGAACAGAGGCGAAGTTCTGAGTTCAGTTCCATTTGAACCTTACAGAGTTCTCTATGCCACAGTGAGAGACAGCTTACATTGCCAGGCAGCATGGGCATAGCAATCACCCCTGCAACCTCTGCCATCGCAGGGGGGCCAAGAGGCTTTGGGGGCCCTTTCTCCACCCTCTCCTCAACCGCAAGTGTTGCCAATTAGCAAAACAACCTCCCTGTTCACTCACAAAAACTGTGTGCAGGAGCGTGTGTCATTTTTTTTCCTGCTTCCAGATGCTGCTTCATAGCAAAGCACTCTCTGCTGCTATTTGCCAGCTCCCGATCACGTGACCTGCTTGGGGTTCGGGGACCTTAGGGGCCCCATGCTATAATTTTTGCAGGGGGGCCTTATTAAGTCTAGTTACGCCCCTGCCAGGCATTTGTCCTTATTACTAAATGCGGCTACTCAGCCCCTCATATGCAGAACAGGGAGGTACGGGGTGAATGTGGTGCTGTGTGTTGAGTTTTGGCTACAAATAGGAAGAGTGTCCGTAAAATTGAAGCAGCAGTAGTAGTAGTACCTGTTGTACCAAGCGGTTTTGTTGGTGTTTTGGTGCATCTTCCCTGATAAGGATGCCCATTCATTACTTGATATAAGGAATCAATTTATGTCCGTTTTGATCGTAATGTTCGAATCTGCCAGAACATGGCCGCCCAATCAATCATTTAGATCAATTTCCAACCATAGTGATCAAAATAATCGATCCAGCGAGCTTGAATGATCTCAATCACGGGTTCCGTTGTGACGGCATTCGATATTCTGAGGATCTGCAGTGTGATGGACGATGTCTGATGAGGAGAAATCTTGCTGCTGCTAGAGGCACCCTTACCACCGGATCTAGTCTGGCACAGTGTCAGCCTCTTTAGATGAAAGTGTCGGGGTAAGTCCCGGCCCCATACTGCACCACGTAATATTACGTTGTCACATGTGGGCTCCCTGATGCTTGTGGAACTAGTTCGGCACGGCGTCGGGCTACTCGGATTTAGTCTGACACATTGATCCTTTTCAGCACCACGTTGCGCCACGTAGTTATGTATTACACTGGCACGTGTGCAATGCAGGGCGGAGCTACAACGTGCGAGCGGAGGGTCCATCAGTGGGGTGGTGGACATTTTTCACTTAGGGCTGTAGACATTTAATGCCTGCAGGTTGAGTCATTTTGATGGGACAGCACATTTACACCATTATGCAAGCTGGGCACTAACTACTTTACGTTGTATCAAAGGGTCATGTCTTCAGTGTTGTCCCATGAAAAGATATGATAAAATATTTACAAAAATGTGAGAGGTGTACTCACTTTTGTAAGATTCTGTACTTAAAGAGGAACTGTCACGAAAATCTTAAAAGTAAAAACACATGCAAATAAGAAGTACATGTCTGCCAGAGTAAAATGAGCCATAAATGACTTTTCTCCTATGTTGCTGACACTTACAGCAAGTAGTAGAAATCTGACATTACCGATAGGTTTTGGGTTAGTCCATCTCTTCATGGGGGATTCTCAGCTTGGCCTTTATTCTTTATAAAGACATTCCCTGAAAAGGATTTATACAATGATGCTGGACAGCCTCCCTGATCACCGTACACTTTTTTGGCAGTTGAACAGAGCAACTAAGTGCTTTTAAAAATAAAGAAAACCCTGAGAACCCCCTATGAGAAGATGGGCTAGTCCAAAATCTGTCATAATGTCAGATTTCTGCTACTTACTGTAAGTGACAGCAACATAGGAGAAAAATCATTTATGGTTCATTTAACTCAGGAAGAAACGTGCTTCTTAATTGTATATGTTAACATGTATTTTAAATGTTAAGATTTTTGCGACAGAGGTCCTTTAAATAGAAACCAAGATTCTGTCATCATGTTCTATCAAGATTGACAAGTATATCAGTTGTCAGGTTTATACTCGGGGCAATGTTGTATGTATAGTGCAGCCTCTTCCCACTCCTGGTTTACACTTTAGTTTATATTTTCTGATCCAGTATAGCAACTTATACTCCTTTGCTTTAAAAAAACACAAAACCTTTTGGACTCTATTATTCTCCTCATGGACTCCAAGCTAAGAATATTCAAGACTGTGATCAGACCTGTTACGATTTATGGGTGTGAAAGATGAACACTGACTGGTCAAGACATAGAAAAGAGAGTGTTTGAAGAAAAGTTTTATGACAAATTCATGGTCCAGTATTGGTGCTTGAAGCTTGGAGGAGAAGAAACCACAAAGAACTGTATGAGATGTTGCAGCGTGCAGCCACAGTCCATTTTATAAAGGCCCGGAGGAGAAGATGGATTGGACATGTCTTCAGAACTGATAACGATGGACACACAAAGAGGTTCTGTTGTGCTTACTAACATCAGCCCTTGAGGTAGGACACGTCAGCTATGGAATAATGATGCATTTCCAAAGCTTAGTTTTTGGGTATCATCCTGATTCAAAACTCCTTGCTTGCTTTTACTGATGGCTAACTCAGTGCAACATTCTACTGCTTCGAGAAACATCTTAACAAGACTCTAGAGCAAGGGTCTCAAACTAAATTTACCTGGGGGCCGCAGGAGGCAAAGTCAGGATGAGGCTGGGCCGTATAAGGAATTTCACAATCGCGGCGCATTGCCGCCTCTGCCCGCCCCTCTCACTCTTCCTTCACAGAGAGGGGCGGGGAGAGGCGGCGATCCGTTCGGCGATTGACGTCAGGAGGGGCAAAGCTGAAGCTGAAAGCTCTGCCCCTTCCAGGAAATGCCGGCGGATTGCCCCCGGGCGATTTGGGGGCTCTGCAGCCCTCGTTTAGCAGCAGGGATGCGGCGGATTACTTGGGAGCACTGAAGCGAACTATAAGGAAGCTTTTGCAGGCGAGGGCCACAAAATATTGTATCGAGGGCCGCGAGTTTGAGACCCCTGCTCTAGATTGAGAAGATGGAAATTGGTGGCTGCTTATGGAAATGCTTCAAGAACTTTGAAGGGAGCCAAAATCTGAGGAGGGCTTTAGTGCCAGAGTAAGAAGAATCCATCACAATTCCATCATTTAATGGCTGATATTTTAATAATATAGTTTATAAATAAAACCAAATTTTTAATCCATCTAGAAAGATTCTTTCACAAAAGAAAAAAAAGAAAAACATGCTGGAGAAGGAACTTGCAGGTGCCTCACAATAATTACAGGCGCTTTTTTTTTTCTTTTAGATCCTCTTTAACCTCCTTGGTGGTATGATTATTTCCAGATTGTATAAAAGCGGTGCATTTTTTTCCAGGCTTTTAGACCCTGCAACCGCAAAATAATCATACTGCTAGAGAGTCTGCAACAGCCCAGCACTTACTCACCTCCCTGGGATCCAGGGCTGCAGTTCTCCCTCCGTACTCCAGGTAGCGCTATAACCCTATAGTGAGAGCGCCGGCTGTCAGTATGACAACAGAAGGCGATATCACCGGGGGATGCAGAGCCTCCACAAACAGGAAGAAGAATGGCTGCCAGTGTTTGGATCCTTGGGCAGGTGAGTTGAAATGCCCAAAGCGTGCTATACTATGCAGTAACCTCGCAGCGGTCACCACGAGCCAGGCTCGGGGTTACAGCTCTGAGCTGCAGATTTCCAAACCCGAGCCTGATTCGGGTTTACTGCTAAGGAGATTAAAGGACCACTATCGGAAAAAAAAAATGAAATGCATGCAGTACATATAACATGTAGATTTCACCCAGCGTAAAATGCACTATGAATAAAATGTTTTCCTATGTTGCTGTCACTAATGAAAATCTGACAGTTCTGACTGGTTTTTCACTATTCCATCTTCTCATGGAGGATTCTCAGTTATTTCTTTATTTTCAAAAGCACTTACTGAATGGCAGTTGCTCAGTCCAACTGCTAACATTGTGTATAAAGGAGCAGAGAAGTAGTTAGTGTATTTGGGAGAAGCAATAAAGGAGCAGAGAGGCTGGCTGACATCTTTGTATATATCCTTTCCAGGGAGTGCTTTTGTAAAGAATAAAGGCAGTACTGAGAATCTCTCATGAGGAAATGGACTTGTCCAAAATCCACTCAGTTAGCTTTTTACTGCTTACTCTAAGTGACAGGAACATAGGAAAAAAGTAGTTTATGGTGCATTTTATTCTGGGAGAAATGGCTTTCTCATGTCTATGCATTTTAAATTATAAAATGTTTTGCAATAGTGGTCCTTTAAGGATAATCTATAATCTGATCACATCAACATTCAGAGGATGGCAGAGCCAAATGGCCTTGTCTCAGCCTCAGTGCCCCGCAGGGACTGGATAAACACTACCTGTTACTAACCATGGCAACTCTCCTACTGATAAGACTCTTTTTCATTCTGCAGGCGACCTTACCACGCTTTATACAACCCTTTTTTTTCTGTTTGCGAACAAAAATTCCATGTCAAAACTGTCTGCATTGTTTGCAGATCTTGTTCAGCGGAGCTAAGTTCTTTGTGGAATGGGCTGGCCCCTTTTCAAACAAGGGTAAAAATAGTTAGCAAAACAGTTTTTTATGTTACAAAGGCCTAATGGCTTGTCAGCGGAGCAGCCTGTACAGACTTGCTGCGGGTTGGGAAGTATGCTTTTCAGCTATTGTGTGCATGCCACATACATGTGACAAGTGCGATGACAGCAGGAGGAAGCCCTGGGCCTGACCCTCGCTGGGATCCAAAATATGTCTTCTCCCTGGATAAAGATTCTCATTTCCTATAATCTAATCACATCAACGTTTACTGTGCTAAACAGAGATCAGTGATCCCTTCACACCAGCCTCTGCACCAGAGGAGCTTACACTCTAATGTCCCCACTGCTGTCACACACTTTTATACATTCATATATACCGTATACTGTATCTGACATATTCCAAAGTGCTGTATAGAGATCAGTGATCCCTTCACACCTGTCTCTGCACCAGAGGAGCTTACACTCGAATGTCCCCACCATTGTCACACATTATTATACATTCATATATCTCTGACATATTCCATAGCGCTGTATAGAGATCAGTGATCCATTCACACCAGCCTCTGCACCAGAGGAGTTTACACTCTAATGTTCCAACCACAGCCACACACTAATATTATACATTCATATATCTCTGACATATTCCATGTCATTATAGCCATGAGGCTATGCCATTTTTTTCTTATTTTCCATATCTATTGTCTTTAGTATGTTTATGTAGCATGCTGAGCACTTTGCACTTTAGATAGTACCCCATGATGAAGCCCCTAATTATTTTGGTGTGAAACATGTCGGTTTTATAGGTGGGGTGCTGTATGTTTGATTAGCAACCTTATCTGGGTAATAGGAAGAACATATGTAGTGAGCTAAACTCATTGGCTTCATTCACAGGGCTCTGTGTACTCTCTTCTCCCTTCCCTAATTTGTATACGGAAACAGTATTTTTACAGGCTAAGGGTTTTTAGCAGTCAGAATAAAAGTTATGTTTTAATCTCTTTTGCAAAAGTATAGATTTGTGTGAATTATACTTACTTCGCCGTCAGTTTGATTCCTTCCAGATTTTGTCAGGACTGAAATATATATGTGAGGGAGCAGGCTGGTGTTGTACTTTTTTCTGGTTAAACTCGATGGATATGTGTCTTTTTTCAACCCAAATAACTATGTAACTATATCAGTTGCTGTCAGTTAGATATCAGTTGCTGTCAGTTATAACTGAAAGGACAATTGATGTGCAAGGTAACGTCCAATAGATTGAGGAGTAGACTACACGGGAGGTGGTAAGTATGACGTGTGAATGTTTATTTTGACTTTTTTTTTTTACAGTTCAGGTTTGCTTTAATTCCGCCGTGTTACCCATCACCTGTAAATGATGCACAGCGCCGCAGGGGCCGCACGCCGGGTCACGTGACGTGAGAGTCTTCCCGCCGCCAGCGTCCCGGGTCTCTGAGAGAAATATTCTCTGCCCTTTCACCGCCCTCCGCACACGAGACAGATGGCTGACGCTTGCGCTGTGTGCGTGGGAAGCGAGAGGAACTTCCACATGCGATTCCACCATTTGGTAGTAATTAGCTTGTTGTATAAATTAACATTAAGAGAACCATTCTTCAGTCATTGTTAGTAATTATCTTCCCCAAGCCTCGGAATTGCCGAGCGGAATTAAAGGCGAAGAAGAATCGGCGCTGTGTTTGATGCCACCGTCCTAATCTATCATTAGGCTGAATGAGGCGGCGATTATTTCTGCGCTCGCCATCGTCTGGGGACTGTCGAGCTTTAGATGATGAGCCAAGCTCCGCTCAGTATGGAAGTACTGCGTGCACCCCAATACTCGGCTGAACTTATCTGTGGCAAGCCTCTCCCTGCACACGGGCTGGACTGCCAAACCTGCACTGGCTCTTGAGGTAGCCGAATAAGGAGAGATTTTTGAGCTACTGACACCAGGTCCTCTTATCTGTATTGTGTCTGTACTGAACTGTACTGAAACCAGGTGTGGGCAAGGGGGCGGAGCAAAGACCAGTCACCAAATGAGAATCTTACTCAAAAGGGTCAATTTGGGCGGCTGAATCAGCTGATATTTGGTATGTGGAATCTGCATGTGAATTATTATATCTTCAAGGACTTCATTGGTGTCAACTCTGTTGCATTCCCTGGCTGTCTCCCCCCTCCCCCCATGTTGGGATTGGTTTGTTTCTGCCCACTCTGAGGTGTTCCCTCTCTCATCATTAAAGGACAACAACAGTAAGAAGAATATGGAGGCTGCCATGTTTATTTCCTTTTAAAGCGGACCTGGACTTGGAACTTCCATAATAACCTTTAAAGAAAAACATTTCTGTTTTGCAGCTGATACAAATCCTGCAATAAATCTGCAGTGTGTCTATTTCCTGCTTTCATAGAAGCAGGCATAAGGTTAACATCCTGTGTTTACAAATGAGCTGCTCTGCCAAGGCAGCCAGCTGACATAGGCGAGGGATCAAATTACACATATAATTATCACAAATGAGGGGGACTTAGACAGGTTAAACTCTCTAAATACATACAGGGTGCATTTCTCTCTCTTTTCTTATGTCCTGTGCAAGATTTCAGGTCCACTTTAAACAATACCAGTTGCCTGGCAGCCCTGCTTAATTTATTTGGCTGCAGTAGTGTCTTAATCGCATCAGAAACTGAACTGTCATGGAACTGTCGCACTAGCGATCGCATCCGTTTGCTATGGGCAGCAGCCTTACAGGCGTCCACTAATGTTAGGGCTAAATATAGGGGTTAATCAGTTAGGTTAGGAGTTAATACTTTGCTTGGGGGGAAGGGGGGGGGGGGGTGAACAAGACTCTGTAATAAAAAAAAAATCCCCTGGGGGGATTTTTCCTCCTCCCCTGTAGCTGCAGGCAATCCAGCGCTGACTCCCCGAAGTGTCCCGCAATCCTGGCTCGACAAGGCTTGATATATTTACCTTCCCTGGCTCCAGCAGGGGGCGCTGTTGCGGCACCCAGCATGGAGATGGGCGGGAATAGCCAATCTCTGTCGCATTCTGTTCTACTGCGCAGGCACAGGAGAGCGGACCGACAGTGATCGGCTATTTCCGCCTATCTCCGAGCGGAGAGCGGATACTGCGCCTGCGCTGGAGCCGGGAAGGTAAATGTTTACATCATCGCTGTTCGGAGGGGCACAGTGAGACCGCCGTGGGACACAGGAGGACGGGGGAAGCCTCGATTAGGATCCGGAGGCTTTGCACGAGCACATGAATGAGCAGGCGCGGGAGCGTGCACAAGCACGGCAGTGGAGATTCAAAGTGCAGTACTTGAATTTCACAGTCGGGCTAATTAGGACATGAAATTCATGCCCTGAAATCATAACTGGTTTTAAACCCCTCCTCCTCCAGCTCCCAATGCCTGACTTTCTGACCCCCAGGGCCCAAAACATGTTGCCGCACTGTGCAGAGCACTGAAGCCTGCTTGTCTGACAGGGTAGTCCCTCTCACTTTGAAACAGATTTTGGCCATGCAGATGAATATGGGAAGAAAATATGAGCGATTTCAGGCAATCTGAAATATTGGTACTGATTTGGGAATGATGACAAGTTTGGGCTACAGGATCAAGTGCTTATTTGTTTGTATTTTGTTTGGCCAGGGTTCAGCTCAATACCAGGCTGTTATTAGCAGGCAGAATCCACCTCCACCTCCGAACATGCTGACATTTGTGACTTGCCACGTGTGGGGTTTAATTAAACTCCTGCAGATGGGATCCTCTCTGACATGAAATATCACAAAGCAAACTTTTCCTAGGTCTGTCTGTCTCCTGCTTGTCCTCTATCTGTGTAGCCGTCTGTGTGCTGCTATTGGCCCACATTTACAAAGTAGATTGAGCTAGATTCACAGTGGTTAGTTGCCCAGCGCACACATGTGTGAACTGCAATGGAGACTGGACATAGACTTTAATGCAAAGCCTGCATGCAGCGAGTTAGAATAACGCGCTCAGTTACTGTGAACAGGCACACAGCATAGTATGGGCAGTGAGTTGACATGCTGAGTTATTCTGCAATGCAACTGACCACTGTGAACAGGGCTTGAATGTTTTGTCTCCTCTGCTCAGTGGCAGCCTATTAAGTGTCCCTAAATGAAAATACATGAACTACTGACCTTTTCTTTTATCTCTCCCTGCCCTCAGAAGTTGTATTCCGCCAGGAAAGCTTTTATGGCTGTAATTTGCTTATCAGTGACGTTTACTATATTCCTGACAAGCTAGGACAAGACAGTAGCTGGCACTTCCATACCTGGAAATTAGCTCTTTCAGGCAGCAAAATAAAGCAAGAAAACAGCCTGGTTATTAATATGTTTTGCACTGTACATACACGTTTATCTCATCATATCACATGTCGCTTTAGGGACACTTTAAAACTTATCTTAGGCATGCAGTAGGAGTGAAGATTAATTTCGGGCATATTGAGGATTATGGTCACTGATAAGGCTAAAGCTAAATACAGACACAGGATTTTCATCGCTAGACGCATTTGTTCATAATTTGATACCTTCAAATCTAGCCTCAGATTACATGCCCAAATTGAAGGGTTTCTACAAAGGCCGCACAGGCCATGGCCTGCTGGACCCGTCGAGTGTGGTTTACGGAGCTTTTAGGGCCCTTTTCCACTATGTCAGTGGCTGTCTGTTAGAACTGAAAGGACAACTGATGTGCAAGGTAATGTTCATGTTTTCCCTAAGAAAAAAATGAGAGGAGCTGATGGCGAGGTAAGTATGTAATATTAATTTGCAGGTATATATTGTGTTTATTTTATATAATTTTACTCAGGATCCCTTTAAGACCTGCCTGGTGCATCCAGATTATCCTCTGCCCCCCAGATTACTTCACTTACCCTGGGAAAAGCGTGTGGTTTGACCTCTTTTCTCCTTGCTGGCAGATTGCCAGATAATTAAATTATGGTGGTAATATTGGGGGGGGGGGGGGGGGCGGCATTGAGCGCTGCATTATTATAAGTGTCTGCCTTCTTGATGCTTTTCATCTCGGAAAATTTCTTCCACCGTTTCCTTCAAATCTCCTCTGCAAGACAAACAGTAGATGGAAGGGCGGCCGCGCAGATAAACAAGCGGTGCGCCGCGTGGATTGTGAAGGGCTGGAGAGGGGGGGATGAAAGGCAGGACGAGGAGCTTTGGTGGCTGAGAGCTCAAAGAGAATCCAGTAATTAGCCCAGGAGGATAGCTGCCGCGCTAAAGTGAGGAGCTGCCGCTTTGAAATCCAGCGATCTTTATCCGCTGCGCCGGCCGCTCGGGTCAACAACCTTGTAGGAGAGGACTTGGGGATGGGGGGCGCACAATATGGGAAGCAGATGTCAGTTACAGAGCGAGCTGTCACTCTCACTAGCGTGCCAGACCCATTTTATATCTTCATATCTGCTAGTTGGCGGCCACAGTAGTCTTACAGCGCCGGAGTCCTGGTTTCAGTCATTGCTTCATCTGTCTGGAGTTTCTTTGTTCATTGTTAAAAGCAGACCTGAACTTAGAACTTCCTCTCTGCTGTAAAAGGTACGCAACCGCATAGTAACCTTTAGGGAAAAAACTATTTCTTTGTTACAGCTGATACAAATCTTGCAATAAATCTGCAGTGTGTCTACTTCCTGCTTTCATGGAAGCAGAAATAGGGTTAACCGCCTGTGTTCTCAAATTATCTGCTTTGTCATGGCAGAGGAGATTCCTGAGCTGACACAGCTCGGAGATCAAACTTGTGATTCACAGATAAAGGGAAATTAGACATGCTAAACTCTCTCTAAATAACAATAACATTATTTCTATAGAGCTTTTGTCCCATAGGACTCAATGCACTCAGGTTCTCTCAGATTCAGTAACTGGTAGTAGGGTGACGTATTAACACAACAAAAGTTATGTTTCTGCAAATGCCAAACTGAACAGGTGGGTTTTCAGTCTGGATTTAAACACGTCCAGAGATGGAGCTGTCCTGATCTGCTGAAGGTAGGAGTTCCATAATGTAGGAGCAGCATGACAGAAGGCTCTGGGACTAATAGTTTACAAGTGGACTCTGGGTATGACTAGATTATTAGAACCTGTAGATCTGATACATACAAGGTTCATTTCTCTGTTTTCCTTCTGTCCTTTGCAAGAGTTCAGGTCCACTTTAACTTGGGTTTCCTATATGTGTTCCAGTTTCCTGGGACAATGTAAAAACACATAGGTAAATGTATAGCAGTAATAGTGCAAACAGCGGGGACTTTAGAGTGTAAGCTCTTGTGGTACAGGGACTGATGTGAATGGATCAGTGATCTCTGTACAGCACTGCGGCATAGGTCAGAGCTATAGAAATGTATAATAATAGTGTGTGACTGTGATGGGAACATTAGAGTGTAAGCTCTTCTGATACAAAACTGTTGTGAATGGATCAGTGACCACTATACAGCGCTGTGGATATGTAACTATAGAACTATATAAAACGAGTGTGATGGAGTATAGTTTAGTGGAGAAGCTAAATGGCTAATGCTGGTTTGTGTTAACAGTACAGTACAATACAGTAGTACAAGGATATATACCGGACCAGAACAAGTAGTTTACTATAAATGAAGTTAATTATCTCAAAATTGGTCATGCATGGTATATTTATACAGACGCAATTGCTGTGACCTGGGGACTGAGTTTACTAAATCCAGAGCTTTACTATAACGAGGTTCTACTGTATACAACACCGATATTTGTAACCATTGGTAGCGTATGCTGATTTGGCCTAAAGACTGACTTGCTATACACAAATAAATGGATATCACTTGAGGACTTCCCTGGTGAGATCTCAGTGTTGCCGGCCCCCTGGCCAAGGAACCCCCCCCCCCCCCCCTTCCTCCACAGTATGAAATAAATGAATAATTAAGTAGCGGAATAGGGAGTGGTAACAGAGGATCTCCTGGTAATAAGTGCGTGAGCTGTGAAGAGCTGGAGACTGTGGAGATAGAGGCCGGACTCCCCAAGAGATTAAACAGGAACTGTAGTGAAAATAACATCATTAATAAAATGGCTTATTTTTTACAATATTCATTTATAGATTATGTAGTCAGTGTTTGCCCATTGCAAAATCTTTCCTCTCCCTTATTTATATTCTGACATTTATTACTGGTGGTGACATCTTTAGTCCTGCCAGGTGATCTGTACAGAATGTTTGTTACTGAGAGTTCCATGCACAGAAGGAGACACTGCTTGCTTGGCAGTTGGAAAAAGCAGTTTTTTCCCACAATGCAACAAGGTTCACAGACAGCACACTGTCAGGAACGTGGTCATGACATCACACTGTGGGAGGGGTTTTACCACAATATCAGCTGTACAGACCCCCTGATGATCGATTCGAGAAAAGGTTAAGATTTCTCATGGGAAAGGGGGTATCAGCTACTGATTGGTATGAAGTTCAATCCTGGGTTAAAGTTCCTAATAATAGAAAAATTCTGCATTGATTACAATGTATAAAAATCACCCCCCCTCCCCAATCAATAATGATTACACAGTCAGGAGAATGTACCTGTTTCTAAATTCAAGTTCGCGTTTCCGCATTCCCCAAAAAAAACAAAACTTCTTGCAGCATAAATTTGCACATCACCGACAAATTCCACTCATTTACATTACCAAGGGTGACTGCAAATTTTAACTCCAAAAAACGCATGCTAAAAACATTCAGCTTTCTTGTAATGGTAACTGGGAACCCCGCATCAGTGTATTCAGTCTCTGTCATCCACCACTTGTGAGTAGACTGACCTTTCAAGAAGATGCAAGCAGCCCCCACCCCCACCTTTGAATTGTTGGCCTACCTTGCTGCATGTCGCTGGCAGCCCAGGCAGGTGGCTCCTACTTTTGATTTTGGTGCCTCTGAATTAATCCTGTCAGCTCAGCTGTTAAAACAACTGTCACCTCCAGCTGTTAGTCATTTTCCCTGCGCTGTCCTGCAGGTTGCCAATTCCTGGGCCTCATCGCTCCCCCCCCCCCCCCCGCGCACGCCGATCTCTGCGCACGCTATAAAGCTGGGGCATATTGTCCTGATTCCCCCGCTATCCTCTCATTGTGCATTTCTGTATTAATCCGGGGATTACAGGGAAGAATTAGGGCGTACAGATTCCGGGTGTGCCACGTCTGCAGTGCACGGGCTGCTAGGAGCGCCGGCTGCTGCTGCAGTTGTGACGGCATGTGTTCCACTCTGATTGTATTAGAGATGAAATACAAATTCTTCAGCAGTTTAGCAGCCTATCTAAATTTCATGCTAGAATAATTCCCCCCCCCCCTTCCGATCAATAATTAAAAAGAGATTGTTGGTTTATAGTGAGTAATTATTATTTTAATACTTACTGTACTTTTATGACTTTCACGTTGTTACGCGCTGAGTTTTCATGTTATTGGAACTGTTTGCTTGCCGGAATACTAAATAACGTTTGGGGAAGCACTACACATGCTGGATGGTTATGAAATGCCTACTGATCATCTTGCGAAACATTTTTTCTGTGGCGATGCTTTAGATTGTGACCCAGTTTGACAGATAGTGACATTGTGAAATACTCGGTCCACACTCGAGCCAGATCTCCAACTGCCATCTGTAGCCCGGAAAGTGCAGGATCCACTCTGGTGGACCCCCTGTTTGGGGTCTGGAGGAGATGTGTTTCCAACATAGGCTTTGATGGGAAACGCACTTGTCTGGAAATATAGTGCTGGTCAGGACCACCGTAATGGATCAAACAGATTTGTTACAAAGTGAAGTGTGATCAGATCCTATTAGTTCCATAGGATCCATCAACACATCCATTTGCTGGCCTGTATAATGGATTAAAAAAAATGGCTGAGATCTTAACCGAGCCTGCAGCCTGGTACACCCTTCAATTATGATTGGTCAACCACTGACCAATTTTACCACCTCCATGTAGTATAAGGGTCAGCAGATGTTGAATACTATAAGCACATTGTGTAGGTTAACCCCCATACTACATGGAGGTGGTAAAATTGGCTAGTGATTGGCCAATCATAAATTAAAGTGTGTACTAGGTAGAAGGGTGCGTACACACATCCCTTTTGATTGCCTGATATTACCACCTCCAATTTGTTAGTAGTATTCAAAATCTCTTGGCTCTCTTGCTACATGGTGGTGGTAAAATTGACTAGTCATTGGCTAATCAAAATTGGATGTGTGTATGCACCCTTAAGCCTGGTACACACCTGCAATTTTAATTGGCCAATGATTGGCCAATTCTATTACCCCCCTGTAGTATGACAGTCAGCAGATAGATTGCATAGGTAAACCCTTATACTACATGGAGCTGGTAAAATTGGTCAGTGATTGACCAATCATAATTGAAAGTGTATATCAGGCTTTTGCTCGATAAAGTTCTTTATGCTGGCTGTACACACAGGAAATAAAGCGTAACTTCCTATCTAATTCCAAGCTGGACAGGCTCTATTTAAATCAGGCTGCCAGAATTGTTCACATCGTCGTCTGTCCCAAATTTCATATCACGCGAACGCCAGTCATAACCTGCAAATAATAACCTTCTCCAGGGAACGTGTAAATTCAAGATGGATTGTCACAACAGAGTATAATGTTTCTGAAATGACGCTATGACGGCAGGGGAGGTTATTTTTGGACACACAGCTGACTTCCTGCCCAGCACTGCCAGTGCAAATTACTGCCAACTGTCACTTGTAACCCTGCTGCAGCTGAAAATGACCGCAGAGTTCCCCAACCCTGTCCTCGAGGCCCACCAACCGTGCATGTTTTGCAGGAAACCACAAATATGCACAGGTGATGTAATTGGTGGCTCAGCAGAGCTGATTACTTACCTGTGTGGTTTTCCACAAAACATGCACTGTTAGTGGGCCTTGAGGACAGGGTTGGGGAACACTGACTTCCGCCCACTGCACACCAAAAAGTGCTAGCATAATCACAAACGCTCAGTGCTTTTGAAGTGATTTTCAGAGTGATTCTAGACATGTGACTAGAGATTTCTAAGCATGCCCAGCGATTTTTGGAGCGTTTTGGTGTAGCGTTCCTTATATTTTGTTACAGTAGAGCTGTAACTGAACAGCTTCTGTAACAAAAACGCTTGGAAAATTGCTCTGATCTAGCGCTTTTCAGAGCGATTTTCCACTTTCCTATACTTGACATTCAGACTGAATTGCCTCAGAAATCAGCAAAAATGCTGCAGGACCTGCGTTTGCGGAAAAAACAAATCGCTCTGGTGTGATCCATCCCATTGAAATACATTAGCCAAGCGCTTTTCAAAGCGCAAGCGTTTTTAAAAACCCTCAGAACCGCTTGGTGTGCACCAGCCCTTAGAGCATTAGGCAGTACTGCAGTCACAAAATTGTCACATTTCTGTCTCACCTTTATGGACTTGTAAGCAAGGTTTGAGCTTGAAATCACTTTAAGGTGATCACACCTTCAATAATAGTCATCTGAAAAGATGGTGATTATTCTTGATATCTCCCTGTACAACTAGACTTATGGCTGAGTACCACGTTCTGCTCTATGGAGAGGGTTTGACAAGCTGAAACTAGCTGCCAGTGCCTGCCGAAGAGGTCAGATTGTTGATGAGTTGCTAGCCAGTGTCTGAGGTCACCTGCACACACCATACATGTACAATACTGATCGGCTACACAAATGGTGTGTGTGCACTTTAATCCCTTGACTTCCTGTAATGACAGAAATGAAAGAGTAACTTTACCGAAAGACTGTAGAATGGGGGGGGGGGGGGGGGGTAGATCTATACATTGCAAAGTGATAAGTTAAAAAATAGATGATAGATCGAGAGATGATTGATACTCGTCATGTAATTTGTTCATTTTGTTTGGCCCACAATGCAGGTCACCATCTTTACTACTGGCAGACATAAAAAAAAAAAAAAAAAAACAGAAGCCCCCAACTGACGTTATTTATAAACACACCCACTAACAAATGTTATGTATATTGATTTGCACAGAGGGAGATGGAGCTTGATTGGCAGTTGTCAACAGCTTTTCTCTCACACAATCAATGCATCGAGGTTCACAGACAGGAAACTGTCAGGGCCATGGCCCCGACATCACACTGTGGGAGGAGTTCAGCCATACATATGTCCCTGATGGTCTCTTTGGGAAAAAGTAAAGATTTCTCCTTTGAATGGGGGGGGGGGGGGGGGGGGGGGAGGGATCAGCTACAGATTGGGATGAAGTTCAATCCTGGGTTACAGTTCCTCTTTAATGTTTTGACTTCCTGTAATGACACAAGTGAGAGAACATAGGGGAGAATGATAGTTGTAGAAGGTGATAACTGCTACATGTGTCCTCCTTCCTGCTTCTGTCTGTGGCTTGCCTGTTACCACATACTACTATAGGCTACAAGGAAAGGGAATGAGCAGCAGCAGTAACAGCCCTAAGCAGGGTGACAAGGAGGGGGCACACATTTAGGAATATTTGCTTTCACTAATTAAGGCAGTTTCCTACAACACAGGATTGGCATAAATGGCTGCTCATATTTTAGTGCCAAGTTGACGGTTCCTCTCTTTTTGTGAACATTTGTATTTGTGTGATTCATATTTGTGTCTTTGCACAGCTTTACCTCTCTATGCTTTTATGGTACGGCCCGCCAGCAGATCTGCCCCTCCCCCACTCTGCCAAAAATGGTTCTGTTCTTTGCCGTCTCTGGCCCTGTTCACTTCCTGTCTGGGCAGGATGGTACAAAGACTCACAGCATCTCTCTTCTTCTTTGAGGAGATGGACAGCAGCAAGGATATAAAATAGGCTGCAAGACTCTTCTGTGCTATCCAAGCCTAAAAGAAGCTCCAGTGCCCTCTGACATTACCAATGAAAGATGGCAATAGGAACGTGATTGGGGAGAGGGGGTTTCATTTCCCACTTGTCCACTTCTTGTTGGTACCAGAGGCCAAGGGAAAGAGTCTTGCTAAACATTATCATATTAAGCCTTTTATTTTGTATCGTACAGTACCTTCTGTTAGGCAAGCTTTTGGGGACACAGTGGGCCCCATCTTCTAGGCACAATTTGGTAGATGGGCACAGTGGACATTGGGCACAGTGTGGTAGACAGGCACAGTGAACATTAGACAAAACAAGACAAATAACAGGCATTTTTCTCCTGGTGGACTCAAAGCGCCAGATCTGCAGCCACTAGGATGAGCTCTAAGGGCAGTAGAAGTGTTAAGGAGTCTTGCCCAGGGTCTTCTACTAAATAGGTGGTAGACAGGCACAGTGGATATTGGGCACAGTGTGGTAGACAGGCACAGTGGACATTAGGCACAGTATGGTAAACAGGCACAGTGGACATTAGGGACAGGCACAGTGGACATAAGGCACAGTATGGTAGACAGGCACAGTTGACATTAGGCACAATATGGCAGACAGGCACAGTGGACATTAGGGCAGACAGGCACAGTGGACATTAGGGCAGACAGGCACAGTGGACATTAGGGCAGACAGGCACAGTGGACATTAGGGTAGACAGGCACAGTGGACATTAGGGTAGACAGGCACAGTGGACATTAGGGTAGACAGGCACAGTGGACATTAGGGTAGACAGGCACAGTGGACATTAGGGTAGGCAGGCACAGTGGACATTAGGGTAGGCAGGCACAGTGGACATTAGGGTAGGCAGGCACAGTGGACGTTAGGGTAGGCAGGCACAGTGGACGTTAGGGTAGACAGGCACAGTGGACGTTAGGGTAGACAGGCACAGTGGACGTTAGGGTAGGCAGGCACAGTGGACGTTAGGGTAGACAGGCACAGTGGACATTAGGGTAGACAGGCACAGTGGACATTAGGGTAGGCAGGCACAGTGGACATTAGGGTAGACAGGCACAGTGGACATTAGGGTAGACAGGCACAGTGGACATTAGGGTAGACAGGCACAGTGGACATTAGGGTAGACAGGCACAGTGGACATTAGGGTAGGCAGGCACAGTGGACATTAGGGTAGGCAGGCACAGTGGACATTAGGGTAGGCAGGCACAGTGGACATTAGGGTAGACAGGCACAGTGGACATTAGGGCAGACAGGCACAGTGGACATTAGGGTAGACAGGCACAGTGGACATTAGGGTAGACAGGCACAGTGGACGTTAGGGTAGACAGGCACAGTGGACGTTAGGGTAGGCAGGCACAGTGGACGTTAGGGTAGGCAGGCACAGTGGACGTTAGGGTAGGCAGGCACGGTGGACATTAGGGTAGGCAGGCACAGTGGACATTAGGGTAGGCAGGCACAGTGGACATTAGGGTAGGCAGGCACAGTGGACATTAGGGTAGGCAGGCACAGTGGACATTAGGGTAGGCAGGCACAGTGGACATTAGGGTAGGCAGGCACAGTGGACATTAGGGACAGTAGGGTAGACCGGCACAGTGGACAGTCACAGCAGACATTGATGCACAGTGTAGAACCCCTTGATGAAGGGATCCGCTTTGGCCCTGAAACACCGCACCTCAATAATTTGCAGCAGCACCCAACTACTTAGGCTGCTGTGCAGCACGGAGGACTGTAGACCTTCCTTTAGCTTTTGAATTGGGCGTTGGGTGAATTCTCCCAAAATGTAACACAGGAAGCTATCATTATTTTTGAGCTTGAATTGTTTAAATGTTTAATACCAGTATTCCCCCATAAAAATCATCAGTAATGACCTGCAGAGGAGCCGTCTCCCACCCCAGAGAAATGAGGATAATCTCTAAATTCTGCCCCCGTTTGTCTCCTCCTCGGTGCTGCGTCCGGCCGGCGCTGCAGAATGAAATCCGCCCTCCTGCCATGCGGAACATGTGGCTGCAGATGATAATGCCGCACGGTGAATGCCCCCCGCCGCTATCGCCAGTCACCATCAATGTATGGCTAATGGAGAGAGATTATGTGAAGCCCCCGCTGCCTCTGGCGCTCTCTGTTATGTGGCAGGATCGGTATTTTCCTCCATAATTGCCACATATCACTTTACACACATATCCCGCAGCTGCGTGACATTAGTGCGCACGTCCGGAGTTCAGTTTAATGGATCCAGGGCCGCGTTGGCTGTAACAATTGATATGTAGGTCACTTTAATGGGTTTAATGCAGAACCACTGCTGACGACCTAAAGACACTGATCTATATATAGATGGAAGGACACTTTATAGAGGCGATGGGAGCCGGCAGCAGGCTCAGGTATCAGATATACAATCTGCGATAGGCTACCTTCCTTCTATGAGGAGCAATGGCATGCAGGTGAACTAAACTGACAGGGCAGCCAATCAAAAACTGTCGCCTTATTGGCCAAACTTACTTCCTGCTTTCCAACCACCAGTGAGGACAAGTTAGTCTGGAGCAGGGGCGTAACTAGAGGCCCAGAGCTGTGGGGGGCCCTAACTACTAACCGTCCCTTCATCCGATACAGGAGACTATACTTATCAGGTGTTTTGTGACTACACTTGTTATGGGTGTGAAAATCATGATGGCCACACTTGTTTTATGATGCTTGTGAGACGGGCCCCAAGGCAGTGAAGGGCACCAAGTGGAGGCAAGGGAGCGGGTGTGATCATTGAGGGGGTCCCATCAAAGTTTCACTGGGGGTTTCCATGAATTGTGGTTAAGCCACTGGTCTGGATACTCCCTTCAGACCTTCCATACGGTCCACAATCATCTGGCTCCACTAGTGGTCCAATTAGAGTTGTTGCTGCAGTGATGGCTAACCTTGGCACTCCAGCTGTGGTGGATCTACAAGTCCTATGAGGCCTTGCAATACTCTGACAGCTCTAAGCATAACTCGGGGAGGCAGATGCATGATGGGATTTGTAGTTTCGTCACAGCTGGAGTGCCAAGGTTAGCCATCACTGCAAAGGCAACATGTTGGCGAGTAATTTGCACTTTTTTAATGGCTTTAAAAGACGCCTATCTTGAAAAATTCTAAAATCTTTTACAAAAATAAAATTACATTAAAAAAAACTAAACAAAACTACAATGCACCATAAATGACCTTTTCCCATGTCGCTGTCACTTTCAGTAGCTGGTGAAAATCTGTCAGGTTTGGATTAGTCCATTTCCTCATAGGGGTTTATTTCTCGTTTAGAAAGGCACTTGCTGTACTGCCAGTTGCTCAGTCCAACTGCCAAAAAAGTGTGTAAACAAGTAGTGAAGCTGGTTGACATCCTTATGTAGATCGTTTTCAGGGAGTGCTTTTGTAAAGAATAAAGATAATACTAAGAATATCCCATAAGGAGATGAACAAGTCCAAAATCGGTCAGAATTCTCCGCTTTTTCATTTCCTACTGTAAGTGATGGCAACATAGGAAAAAAACAATTTATAGTCCTTGTCAATCTGGGAAAATTGTACATTTTATAGCTATTTATTTTACATTTTTACAATTTTTTTGTGGTAGTTGTCCTTTAAATCCTATCAAGGGTCCTTATTTCATGGAGTTTGTATGCTCTCCCTGTGTATGCATGGGTTTCCTCCTGCTGTTCCAGTTTCCTTACATTCCCCCAAAATGTATTAATCTATGCTGATCTGCACAGCTGGAAACCCAGGCACATAATTGAATCCCCCCATATGTTACATGTGCCCCGCTTGTCAGTGATAGGTCCTTAGTGAGAAGCCATGACTGGCAGGTGACACCGGGGTTAGACCAATAGTGTGATTAGCTGGTCCTTTCCTAAGGGAGCAAAACATTGAGCTCTGTGTGATGGCTTCATAGGGAAGGATATGTGTATAGTCCATGCTGTAAGCAGACCTGGCTCTCCTCTGCCCCTGCTGACAGCAGCCAGTACTGCAGATCAGCAGGTAGAGCTGTTTAGCCATTTTGGACAGCTCTTCCTGGTTGGACGGATCCCAGTCACCTGTGATAAACCCACAGAGCGCGGCGTGCCATGGGCCCCGTGTAAACTTGTCTGTTGTGTAGCGAGCTGTCACTGCGTGCACCACTAACACCTCTCCTCTGACTCTGCGCCAGCTCTGCCGTGTAATTTACCTCCATGCCTCCTGGCTGTACAGTAATCCGCAACCAACCTCTGCGGCTTTCACACAGCCACTCATAGACTGTATTCCTAATTATTATTATTAATAGTCATTCTGTCTTTACTGTTCCAGAATTACATCTGTCAGTAAAAAACCTTCTATGCATGTTTTACAACAACCAATAAAATAATGAAGGAGGCACTAAACTCGCTTAATAAATGTGCGTTTATCTATAATGCTGGGAATACACGATTCGTTTTTTCCGCTCGATTCTCCACTCGATCTTTTTGCCGTTCGATTCCGTACTCGATTGTCTTATCTTCCGCTCGTTTCTCTTATCTGTTTCCATTCACTTCTGTCAGAAATTGAGCGGCAAAACGCTTGAACGGGAAATCGGACATGTCGGAAATTATCTATTGAGCCATCTATCTGCGGCAGAAATAAATAGTGTATTCCCAGCATAACAGGTTTTCTCAACCAGGGTTCCTTGAGTACTCTGCAGGGGTTCCTTGGCATTTTCCCTCATCGAGGGGGAAGTATATATAATAGAGCACATTATAATAGGGGGGGGGGGGGGGGGGGACTGTTAAAAGAAGCAGTAAATTGGGGTTCAGAATAATAAGCACAATAAAAAGCACTAGGATAAGGAGACCGTATGAGTGTAATAGGGAGTAATGAAATAATCAGCCTCAACAACAACAAATAACATTTGTAGAGCGCTTTTCTCCCATAGGACTCAAAGCGCATAAGCATGGCTCAGACCATCGTGGTACAGAGGAAGAATTTTATACGTCCGGAAATGCCAGGCTAAACAGGTGGCTTTTCAGTCTGGATTTGAATAGCTCCAGGGATGGTGCTGTCTTTACTGGGTGTGGCAGGGAGTTCCAAAGAGTAGGGGCAGCATGACAGAAGGCTCTGTCTCCAGATTTTTTGAGGTGCACTCTGGGAGTGACCAAGTTTATAGAACTAGCTGATCTGAGGTTGTGAGAGGTGTGGTGCAGCTTCAGCAAGTCCTTCATGTATCCAGGGCCCAGATTGTGCAGGGATTTAAATGTCAGCAGTCCAGTCTTGAAGAGTATTCTCCATTCTACTGGCCTCCCCTACTTTTAAAGACCATTCCTCCTGAAAAATAAATGCAGGGGTTCCACAAGACCAATAAGTTATTTGCAGGGTTCCTCCAGGGTAAAAAGGTTGAGAAAGGCTGAACTATAAGGTAGCAAAACACAACATGTTTCAGGGTTTCCCCTGTCTGTTTTACAGCCAAACCCCTCTTTCCTTGTTTTATTGGATTCCTAGTAGCCCATTAAAAGGAACTTTAACCAAGGATTGAACCTCATTCCAATCAGTGGCCGATACCCTCTTTCTCATGAGAAATCTTCACCTTTTCTCGGATAGATCACCAGGGGGATTGTATGGCTGATATTGTGGTGAAACCCCTCCCACAGTGTGATGTCATGACCATACATGTGTTCTTAATGCAGCTAATGAAAGTCGGTGATAATTTGTGTTCAAATTTAAGCTGCAAGATGTAAGTAAGATTTTTTTTTCTGCGCATGCTAAAGCGCAAATGCGGTTGCTGAAGTTTAAGCAGAGGGGCAATTTTCCATCGACTTTCATTAGACGTGCGGAAAACGCGTTTTTCCACGCTTATATGGGAATTTTAATAAACGTGGTAAACACTGGCTAATTTGTAAATGAATATTGTGAAAAAAAAAAAGCAATTCTGCTAATCGCGTTATTTCCATACTGTTCCTGTTTAAAGGTGGCCATTAATTTTTTCATGTTGTATGTATTGTAGTCTAGGGCCAATTTTTTTTAGAGGGAAGCCAATTAATTTAAAGAGGCTCTGTAACAAAATGTTCAGCCTTATTTCTTCTATGCTATAAGTTCCTATACCTGTACTAATGTGGTCTGGATTACTGCACACCCCCTGCAGGGTGTGTGTGTGTGTGTGTGTGTGTGTGTGTGTGTGTGTGTGTGTGTGTGTGTGTGTGTGTGTGCGTGCGTGCGTGCGTGCGTGCGTGCGTGCGTGCGTGCGTGCGTGCGTGCGTGCGTGCTTATTGCTCTGTTTCACCTTGTCTATAGACTGGAGTGCAGATAATTCACTATGTAATAAAAACCACATATATCACTTCCTGGTTAGCAGCCATGTTTTTTGTTTATAAACATTGCCTAAAAGCCAGGATTGTGGCAGAAACAGCTAGAGGGACCCAGGAGATCACAGTGACTCGATTGGTATGTTTTTTATTGTACAAATCGGACAGTACAGATTCTCTTTAACAATAAGTTTTTGGGTTGTGTGAGGAAACTGTGGTGCTTGGAGGAAACCCACACATATACAGGGAGAACATACAAACTCCATGCAGATAGTGCCCTGGCTGGGCTTTGAACCAGGGACCCAGCGCTGCAAGGTGGGTGTTCTCTCCTACACCACCTGCTGCTTGTTCAGTATTAGAGGCAGAGGATCAGCAGGACAGCCAGGCAATGAGCATTATTTAAAAAGAAACAAACATGTCTGCCTCCATATCCCTCTTTTCTCGGGTTCCATGTAAAGGATGAACTTGAAGGTGAATGTATTTTATGAAGAGAAAGCACATCAGAGCTACATGTCGGGGATGGGGGGGGTGAGAATACAACTCTCGTTCTATATAAACGTGCTTTTATAAACTCCTGCCACCAAATAATTCCCATTGAGCCTTGTACTCTAGTGCCTTTTCTTTACTATTAGTTGTTGCTGTCAGCCTCTGGACAGAGGCGGTCTCCTATTGCTGCGCACGTTCCCTGTTATTTTTACCCCACTCACGCAGCTGATTTCTCCCGGATAATAGTCATTGGCGTGTTCTTGCAAAAGAAAACATCTTATGACTGCGCAGAATTGCAAACGCCGTCGTGTATGGATGACTCAGCCGTAAAGCAGCTTTGAAACTGGGAGAGAGAATGAGGGAGGCGGACGAAGAATGGTTGGGGTGGTAAGTGGCTTTGTGGGCATGCAGAGCGCAAACATTCTGGACCACCTACACTCAGGTGCCCGCATAACAATCCCCCCCCAGCCTTTGTTCGGAGTCTGAGTGGCTTCCAATAAAGGGGCAATCTGCATCTACCTACATTGTACATTGTGATGATTACTCAGCTAGCTGGCAGAGTTTTTATAGTCACAGACTCATGGGTGGGGCCAGAGGTGACAGGTTCTTGTTCTTCTCAGAGTACATAATATAAATATAGGGAGTCTGATGACTTACAAACGACTCACCGATACAAAAAATGAAAATGGTAAATGTGATTCTGTGGGATCAAGTACAACATTTTTATTTTTTCCCCCAAAAAAGACCGTGCAGTTTTTGAGAAAATCCTTTTTAAAAAAATTAAAAGAAAAAAAAGTTTTTTTAAACTCAGCAAAATTACATTTTGCAGCGGTACGTTATACTATGCAGCGAGTTCCGAGGTCTTCTTGGACACTGTGTAGGTTTGTGTCCGCTCTCCCATCCGTGAGCGAGTGCGTGCACTGTGTAAGCAAAATTAGCACATAATGATCATCACTGGGATAGGAGGAGACACAAAGGGGGGGCGAGGGGCAGAGGTGGTACAGAGGGGGACACTTGGGCAACGGGGGGCAGAGGTGGCACAGTGGGGGGCAGAGAGGAGGACACTGAAGGCAAAGGGGATCAGAGGGGACACAGAGGGTGACACTGGAGGCAGAGCAGAGGTAGTATAGAGGAGGACAGAGGTGACACAGTGGGGGGCAGTGGTGGCAGAGAGCAGGACACTGAAGGCACAGGGGATCAGAGGGTGACACTGGAAGCAGAGGTAGTATAGAGGGGGACAGGTGACACAGTGGGCGGTGCAGAAGTGGCAGACGGGACACTGAAGGCATAAAGAGGCAGAGGTGGTACAAAGGGACACAGTGGAGGCAGAGGTGGCACAAAGAGGGACACTGGAGCAACAGGGGGCCAAAGGTGACACGGTGGGAAGGGCAGAAGTGACAGACTTTAAAAAAAAAAAAACTGCGTCGCCATAGACTAACATGACTTCCGGCCGACACAGGTCGCCGCAGACCTCGCACGGTAACGTGGTTCTGCGCTAGCTTTGGATTAGGCACTTTGGGCGCAGTGTACCGCAACGTGGGAAGTATGAACTTCCCCATAGGATTTCATTAGGCTGAAGTAGCACTGCGTCAATTTGCTGCACCGCGCCAGTGTGAAAGGGCCCTGAAGGCTCGGGGATACAGAGGTGAGGTGAGAGGGATATGAAGGCTGACACATAAAGAGCACAGTACACATTTATTTTCATTTTACTGTGGGCCCAGAGAACATTACACACAGAGTAAGGCCTGGGACCCACTAGCCGTGCCTTTCTACACACACACACACATATATATATATATATATATATATATATATATATATATATATATATATATATATATATATCGGGGGGGGGGGGGTTCCTGTGTACCCAGTGTAGCTAATTTGCCAAGTACCACCATATACTGTACTGTACGTAATGCTACAAATCCATACCCTGCACTGATAGTGGGTGGATACCCTGATGTACTGTATATTGGTTCAATGGTTCTGTGTAATAATAGTGTCTATAAATCAGTGGCTTTGGATGCATCTCTGGCTCAAAGGCAAAAAGGAACAATTTATGTGGCTCAGCTCTGTATACGGCAACGTTGCATTGTGGGAGTTTCATTTCAGACAAATACAAGCGATCATGTAATTATCATCTGTGAGGAGGCAGTAAGTACTGTACTTTGCAGTATTTTTGTAGAGGGCTTTTATGTTCCTTTTAGTTCACTTCATAAATTCTTGGTGCCTCTGGATGGCCCAGTTATTGCTGCCCGGCTAGCTTCACCCTCAGTTGCTATAGGCCTATGTGCTATGGCTAATAGTGTTAAAGGCAGAGGGTCAGCAGGACAGCCAGGGAACATGCAGTGTTTAAAAGAAAATAAATATGGCAGCCTCCATATCGCTCTCACTTCAGGTGTCCTCTCAGCTGTGGGCAGGGTTGGCCTCTCCATCCAAATGACTGGAGATGTCAGTAGCCTTCAGCTCAGCACCATCTAGTGGCAGGAGAGAGATGCAAAATATTAAATAGGGAGGTGCTACAATTACTATGAGCACTTGACCTGTGGTACCCATTATTTAGATTTGGTGGAAGCAGAGGACTGGGAGCAATTGGAGGAGTAATAGGACATCTGGTATAGGCCTTACAGCATAGTACGCATTCTATAAAGCATCAATTCACCCAAAAGCAATCATTTATACTGGTGAAGCTGAATCGCCTTCTGCCTGGATGTCTAGCAGAGAATCGGTAGATTACTGTTAGAGTATAGGTAGGTTGGCACCAGATGCTGACTGTTCAGTAGACTCAAAGTATTCACCCCTTTCAGAGTTGTGCTCACGGAAACATGTCAAGCTTGTCAAGAAGAAGGAAGACTGGAGCACCAGCTCTGCTTGCCAGGATTTATTGCGAGTACAAAGGCAATACAGGCATACCAGATGGGATTTAGGTAAGGATACCGGCCTAACAGCCTTTTCACAGCAACTGTTGATACCTTTGAGAAAGTGACAGTTGCCGTGAAACGGCTGTTAGGCCAGTATCCTCATCTGGATCCTATCTAGTAGGGGCTGGAAGGTGTAAGGGCCCGTTTCCACTAGTGCGGTGCGAATCACCGGGATTCCACCGCTGACGAAATCGCATGCGGATGCGATTCCGCGTGCGTTTTTTGCCGCGATTTCGCATGCGATTTCGCATAGGCAGGGTATATGCGAATTTAACCATGTCACTGCCTGGTTCAATTTGCATTAGTTTTCGTGCGAATTCGCGGCAAAAACCGCATGTGCGTTTTCCCTATTAAATACATAGCCTGCGAATCGCCTGCGTCTGCAGGCCCTACCGTGCAGAAAAATCCTGCACAGAAAAACGCACCAAAAAAGTAACAAGTGGAAACAGTCTCATCCACTTGTATTGGTTATGCGAATCCGCATGCAGACAACGCATGCGGATTCGCTCTAGTGGAAACGGGCCCTAATGGTTAAGGGCTCTGCCTCTGACACAGGAGACCTGGGTTCGAATCTCAGCTCTGCCTGTTCAGTAAGCCAGTAATTCAGTAAGGAGTTCTTTGGGCAAGACTCCCTAACACTGCTACTGCCTACTGAGTGCGCTCTAGTGGCTGCCTCGCAAGCGCTTTGAATCCGACAGAAAAGCGCTATACAAAAAAAGGTATTATTATATTAGTATGCCTGTATTGCCATTGTTTTTGCAATAAATCCTAGCAAGCAGTGCTGGTGCCCCGTCTGCCTTCTTCTTGACAAGGAATCAGTAGAATGGAGCGCAAAAGCAGGGAGCATGTGGCATCGTTCTATTGGGCACACGTGGGTGCTAGTCATGCATGCCCTGTCTAGATGCGCTCAGCCATGCTGGTAGCGCGGCCAGAAGGTGAAGAGGGATACTGCAGGTAAATGGTGGGCTATATAAGCATCTGGGAAGCCTCTGGACCATCCATAAGCTTTCAACTACTGAGATGAGCATCTAACTTTAGTCTCTTTACTCAGTTCAGGTTTGCTTTAGGATAGGTGCACACATAACATAACATGAAAGGCTGCGTTTTATGTCATATGCATATTTTTTTGTGTGCGCTTTTTGTGCGTTTTTGCTGCGATTTTACTGCGTTTTTAGTGCATTTGCGTTTTTAACCGCAGATACATTTTGCGTGCGTTTTAATGCGGTTGCGGTATGCATATACAAAATACATATGCGTTTTACAATTGCGTTTTATGCAAATAACTAGGAAGACAACAGCAAGCGGAAATACATCACAAAACAATTTTTTTTATAAAAAGGCATGAAAAAGGCATACCATTGCGTTTCCATTGACGTTCATTATGTGCGTTTTTGCATATCATGCAACAAAACCAGTGTTTTTGAAAACGCATATGCTTTTTTATATATGTTTTTTTCCTGCGGCCCGTAGACTTCCATTAGCGACAATAACGCAGCGTTTTCTGCAAGGCTAGCGTTTCTGCTAAGTGTGCACCTAGCCTTAACGTTAACCTGTGAATTTTGGGGGGATCTTTCAAAGTCTTCCCCTGTCTTTCTTCACCAAGTCATTCAGCAACGAGGAGTTCCGCAGTGCGCCTGCACGGTATCACAGACCGGCTCGGGCTTCGGTGGAAAAGCCGAGCCTGATCGGGACCGTGCTACTGCGCAGGTGTAGACTGCTTGCACATGCACGGTAACATGGACCTGATCAGGATTGGCTTTTCCACAAAAGCCCAAGTGGGTCCATGCTACTGCACATGCGTGAGCAATGGTTTTGCAGAGGGGACAGCTTGGGAACGGCCCGGTCACTCTGTAGATGTACGTACCCAAATTGGGCACTTTTTTCCCTACAGCTTTGCTTTAAGGTGCCCGTATTTTTTTTTTCTCTGTTTTTATTTTTTACAATTAGTCCCAAACTTATTTTTAATACTTCAGCACTGGTTCTCCTGGCTCTTTCACCTCACAACACATCGGCCCTCAGGCTTTTCAGCCATACTTGTGGCCCGAAGCAATTCGCTTGATGTGGAACTATACATTTTACCATTTCCTTCCAGCTGTGCGCAGAATGTGCTGCGTGGCCACATTATACCTTCTAGAATAAAGACCATTGTCCGGCGGTGCCACCTACTAGTGTTCGCAGTGCGATTAGGCGGTATTGTATGTCCCGCTCTCTGCTCTCCACCTAGAATATAATACCTCTGTTTCCCCCGCGCGATGGAATTGTGCAGCGCAGAGCGTCCCTCAGACTGGGCGTGGGACACCACAGTAACTTGGGTGGTGCCAAGTCTCCTTCCTGGAACACAGGTGGGAGTAGGAATTTGGGGGCACCCTAGAATTATGGAGGGGAGTTTACTGAAAGACGTGGGATTTATTTACCTCAGACATCCAATCAAATGCTGTAGAACTAGAATACTGGATGTTCCTAACTTCTCTACTCTATGATTGGATGTTTGCAGTGAGCGCTGGTTCTCTGATCCATTTCTGTGGTAAATGACTGCTGCTTCCTGTTTCCCAAACTTTCTGTGGTGACAGAAAATACTGCTATTATGTTCTGGTGAATTGCGTGCATGTCGTATGAAATATCACGTTCCGCTTACACACAGTTTCCGAACGACATAATCGTGAAATATTGGTGTGTGTGTGAGAACATTGTTTAATAAACTTTTTGTTACTTTTTGTCAGGTAATGTCATTTGAGCGATGATTTTTCAGTGCGCTATTTATCCAGTTCGCTTTCTTTATGTGCACTGACTGTTATCTATTGTGCGTATGAACCTTTTAAGTGCACCTCCTGATGTGTTAACAGGCAGAGCCCTCTATCTGGTCCCGGTCACGTGAAACAGAGTTCACACTTCAAAGTGGACCTGAACTCAGAACTTCCTCTCCGCTCTAAAAGATAAACAGCATAATAACGAAGGACATTCTTTGTTTTAGCTGATACAAATCCTGCAATAAATCTGCAGTGTGTCTACTTCCTGCTTTCATGGAAGCAGACATAGAGTTAACAACCTTTGTTTACAAATTAGCTGCTCTGCTGTGGTAAAGGAAATTCCTGAGCTGACCCAGCTGAGAGATCAAAGTTCAGTGGTGATTAATCACAGATGAAGAGGAATTAATAGACAGCCTTAACTCTGTAAATACATACAGGGTGCATGTCTCTGTTTTCCTTCTGTTCAGTGCAAAAGTTCAGATCCACTTTAAGCAATACACTGAAGTGGAATATGACCAGTCCCTGTAGCCGCTGACTCTCTCTGGCGAGGGATAAGACAGTCGTTTCTCTTTCGGCCTCCTGTAACAGTTTGCAGACCTCGGATAGCGTTAGCGAGCAGCCGTCTAATTGGTTATTCAATCCCCGACCCCTGTTGACGGCTCAGAGCCAGGGATGCGGCCTGCTCCTGCCAATTCTGTGTGAATGTAGTGAGTGTACTGGGCCGAGGACGGGCATTGGAGCCAGGCTGCTTCCTGTGGGCACCGTTCCACTCTGTCTGCTGCTGGCGATGTGACACAGGTCCTATTGTAGTAGCAGGCAGACTCGGGGATCCCTTGCTGTACAGCGTCTCATTGGCTGTGAGGAGAAGCGGGAGGCACACGGCTGCAGAGAACCACCTGTGGGAAGTGTGACATCACAGGAGCCAGCCGTACACCTCACAGTCCTTTTCGTTTACCACAGCTGTGTAATATATAATTTGACCATAGACTATTCAGTTTTTAATTTTATTTCCAGTTATTTATAAATCTATTCCCTTTATACTTTGGTCGAATAGAACTTTCCACATAGCCCGACTTTAGACATTTATAACATTTTCTGCCTAATCGATTGACATTCATCAATAAAAATCTTTCATATGAATTTCCTATACAATTTATCAAACACAATTCGAACAGTTTGGTTTTATCATGAATGACCATCTTACAGCAAAACTGTGAGGAGCAAAAAAAAAATGAATTAGATACTTACCTCAGGCAAGCCTCCAGATATTCCAGAGGGTTTGTGGACCCTTCTCGTGCTCACCCCTACTGCTTGGGACCCTCTCAAGGACGGGAGGAAGCCTCTGGATTAGGTACACTTTACTGAGACACTGAAGCAAAAAAAAAAAAAGAAGATGATATAATGATTAGTTGTGTAGTACGGATAATTACTAGAACATTAGTAGCATAGAAAATATTCTCATACTTTTATTTTAAAGGAATACTGTAGGGGGGGTCAGGGGAAAATTAGTTGAACTTACCCGGGGCTTCGAACTGTCCCCCGCAGACCTCCTGTGCCCGCGCAGCCACTCACCGATGCTCCGGCCCCGTCTCCAGTTCACATCTGGAATTTCAGACTTTAAAGTCTGAAAGCCACTGCGCCTGCATTGCCATGTCCTCGCACCAGCTGATGTCACCAGGAGCATACTGCACAGGCACAGACCATACTGGGCCTGCACAGTACGCTCCTGGCTACATCAGCGGGAGCGAGGGCACGGCAACACGGGCACAGTGGTTTTCAGACTTTAAAGTCAGAAATTCCAGAAGTGAACCGGAGGCGGGCCAGGGCATCGGTGAGTGGCTGCACGGGCACAGGAGGTCTGCGGGGGACAGTTAGAAGCCCCGGGTAAGTTCCAGCTCATTTTCCCCTGACACGCCCCCCCCCCAGTATTCCTTTAAGTTATATAGTTTTTTAATAACATTGCATCATACTCTAATATTTGCAGTTTACACACTACTCAGCATTCTAAATGATTTTACAGAGCAGGCTAGTGAACTTTTGAACTGCTCTCTGCAGGAAAAAAAAATACAGTTAGAGACACTTGAGATAATAAGCTTCAGAAGACAGAACCAGGGCCGGGCCGAGGCATAGGCTGGAGAGGCTCCAGCCTCAGGGCGCAGTGTAGGAGGGGGCGGAGAATTCATTCAGCTGTCATTCCTAATTGTGTTTGAAGCAGAAAGAAATAAGAAAAGGGGATACATAGCAGTGACTGCAAGCCAGATAACTAGATATTAAGGTGTTGGGGATGTTGGGGGCCCTGTGGCGCCTCTTAGTCTAATAGCAATCCGTGTGTGATGGCTGGGGTGGCAGGGATGGAGGGGCGCACTTTGGTGTCTCAGCCTTGGGTGCTGGAGGACCTTGTCCCGGCTCTGGACAGAACTCTGCGACTTTGAAAGTGGTGGAGCTCAATGGCTCTTTTGCATAGATAACTGGAGTTTCTTAACTCTTCCTGTACTGGAAACAATATTGGACTTATGTCTCTGCTCCTAATGTTTTATTCCTTAGCTGCACTACACATACAAATCATATCATGATTTCTTTAGTGTCTCTTTAAAAGACAACTGATGTGAGAGGAATATGGAGGCTGCCATATTTTTTTTCATTTTAAACAATACTCTTTGCTTGGCTGTCCTGCTGATCCACTGCCTCTAATGCTTTTAGCCATAGCAACTGAACAAGCATGCAGCAGATCAGGTGTTTCTGACTGAAGTCTGACTGGATAGCCACATGCTTGCTTCAGGTGAGTGATTCAGCATAACTGCAGCTAAAGAGACCAGCAGGGCTGCCAGGCAACTGGTTTTGTTTAAAAGGAAATAAACATGGCAGCCTCCATATTTTTCTCACTTCAGTTGTCCTTTAAGGGTCAGCAGGCTGAGAATGCTTTGAAGACATTACCTAGGGATGCCCTAATGTTCCACAGATGTGGTAGTATTGATCCAGGTTGTAATGTGTGTGGCAAGTAATAATAAAATAACATTTGTATAGCGCTTTTCTCCTGTCGTTCCCAAAAAGCTTCAGAGCTGCAGCCACTAAGGTGTGTTCTATAGACCAACCTGTAGTGTTAAGGTGACCATTAACGGTACAATATTTTCCTCAGATGCAATCACTCGATTCGAGTTTTTAAAATTGTACAGAAAACCACGCAGTATGTGGAGTAAATCGATGGAAAACTATTGGATAGTCGATTGGAATAGACAGTTTTTTTGATCCGGATGTTGGATTTTCTAATCGTATCTGGAAAAGGTTTTATTCGACTCTAATCGACCAATTTATGGGGAACAATCAATAATTACTTTCCAATAACTTACAATTCTTCAAATCTGATTGAATAATCTCATCAGAGGAAAATATTGAACTGTTAATGGACAATTTTAGGGATTGTTGCCCAAGGACTCCTTACTAAAAAGTTGCTTCAGTCAGGATTGGAACCCTGGTCCATTTATGGCAGAGGCGGAGGCAGAGGAGTCTGTACACTCTCCAGTCACCAAGTGCAGATGCATCGATTTTCAGTGCACCAGTCGGGATTGGTCCCTTATGGCAGAGGCGGAACCTGTACACTCTCCAGCTGCTCAGTGCAGATGCATCCATTTTCAGTGCACTATTTCTCCAGTTCTGCATACTTTTCAGCTGATGATGTAAATCACAGCATCAGTCTGCTCTCTACACACTGTTTGCCACCACCAGAAGAGGGACAAGGTCCTCCAGCACCCAAGGCTGAGACACCAAAGTGCGCCCCTCCATCCCTCCCACCCCAGCCATCACACACTGATTGCTATTAGACTAAGAGGGCCACAGGGCCCACAACATCCCCAACACCTTAATATCTAGTTATCTGGCTTGCAGTCACTGCTATGTATCCCCTTTTCTTATTTCTTTCTGCTTCATACACAATTAGGAATGACAGCTGAATGAATTGTGCGCCCCCTCCTACACTGCGCTCTGAGGCTGGAGCCTCTCCAGCCTATGCCTCGGCCCGGCCCTGGCCACCACTGATGGAATTGGAAAAGCTCTGATCCGAAGTTGCCATTGAAAAAACGGATTGGTCTTTTGTCCTGTTTCTAAACGATCTTGTGGTGCTACCATTCAGTTTAAAAACAAAACCCAGTGGTTATCTAATGGGATCATTGGACTCAGAAAACAGAGCGCTGTCAACATGCCATTCAGCTGGAGACGGTTATTGTTTTACAGCTAAAGAATAAAGCAAAGTACAGCATTGAGGGAAAACAGAAGGTAATTGCATGTGATCACCTCCCCTTGTCTACGAATGGACCGCTCATAATGCACCTTTTCACAACCGCGGGTGACTCATAATGCCTCTCTTCAGAGCAGCAGGGAAAACCACGGAAATCATTCCTTGCCCCCACTATGAGTGCGATGCACATCCAGACACTGGTTTATAGCACACCAGCAGCGCCTCCTATGCAAAATCATCATTCTGTCTGACGCGCGCCTGTTCCGGTGTATGTTACACTCATCGGTATAAGCTCTGGATTTATAAGGGGCGGGACTTCAGTAAAGAGCTAAAGAAAGTCTAATCAATGAATATGGAATATCTAGCCCAGTGAGTTAAAGGGAACCTGAAGTGAGAAGGATATGGAGGCTGCCATATTCATTGCCTGTTTTACAATACCAGTTGCCTAAACCTGAAGTGAGAGGGATATCAAAGTTGTCCTATGTATTTCCTGTTAAACAATACCAGTTGCCTGGCTGTCCTGCTGATCTTTGGCTGCAGTAGTGTCTGAATCACATACCTGAAACAAGCATACAGGTAATCCAGTCAGACTTCAGTCAGAAACATCTGCTCTGCATGCTTGTTCAGCATCTATGACTAAAAGTATAAAGCCTCAAACGCATTTCCGTTGCCCAACAGGGATCTGTGCTCAATACACAGAAGCAAAAAAAGCTGTGCTCATCCTTACAAGGGCCCAGGATTTCCATGGGAATTGAGGTGCTGAGGGGAGGAGTCAGTTTACATACAATCGTTAAACCTGTGCACTCACAACAGGCTGGAACTCCAGTAATGTTACCTTGAAGGCTGTATGCACTAAATGGAGGATAGTCCCTTCCAAAATGGATTGCATGCAAAACCATTTCTTACTAGACCCTTCCACCAGCGTTGAGCTTTCTCCAAGTCTGTACTGGATCTCTTGGCCGACAGTGCAATGCCATCTCTGTACAGATGCATCCCTAGACACCAGGCTTGCAATGTGTCTGTTGCTATGGGGGGGTAAAGGGTAGAGCAGCGAGTAACGGCGCAGTTTACTGTGGGAAGAACAATGTGCTCGGGTGTTGGGGATCGCTAAAGAACCAGCATGCCGAATCTTCAGCGTACGTTAAGCATCCGCATTACACGTTCTGTTTTTTTTTCTTCTTCTTCAAGATTATGGTAAGAGGCGGTCTTTATCACTGAGTTCAAACCAACAGTAGTGTAGAGGCAGAAGATCAGCAGGACAGTCAGGCAATTTGCATTGTTTAAAAGGAAATAAATAGGGCAGCCTCCATAAACTTCTCACTTGAGGTGGCTGCATAGTGTACTGGTTAAGGGCACCGCCTTTGCTGACCAAGGTTTGAATCCTGGCTAGAGCCAGTACCTATTCAGTAAGGAATTCAAGGCAAGACTCCCTAACACTGCAGGGTGGCCTCCTGAGCGTGTCCCAGTGGCTGCAGCTCTTGAGTACTTTGAGTCCAACAGGAGAAAAACGCTATACAAATGTTCAGATTATTATTATTAGATGTCCTTTAATTTGCACAAAATTCTTTCAAACGAATCAATTGACATGTCAAAACAATTTGGTGGATTTTATTGAAAGGATTCTGTTGCGTTTGATAAGCTGAAGACCTATGAGTCTCCTGCTTGGGGGAAGTTTATGGACCGGAAATGTTTGGGTCAGTAGTTCACTGGAAGGTTTAATCAGAGCTGGAAATGCTGAGCCATGTATGATTAAATTTAGCCTTGAATTGTTTAATGGGAAACTCTTGAAAAATGTTTTAGCTCTGTTTTAAATAAATTAAATGAAAATAATAACATACAGTAAATAAAATAGGTATTGCTAGATTGAATGCACAGCCCTGAGCTTATGCATAGTAGCCAGCAGGGGGCATGCTCACGCTGGTAGCTCACACTGTAGAGTGGATCTCTGGACCAGGGGAAGACAGGTAAGTATAACTAGTTTTATACTACTCTATAGAGATGCCCTTCAACTGACAACACTTGTGCAGTGCATGGTGGGATTGTTCAGTCATCATCAAGACTCTAAACTATTAAGTCATGTGACATAATACTGTAGCTTTCACTGCATGTAGCTCTGACTAGTCCCAAGCCAACACCCCAATCACAACTTGCCCATCTACCATTTCTCAAAGACATGCGCACCTATAAGAAATCTGAGCGACAGTTGATTGAATGCAAAAGCCATGAAATCTCAATATAACTGAACCAAATAACATACTGCTTTCACTTATCACAATTTTGAATATGAAGGATCACATGATCTCATCACACTATATTAGCTCACTACTGGTTCTGACCAATCATGTGACTGTGCAGGTTGCCGTCTATAAAACGGCTGAATAATCATGTGACCGATATGAGTTACCACCTTTCTGTCTCAGTGATCACATGACTTTATCATGATACCTGCCTGCATATCCCTGATAAGTGTGAGGTTGCCGTGGGAAACATACAGTACATTCTGGAAGATGGGTGTAATCAGTTCTGTGGCTAATCGCGCCCGCAATGTAATAACAGCACAACTTAATCGGTTTTCTTCAGACCCCCAGAAAGGCATAACTCACCAGGAGGTGACTTGATTCCAGACCCCCCCCCCCACCCACTTTACTCTTTATAGTTTTGTTGCAGCAACCTCAACATTTAATGATTTCACTTCTAGTTTTCAGTAAAAGGAAAATGAGTCACTTCAGTGTCCAGAGCTAAAAGACAAAAGGCCCTTTCTATAGCCGGAGGAAGGGGGGGGGGATCAGCAGTGGGGCTTCACAGGGCTGCAAGACTGAAACCCTCATCAAATGTCTGCTAAATAGTGTCACCAGCGTTTGCCAACCACCCCAAAATCTGCCCTCCTTCTTTTTCTTTCTCAATCTGATTTTTATTAACCGCCTTCACTAATTATTTTTTATTTAGGGACTTTCCAGCCTATATAAATAAAGCTCTATTTATTCCATAAAGTCAGCATGTTAAAAGAAACCTGCACTGACAGAGCAGTATGGGGGGCAGCTAGTTACCTGGTCATTGGGCTAATCTCAAGGATTCGCTACTACCCCGGAACTAGTGCGGACATTTCTTTTTTTTCTGCCTGAAAGAGTTTAACTTTACAGGTATGCAAGTGACAGTTTCTCTCCAGTCAGGACTTAGTCTAACTATAGGTAACCCTGAGGACCCGTTTCCACTGCGCGCCCGTTGTCCGCATGCGGATTCACATAGCCAATACAAGTGGATGGGCCTGTTTCCACTTGTCCGTATTGCAGAGCGTGTTTGTGTGCGGGGAAAATCTGCATGGCAGAGCCGTCAGAATTCGCTCCCCGCACACCGCAATGCGAATCGCATACAATGTATTTAATAGGGAAATCGCATGCGGTTTTGGCAAGCTGTTTTTCCCACGATTTCGCATAGGAAGCAATGTTAATTTACGCAGGCAGTGACATGGTTAAAATTGCATACATACTACCCTATGCGAAATCGCGTGAAAAAAAGCATGCAAAATCGCACCCGCATTTCCGGCGATTCCGCACCGCACAAGTGGAAACGGGCCCTGACTGATGAGGAATTACAGTCCTAAAACTCTTTCCTGGCAGAGACCAGCTTCAAGGGGAAGGGGGGTGTATAAAAATGGTCAATAGTTCATATATTTTAGCTCTGGAACACTTGAAAGACTGTGTCATTAAACAGAAACAATAAGACATTGAAGCTGGTTTCCCACTAGTGAGGTGCACGGATCATGTGCACTGCAGAGTTTGTTGCGGGCTTGCAGCGATTTTGCCATTTCCGTTGCACCGCATCACAATAGTGTGTAAGTCCTCATAGGTTTACATTGCCTTTGCGACAAGCTGCAGCAGGGGAGAGTATTGCGGCGATAAGTTTGTAAACCTAAAATTAAACTGTTGGATATCTTAAAAAAAGTTATTTTTAGGAGTAGGAGGATAGATACATATTGTTTAGCTCGTCAGTTTATTTTTACCCCAGGTTCACTTAAAGGTCTTGGTTGTTTCTTGTATTATAAGAACTTAGCAAAACCATTCTTTCTAAGTTTTTTTTTTTTTTTTTTTTGGCCCTTTTACAACATCGATTTGGTAAATCTGTACAACCAAGAGTATATGGTGTGTGTTAAGCCTTTTGCTGGGAATACACCATAAGTTTTTTCAGCAGATAGATAGTTTGATAGATAATTTCCGACATGTCCGATCTTATTTTCGATCTTATTTTCTGATCGATTTCTCATAGAAGTGAATGAAAATTGATAAGAAAATCAATCAGAAAATCAATCGAAAATAAGATCGGACAGTAAATCGACTGAAAAATCTCATCGTGTATTCCCAGCATAAAGGGGCCTATACACTTAACGATTTTCCCGCCGATATACAGCAGATTCGATCACTGTGATCGAATCTGCTGTGAAATCATTGCGTAAATGCTGACTGAACGATCGATTTCCGTCCGAAATCAATCGTTCCCGTCAATCCGTCCGTGCGGAAGATTTCGCTCGATCGCCAGCCGGTCGGGAGTGCGTCGATAGCGGCGTTCCAATGACTGACGCAATACAGCGGAGATGCATTACCTGCTCCGCCGGTGCGTGTCCCCGCTGTCACCGCTGCTCCTTCTCCGCTGGGCTCCAGCAGGCTTCACTCCTTCCTGTCCCGATAGGAAGTTTAAACAGCAGAGCGCCCTCTACTGTTTAAACTTCCCCCAGCAGGAAGTAAAGTGAAGCTGGAGCCCAAAGAAGAGAAGAGACAGCGGAGACCGGGGGACTCGCGCCGGCCGGATCAGGTAATGTATGCAGGGGGGGCGGCGGCAGCTTCACAGATTGTGAATCAGTTTCATAGTGATATCGATTCACAATCTGTTTGCAGTAAAGGCAGCCATACGCTCCCTCTGTGATCAGATTTGATCAGAGAGGGATCTATCTGTTGGTCGATCTGATGGCAAACCGACCAGTGTATGGCCACTTTAAGAGTGCGTTTGAAGATTTCAGGGCTTAGAAACTTGATGCTTTTTGCAGACCAGTCTAAAACATTCATATAATTTATTTTACCTCAAAAGGGCTCACCATCTCCCTACCATAGTTTCAGGACAATATGGGGAAACCAGTTGACCTACCAGTATGTTTTTGGATTGTTGGAAAAATCCGGAGCTCCTATAGGAAACTCATAAAAACTAGGGGAAAACATACAAAATCTGTGCAAGCATTGTCCTGACTGGGATTCCAGCCTAGGGCAGTGAAGCGAGCGTGCTAACCACTTAGCCACTGGGCCGCCCTATGGCATTACTGCAAGATAGAAGTTATGCTGGACAGTCAACCTTGGGAATAAATCTTCTGCCCTGTTTAGCTGGAATTGTTCCCGCCTTTGAGTTTTAGATTGAACAGCCCACCTTGAGATTCAGAACATCCACACTGCCTTAGGAGAGACCCTTCTCCATTTGTTGACTTCTCTGTAAAATAATATAAATTTAAAAACAATCTAGCAGGGTGAGGGAAAGGTATTGGATGCAGCAGGTGCGCAGGTCTGTGAATTTGGGAAAGCAGAGTGCTTAGATCCACCATAAGGTAGTTTATCTCTGCAGCTTCTAGAAAAACTGAAGTATCATTTCTGGGGGGAGTGATCCTTTATAATATGTCATGCCACAGCAGAACTTTGCAGTAGGACTGATATTTTTTTTGAGCACCTAAATTTCTCATCCCAGGAATGAGTTATTTATCACGGTGTTATGGCAGCGGTGAACTGCATGCCATTATGGGTCAGTGTCTGCTAGGCGTGTGGACACACACACATAATCGTATTGTGTGCCGTACAGCTGGGTCACCATGGCGTCTCAGGGGTTAAAGTAAAGCTGCGAAGGTGCCATTTGTCCTGCTGTTTGCACAGTTCTCTGGAATGTGGCAGGACAGTCTCAGCCATAAGAGGCTTTCTGCTCCCTCTGTGTGTCTATATCCAGCACAAAGGCTTTCTATTCTGCAGGCCCAGAGAGGCCGCAGGCCGTAGAATGACTGCACACAGGAGGGACTGTGCCTGGCCATTTCCACAAAGCTTACCCAAGAAACCATAACCCAACCCATCCAATTCATTTATTTCAAGTGGGTCTGAGGCAGAATTCACTACTGTTAGACACACTTGGTTGGGGGGGGGTGTGCATACTATTACCCTCTGTACCCTAATTCTTACTTGAACCCTCCCCTATTTATGCCTAACACTACCCACCCCCACCTTCTCCTAACCCAAACCACCCCCACCATCTCTTAACAATTACCACCCACCCACTCACCGCTCTTTTGCACCACAGTGTAGCCTAAGATTGGGGAACTAATGCACTCAGCATGCCCAGTGTTCCTGATGCCATTTTTCAAGGGTGCCTCTGGTGCCCGCTATTTTTATTGGATTCCCCGCGACCGGTATTTACCTATTTGAATATGGGCACCTGTGGTGTTGCCCAAATTTCCAAGCACCCTTCTCAACCAAATTGTCTGTTTTGACGCAGGCATTGTAACCAGTGCGTCATGCCCGCTGTGGAGCCCCAATGAGGACTTCACGTTGTCACGTAGTCTAGGGAGCAATTTTTTAGGGAGAAGCCAATTAACTTATCTGAAAACCTACCTCTTCAGTCTGGCATTCATGAACATCTGACTATCTCCTCTGTAACACAACCCAGCCTGCAACCCTGTATTAATCTGAGACACAACTATGCGCTTTGAGTCCTATGGGAGAAAAGCGCTTTACAAATGTTATTGTATTGTATTGTATTGTATGTTTTTGCGATACGGGAGGAAACCCACACAGATATAGGGAGAACGTGCAGACTCCATGCAGATAGTGCCCTGACTGGGATGAGGTATCCATGGAGGACCTAGGAACCTACAACAAGAAATCTAGATTACAAAAAGACTGAAAAGATTCAAAATTGCACTGAGACACATCACATAGATGTTATTGTTTGTGTTTTTCCATGGTCTTTTGAAGTACAGACAATAGCGGATTACTCAAACGCTTGCATAGTTCATGAATTGTACAGTCAGGAACATCCAACAATACAAGCACGTAAGTGCATACATAGTTAATGCGTAGTACAATAGGAACACCCAACAATACAAATGCTTATTGTTTTGTTTGAACCAGTGCTGGGAAGCAAAGGCGAGAAACAATAGAGGGCGGGCCCTGCCATTGCCAGCTTACACTCTGTAGGGGAGAGAGCGAAAACACCAGGTGAGATGAAAAACTTGTAGCAGAGGAGGTAGCTGGAACAGGAGCCAAATGTGGATCATTACAGACTTGGACAGCCTATGTGCTTGTCTGAACGCTTGAAGCTTCCGAGGCTCAGAGCATAACTGACTTGGTGAAAGTTTCAAAGGAGGGGTGAGGCTTGTGAGAAGTCTTGGATACAGGAGTGTGAGAAGATTCGAGTAGACGATAGGAGAGCTTCATGTGCAGAGTAAAGTTTTCGCCTGGGATGGTACCTGGAGATGAGTCAAGAAATGTTAAGGGCCTTGGAAGCAATAATGAATGCAGTTTTCTGTCTGGGGCAGAGGGGGTGGCTGGCCCTAAGGAAAGAGGAAATTTTCTTCCTGTTTTGTTTATCCTTAAATGAAATGGGCTCTTATATCGCATGGGGCTTTCGTGGATAAATTGGCAGATTCAGTCAACTGAAATATTTTAATGTATGACTGTCTTAGGGATCACGACCAATAGGCAGTGATCCGTACAGATCTAACCATTCAGTAAAACAGATATTGTACAAGGAAAAAGATCTACCCCCACAAGAATGAGCTTAGATATTAATTGAAAATGTATTAAAGAGGCCCCACACAAAGTTTAAAAACATTTAATAAAAAGATTAAAAAACAGCGGGAGGCAGTGGCAATAGACTGTATGGATCTTAGAGCCATACATACTGCTTCATATATCCACAAAGTAATATCTATAATAAGGATAATCCAAGTCAGCTGCTTTGTATCTGTATGTCCTTCTGTCCCGCACACGCCCCCTCCTGCCCTGCCCCGCTCTGATTGGCTGTGGCACTGGGTCCATCTGCCGCGCTGTGGTTGGCCGCGCCACTGATTGGATGGCATTGAAGTGCGGCAGTATGGTGAGCGGGAGGTCCAGTCTCGGCCCCTCAGCATAGCGTGTGCCACCAGCTACCCTAGTAAATAAATAAATAAATAAATAGCAAAATCTTAGAGCAATGTATGTATCCAAAAAGTAAGATAACTAAATAGCGACATTTATATTATACAATGAAGTTGCTTGCTATATTCATGTTGGTTTCAGTTTGTTCTTGAAATTGCTTGTTATTTTCATGTTAGCTTAAATGTTCTCTTGAAATTATCAAGCTTTCTCCTAGAAGAAAATGTTTCATCTTTTCTTTAAGATAACTTTTTAGCACTCTACAAATGAAAAAGTTCTAAGTAAGTGAAAAAAGTAGTTAAAATCATTCTGAGTATTTTCTTTCTTGCTGGTGGATTAAAGGGAATTTCATTGATGAGGTGTGATAATATAGCCTAGAAGAAAAACTAAATTGAAGAAAGGCCACACTGGACTTGATTCAGGATTGTGGCCACTGTCTGCATAAGCTTCTCTCACAATATTTTTTTTAAAGAAGACCTTCTTAAGATGTCATTCGATGAAGCACTGAGTAGGAATAACATTTGTAATTTGTACTTTTTCTGAAATCTAAAAATATCACTTAGGAGAAAACTTTGGAGAAAAAGTAAATTGAATGAAGCCCCTCTTTTCTTATCAAGCCTGATGGTTTTGAGTGGTCAGCATTCAATGTGATGGGGGGGGGGGGGGGGGGGGCTGACTGTTGAGCGACTTGGGGGTTCCATCATTTAGTATTTCCAGGCATCAGTTTGTTCCACAATGTGGTCCTTTGGTTCACATCCCAGGATCTTGATGTCCCAGGAGTCTGGAATCTCATTGTTTTTTGAATCTGGTGTTCTGAGCATTCAGCAAGATTGGGGGCTGCTCCGATTTATTAAGTGAAAAAGTTTGACTTTCCAGGTACTCTATAAAGTGGGAACCTGATTGTTTAGTGATGGAAGGGGCCTATTGCTCAGCGATTGTATTGGTCGAAGTATTTAGAAAAAAAAAATTTGGTTCTGCTGGTTCAAGTCTGCAAGTCTCAATGTTCCTATTCTGTGAGTCCAAAGTCTTTATGGCTAAGCGAATCTGGGCCTCAGTGATATGGACGTTCTGATCCTCATCAGTAACAACAGTTAAAAAGTCCATACTCACAGCAAGATTTCATGTGTCAAAATGACAGATGAACTATCGTCCAACCGACATTGTGTAACTAAAAAAAGCGATAAACGCCAGCACAGACAGGCGTCGTACGACGAAGCTTGTGCTTTTTAAAATTCCGTCATGTCAGATCAAATCCTTCAAAGTCCCCCATGTGTACAGATTTTGAACGATCTTTCCACTAAAGTCTATGAACTTCGCCCTGCATCCTTCTTCGTCTAACGATCCTACTGTCGGTATAATATCCTTGCGGTCTATTGCCGTTGTCCACATCTCATCGGTGAAGATCTTTAGTATAAAGATCGTGGAAGACTTCATTCATCGGCAGTTTCCAGTAATTCAGTCTTGCATTAGGTACTTAGCTTAAAACTAATTTCCAATTCTGTAGTGTCCCTCAAAAAAAAGGACAGAGCTCGGCAAACCATTTGTCGCCCTCTTTCACTTGTCGCTGCGGCCGGATGAGCGATCCGAACCATTGTTACCAGCCTGACGGCACCTGTTGCTGAGAGACAGCTGTCACAAGAGGGTTAAAAAAAGGGCTGCAACAATTAAGGGCATAATGTGCAGAGTACTGTCAGTACAGCTGCAGGGGGACATGATATGGGCAGGAGAGGTAGCAGAGTCCCCCTCCTCCTCCTCCTCCCTCTCCTCCTCCTGCTCATCGGCCTCCCCTCCCCCTCCCCTCCAGCCACAGGGTCCTCTCCCTGACTGGAGCACATTGTCAACTCCAGGGAAACTTGCAGGCATGTCAGACGAGGAGAGGATCGGGCCAACGTGTGCCGTTCTGCGCGAGCCCAGCGCCACACCGCTCTTGGATTACGGCAAGAGTAAAGGTCGCCCTCCCTTCTCTATCTATGTCGTTGTTCGGCCCCGGCCACCGTAAGCCCCGTTTCTGTCCCCTGTTTTTGTGTCTGTGTGCTTGTGTCATGGGAAATGCAAGGCAGCGAGTGAGCTCTTCCTGGCTGCGTCGCACTCGGCGGAGACTTGGCAAAGCGACAAAACTGGACGCACTCAGAAACAAACTCTGCTTTTTTTTTTTATTCGCTGGGTCGGGAATTCTGTTGCTTTTTCTCTCTCTCTCTCTCTCTCTCTCTCGCGTTAGTGACGCTGTTGGATCCCTGTGTCACTTGGTTGGGATCAGCGTATGAAATTCATTGAGTTATTGAAGACCGGCGCTGCCGCGTAACCCCTTTCAGCACTCTCACGCTGTCGGCAATCCGCACGGGGCTAGTTTAAAGGTGACATCTGTCAACTGCCAAACGGGCAAAAGCCGTATTGGCGATCCCGTCCTGCAGCTGCCAGCTGAACCGCTCCGAGTGCCGTGTTTGTGTTCTTTTAATTGTTTTCATGGTGCTTATTACGGTGCGACACTTTCCATAGCCCTGAGTCCCTCTCCCGTTATGTGGAGACTTGCTAACGAATAGACAATAACGAGGTTTATTTTGTAATTGTTTCATGAGACTTGCAGGATGTTAAAAAGGTCGGAGGTCCTCATCCATTCCTCCTGTCTGAAGAGTAGATTCAATTTAGAATGGGAAACCACAGTTACTCACTTAAAACTGAATTACGTCAAAACGTCTTCTTCTGTTTGAAGAAGGCAATATTATATTTAGCTGTGTTTTTTAGTAGAGGGCTTTTTGGTCTCTTTTAGCTCTTTATATTCTCCTAGTGGTTCTGGGTCACCATGAGCTGCCTGGGTATTCCTTTTATAGATTGTCATTCTCGTTTGCAGTCACGTGAAGATCTGAGTGGGCAACTCTTGGCAGTTCCATCAGCATCTCTGTGATATGAGGATCATATGGAACTAATATAATCTAGGACAACCATCCAATGTTTGCAGTGATAAAGTGGGTGCTGCTTTCTTTTACCCTGGGTGTCCCATTGATTTCAGAAGCAATGAGATAGGTTAGTTTGAGACTAGAGTTAATGCTAGGTATGGTTGGAGCTAGGGGCAATGTAAAGGTAAGAGCTAGGCATACCAAAGGGGTGTTAAAATAATTGTTTTTTATGAGGAATAAGGTCAGTCTTAAGATTAATTATTGAATTTTAATACAAATTTGATGTGATCCACTTTATCATGCTGCTAAAACTTTGCAACCCAACTTTGTCACATCAGGTTTGCCAGCAGTGAAAATTAATGTGTATAGTTCTTAGTGAGCCCCTGTCCTTACAGATGTGTTTGTGTAAGTTCATGATTGTCCATACAGATTGCAGTGTGTGTGGTGATTGGTATTTTGGCTGCGCAATGTCTGGATATTCTTGTAAACGTCTACATATTGTGAGAATCCACCTATACAATGTACTTGCTTGTATTTTATCTGGTTCGCCATCACTCCTCACAACCGACAGTAAACTTGACTTATGCCAGGACCAATCGACGATTGGTACAGGGGATACTTTAATTACTAAATCTGCCTGAAACGTATCATCAGAAGTTTATGAATGCTGATTGGATGAGTGTGAAGGAAGAATCTGTTGAACATACAATCATGATAGAGTAGTAACTTTGCGATCTGTGGCAGTGGAGTTGATTGGATTTTGGCTGAGATGTGATTGAAAGCTGAGATTGCTGTAGGGACAATGATCTATAGTACCTGAGCATTTTGAATGGGGAGGATTGGTCGTCTATCAGATTGGCCCACTGTTGAAATTTGTGTAGGCCAACTTGATATCGCCTGAACCTGTTTCAACCAGATGTGTATGTGGTCAGCATCGACTCTCGAATCCTATTTAACAACAATTAGCTGATTGATATATATCTTTCGCTTCCATCGTAGCTGATTGCTTGTATATGTAGTACGGTATGTTACAACTATTCCTGTCCATAGCATCTTTTTATTGTATTGTTTGAAAGCTCAAAGTGTATGTTTAGGCAATTAATTTTTGAGGCTCTGCATTTCTAATGATTGCTAAGCTTCATAATAAAGACAGTCACTGTTTAAATGGTCTTCTGAGTGGAGCGTCACATGACTTTGCTGTAGAATAAACTATATTTACCAGCATGCTGGGCAATATACGCAACTGACAGTTTTTACGGTCTAATTATGCTTTTTGCTGTATGCGTTGTAGCATGTTTTTATTCTCATTATTATTATCTTTTTATTAAAGTAGCCATAACATATTACTCAACATTAAAAAGGGCAGAGAATGTCAAACTGGAGGCGTACAATCCCAGAGATTTAACAAGGCAGAATTGGCGCAGTTAGGCCAAAAGAGTTTCTCTACGACTGATATTGGAATATTGCAAATCTTTTGCAGAATTTTTTTATCACGTGTTAAGAGTAGAGTTTTGCTAATAACTTTGGCAGCACCATTCAGTTTAATAAAATAAAAGAAAAAAATTGGGTTTTCGCCATCATTTAAAGGGTAGGCCTCAAAGTTGTCTGTATCGGAAAAGCCTTGCAGTATTTCACAGGACACTGACCTCCTCCTACAAACTGCAATTACTATTGGATGAAACCACATTAACGAAACACATTGTGGAACTTTTTTCGGTGACTTACAAAAATTGCAATTTGTTTAGTGTTTTTGGTGCTAATTATTCTCTGAGCTGTGCAGTTTGCATAATTAAAATATTAGTTCCTATTTTTTTTTTATTTTTATTAATGATTTGTTTAGGATAAACACCGAAGAGAGAAAACACAGATTTATGTTTTGGGGGTTATATATATATTTATTTCTCAATGTAAACAAGTTTACAGTGTCTTGTTTGCTTTTTTCCGATGTTTATTTTGCCTTCGAAAATGTTTTTGACGGTTTAATATTTCATTATTTTCAGCTAAAACAATTAACCATTGACGTGTCTGACAGCTGACTCTGTTGTAGGGATTAGCATGTCATTATCTCTATGGAAGAATTTGGCAATGTTTGAATGGGGTGTTCAGTGTATACGTGATTTGGGGGTGAGTGCGTTTGGAATTCGAATTAAATAGATTGTAGGGTACAGATTGCACCTGCGATGTTTGTTTGATTGCAGGATAATTTGATGGGTTATCCTAAATCTAAATTCACTCCTATTTGGGTAGAACTGACAAATGGCGAATACGCCACACAAATATGATTTTGGGATTTTTTTTTTATTTATTTTTTTTTTATCTGGATTTGGATAAGTAGGAAATTATGCTGTTTTGCCCCAGTGATGCCCATTTGGCAGTGGAATATTTTGAGGGATGCTTATCTCTGTGTAGAGGGGCTCTGATCATATTAAAAGCTGTCACAGTTCCTCAATGGAAAACGCGTTTTTATTCCCCGTCATGGGCCGGCCACTCTGCGGAGGGCGAAGCTGTCCTGCGGCGTGCCCGCTGTGTGCAGAAGTGGCAGAATGTTGGCACATTTTTCCAGGTTGCATTGTTCCAGATGACGGGATCAGTCTTAGGAGAGAGGTTGGCACGCCGAGAGAGGCAGCGCGGTGACTGAGCGCCAGGATGTCACTTTAACAATACTTGGCTGCGACGGACAGCCATTCACCGCTGGGTATTGCCGTTGGCGCTGATGCGAGGAAGCATATGTGAGGAGCAGAAACTTGGGTAAAGCGGACACATACGCCGTATAAATACATCGTGCCACACAGCGGGCTTAACCTCTCCGGCGCCAGAATGTTTGCCCAAGGCTCGCCCGTCTCGTGGCTTGTATAAAAAAGAAAAAAGCTAGTTGTTTGTCTGTCATACCGGGAAAATAATGAACTCCAAAGATTGTTCAGTAAATTCCGGAGTCTGACTGTTTCTTTGCACTTCTGTCTTATTCTATCTATATATGATCAGTTCTCCAACGTTACTTACTCTACAGGCCCCACACTGCTCCATCCATACCAGCTCATACTCTCTCCTTACCTCCCCCCACCCTACTTACTCTGCAGGCCTCTCCAATCTCCCACCCTTTCTCTCCTCCATCCACTCCAACTCATACTCTTCCCCCCCCCCCACCTTACAGGCCTCTCTATCCTCCCACCCTTTCTCTCTTCCATCTACTCCAACTCACACTCTCCTCCATACATTCTCATTCCCTCCCCCACCTTACTACAGCCACAGGCCTCTCCAACCTCCCACCCTCCATCCACTCCAACTCATACTCTCCCACCATACTTCTTTCCCTCTCCCACCTTACTACAGCCACATGCCTCTCCAACCTCCCACCCCTTCTCTCTTCCATCCTCTCCAACTCATACTCTCCCCCCATACTTCTTTCCCTCTCCCACCTTACTACAGCCACATGCCTCTCCAACCTCCCACCCCTTCTCTCTTCCATCCTCTCCAACTCATACTCTCCCCCCATACTCCTTTCCCTCTCCCACCTTACTACAGCCACATGCCTCTCCAACCTCCCACCCCTTCTCTCTTCCATCCTCTCCAACTCATACTCTCCCCCCATACTCCTTTCCCTCTCCCACCTTACTACAGCCACAGGCCTCTCCAACCTCCCACCCCTTCTCTCTTCCATCCTCTCCAACTCATACTCTCCCCCCATACTTCTTTCCCTCTCCTACCTTACTACAGCCACATGCCTCTCCAACCTCCCACCCCTTCTCTCTTCCATCCTCTCCAACTCATACTCTCCCCCCATACTCCTTTCCCTCTCCCACCTTACTACAGCCACATGCCTCTCCAACCTCCCACCCCTTCTCTCTTCCATCCTCTCCAACTCATACTCTCCCCCCATACTTCTTTCCCTCTCCCATCTTACTACAGCCACATGCCTCTCCAACCTCCCACCCTCCATCCACTCCAACTCATACTCTCCCCCCATACTCCTTTCCCTCTCCCACCTTACTACAGCCACATGCCTCTCCAACCTCCCACCCCTTCTCTCTTCCATCCTCTCCAACTCATACTCTCCCCCCATACTTCTTTCCCTCTCCCACCTTACTACAGCCACATGCCTCTCCAACCTCCCACCCCTTCTCTCTTCCATCCTCTCCAACTCATACTCTCCCCCCATACTCCTTTCCCTCTCCCATCTTACTACAGCCACATGCCTCTCCAACCTCCCACCCTCCATCCACTCCAACTCATACTCTCCCACCATACTCCTTTCCCTCTCCCATCTTACTACAACCACATGCCTCTCCAACCTCCCACCCCTTCTCTCTTCCATCCTCTCCAACTCATACTCTCCCCCCATACTTCTTTCCCTCTCCCACCTTACTACAGCCACATGCCTCTCCAACCTCCCACCCCTTCTCTCTTCCATCCTCTCCAACTCATACTCTCCCCCCATACTCCTTTCCCTCTCCCATCTTACTACAGCCACATGCCTCTCCAACCTCCCACCCTCCATCCACTCCAACTCATACTCTCCCACCATACTCCTTTCCCTCTCCCACCTTACTACAGCCACATGCCTCTCCAACCTCCCACCCCTTCTCTCTTCCATATGCTCCCGCATACTCTCTATACTCTCACCTTTCATCACCCACCCTACTTACTCTACAGGCCTCTCCAACCTCCTAGTCTCTTCCATGTACTCCAACTCCTACACCCCATACACTCTTCTCCCCTCCTACACATTTCTTTTACTCCCCATAATTCTCTGTCTCTTACCCTTAACACCAATCTCTCCTCTCACAGTCACTTTCTGATTTCTCTGATGTTGTGGCACAGTTGCAACAAATCCTTCAGGTATCCCGGGCCTAAGTCGTGTAGTAATTGAATATTCGCACGCTCTATCTATCTTCTTTAGCCACACCCCACCTCTTCTTTCTCATCCATACCTTTTAGATCTGTCTTGCGCTTCCCCCCCTAACCCCTCCCCCATGCACACATACACACACTTTCATTTTTAGACCCCTCCCATTTCCTCATTCTCTGCTCACCACCATTTCTTCTTCCGCTCGCCCTTTTACCCCCACAAATGTCTTTATTGTGCCCCTCACATTCCGCTCCTCTCTCTCTACTCCTTCCCTCTCTCTGTTTCTCTCCTTCACCTCCCCTTCTCTCCCCTCCCAATCACTCCCCCCTCCTCCATTCTTCCTCCTCCCCTCTCCCCCCTCCCTTCCTCAGTACTCAGTGCACAGGGTAATAGTCTGCGGCTTATCCGCACACTGCTCTGTTTGTGCCAGGATTATTATATGGAGAAGGAAGAGAATTGCATCTAGTGAGGAGTGTAAGTGCTTTCCAAATTGAGCCTCTTATTGTTCAGCCATGGAGACAGCGCTCTGATAAACGTGGCTTGTTGCCATCCTTCACTGCGCGCCTCTTCTCGTCTCCTCCACTTATATTTTTACCTAACGGAGGACCTGTCTGCGAGGCGGTCGCCATCTGCCCGGCTGCCACTTACCTGTCTCCATCGCTCTCTTGTCCCCTCTTCCACACTCATAGTTGCCCAACCGAACCCATTGCCGTTGTTGTGCTCCTCGTCGCAGGCAGGGCGCCCGTAAGGTTTTGGAACGAGAACCCCTTAATGCGTTTCCCCGTCACATTACTAAACTAACAGTGACTGCCATCGTTGCTGGTCCTTACCGATCATTCCCCACTTCACATCATATTACATTACATAGCCCTACAAATAATTTATGTATTATTTTTCTCCTAACATTTTCATTTGGCATCTGTGAGGTTACAAATAAACTCATATGCTGCCTATATGTGGAATGTGTCTATTCTCTCCATGGCTTGGAAAAGGCTTCACAAAGCTCGCCAAAAACTCTTCAGTTTGGAGAATTCAGATGTGCGTTTTTCTATTTCGTATAATACAGAACCCAACTGAAAGATGTAGAAGGGGTTTGGTGGTTCCAAGAGCACCTAAACAAGAAGTAGAGAGAGAGAGACCAGGAGCCCAATGGTGCAGTATTATTAGGTATAAGGGGCCGAAAGTATATACGATTATATACTCACAAAGGTGGGTTGCAGTTCCTGCAACCACTGTATAAGCCTGCAGGGAATTCACCATCCCAGCTCGGCTCTCCAGGTCCTGCTGGATACTGAATGCTCTCCTGTAGAGTGTTAAAACTTTAAAACATAGCGTGTAAATGAGAGGTAATCGCTTACCTCTGCAGAAGACACAGACACCAGTTCAACTGGAAAAACAGTTATTCAAAAAATTGACAACACGTTTCGCGGATCATGGCCCGCTTCCTCAGGTCAATACTCCTTATGCTGCTAAGGCATTTTTGTAGAGTGGGTGACACTGTGGGCCAGCGCTCTCAACTTTGCACTAATGTCCCCACATTGAGTCCTGCTCTGTATAGAGTTTGTGTTTTCTCCTGGTCTTAGTCTGAGTATTCCCCATTTGCTTCAGTTTCTAATCAGCCCAAAACGAAAGCCTTGTAGACGCATACAAGGCATGTTGAGTTCAGTACCTGATCAGCACTATCCTGCACCCCGCAGGATAGCGCTGATCGGGTACTGAACTCAACATGCCTTGTATGCGTCTACAAGGCTTTCGTTTTGGGCTGATTAGAAACTGAAGCAAATGGGGCATAGGGCCGACAGAGCGGTGCGATTGTGGCGGGGGAGTTGAGTGGGGACAACAAAGCTCATGACCGACCAAATTGATCTGCCCAGCTGATCGCTGGCCGAGGCGTCCGTATTTTTCGGCTATTGCCAGCACTTTAATTACAGTGATTTTATTGTAATTCCATATGCGCCATTATAGCCATAATGAACATTACGGTCTATGGTTGTACCCAAATCAGGTGCAGTGCTGCGCTGAGTGGGAAACGACCTGACATTTTGCAGAGACATCAGGGGCCGCTGTGCTCGTGAGTTTCGTCTAGCCTGTATTATAAGTTTTATGGGCTCTTTCCACTGTGGTAAGCGGCTGGGGGGGGGGGGGGGGGATAGCAATGCAGTCATTTTTCCACCGCACTTGCTTGGCTACTTTTGCTCCGATTGCAGTACAATTGAAAAGTCTCGTTCAATTGCAGTGAACGGTAGTCAAGTAAAGAATGCAGCATGTGGTGCATTTGCGATAAAAAAGCATAACACATCACGGCACAGTAGTGGGCAGGGAGCACTGCGATCTGCTTGACATAACCGGTGCCCTTGCAATGGGCAAATCACATTAGCTCGGGAAATCCCACATGTCCCTGCTGACACTTTGTTGTCAAGAGGCTAAACTGGTTATCTGGTCTTATTTACCCGATACAGAACGTACATCACCAATTGTCAAAAAGTTAGTAAGATCTGTGTTCACAGCAGGGATACCATAGTTGGCTGCTTTTCACTCCTCCGTTGTCATAGCGCTAATGTATTATTAGGCAGAACTCTTCCAAACTCCCCAAAGATTGAACAGGCCTCAAACAACTCTGTGTGCTGAACTGCCACTTGCTGCTGTGCCAGTGTTTAACTTTTAAGTGCTTCAGGCCAATTTATTTTAGCACTTTTTTTATTTCTTATTTGCTACATTTCCTGGCCTCTAATTAGTACTGATGTAATATGTTTGCGGCCACTTGTCACTAGGGACAGTGTGAGGACTTTTGCTTTCCATTTCTATATTTTCTGCAAGTACAGAGAGATCAAAACATTCCAAGAATTTACAGCACAAGTTGTTCTGCTGACTAAAGTCAAAGCAGTGCACTTATCTCAAATGAAATAACTATTGAAGCTGCTAATGTGTTAAAGGCCTGACAGCCCTTTTCTCAGCACCTGTTTTGTGTGACAGAGGCTTCTGTAGCTAAGATAAATTTCTTTGAGTTTAGGTCACATGACTAGAAGCAACAACCTACAGAAACTAAAGTTCAGTGTTTGTGGTTGCTGCTGCCTAGATTGCATCATCCCAGAGGAGCTTACACTCTAAATGCCCTCACCACAGTCACTGTTATACATTTATATAGCTCTGACATATTCCACAACGCTGTCCAGAGATCACTGATCCATTCACATCAATCTATGCACCAGAGAAGCTCACACTGTAACATCCTTACTTCTGTCACACATTGGTATTATCATACATTGATATAGTCCACAGTGCTGAAGAGGAGGATAATTGTCATGCAAGTTCGATAATCCTTGGCCTGGATAGTTTTAGGCTATCTTATCTGAGAATCTAGTGAATTTACAGCAACCCTACATCATCGTTTAGCGATCCACCAAGGAGGATTGCCAAATGGTGAATGAGGGAGTTCTGTCCTTGTCACTGCAAAATGCGAGCAATCCAATTTTTCACACCGAAATGCACCTCGTGTAAAAGGGCCTAATGCTGGCCACTAATGATCCAATCTTTTTTATCCAATTTTACCAAATCTATGTAGTAAAAGGGTAAATTGAGTGAATTTACTGAATGGACAATTTATCAGTTTCTTATATTACATAGAAATGGTAAGATTGGATGAAAAAGATTGAATCATTAGTGGCCACCAATACTCCCTTTTCCACTAGGTGCATTTTGGTGCAAAAAATCAGATTGTCCGCGTTTTGTGGATCGCTTCGGCACCGCAATGAGCATGTAAATTGCGGCGCTGTTTTTCTGCTAGTGCGATTAAATTTGTCACCAATTCTCCGTCATTGGCCTGCTCTATTTTTTGTGCATTTGCGCTTCTATACTTTTGTATAGGGATCGCAGGAAAATCGTGTACCAATCGCTATGGGATTTTCCTCATGATTAGGCTATTCAAACTATTTTCCCACTGAGTTCTTTTTTTTTTTACTCCCATTGGAAATCACAAATGCACCACAATCGCGATTGCTGGGAGATGGAAATAGCGTAGTAGTGGAAATAGAAGGAAACGCGATCGCATTTCCTCCTGGAAAAGGGCCCTAAGGCAGCATTGTTAGCCTGCGCAGACTGGGAGCTGCTGACAGGAGTCAATGTCTATATAATGTATAGGTGGCTTGTGGGTAATTTTTTTCCTGTCACATTCTGTCACGCTCCCTCTGTTGAACATTTCAATTAGCAGATTGCCAGAAGATTTCTTTTTTTTTCCCCCTCCTCGCACTTTCCAGCAGAAATTTCCTGGGATAATCCCTTCTCCGTGTCTCCGCGCTGAGCGTCTCCTGACAGTTTTTCGTAGTCGTCGTCGGCGATTATCCTGCAGATTTCTCGGAAGACCTGCGGGTGACGGAGAGGGGAGGAAGAAAAAAAATACCTCAGAAAAGCTGATAACTGCCGCTTTAAGGCTGAGAGTCTCCTGTTCCTTTCTGAGCGCTCCATGGTGAATATTTTGTCTAGCTGCAGGGGAAAAGCTTTGTCACACAGTCCACTGACAATAGACTTAAAAGTAAAATGCTTCTCCTCAGATGCCTGGAGGTAGAGCAGGCCATTGTCTGAGAACAATGGCCTTCTGTGCCTGCATTCCAGCATCACATAGGTTTGTCAGCCTTTAATAAGTGACAGGCTGCGCTTGCAAAAAGCCACATTCCCTGCCCTTTCCGCCCGTTCTGCAAGAATGCCGGGCCAAAACACAGACTAGAATATCAGCTTTTATTTTCTGAGTGCGCCTGTGAAAAAAACATGCCTTCTTCGGGCTGCATACCGTACATGGCGGAGAAAAACGTTCCGCAATTCTCGTGACCCCCTCCCCTTCCCGGCCTCTCAATGCTTTATGCATTGTTTTGTTATTTTTATTGTTGTTATATTGCCACATTCTACAGCCATATACTGAGGACTTAAGAGGCCATTGTTTAACCTGCGGTGCTTAGACTCCAGTAACTTCACCATAGTCATATTATTATTATTTACTTACAGATGAAACTTGGAAAATTATTAGAATATCATGCCAAAGTCCATTTATTTCAGCAATTCAATTTAAAAGGTGAATTTAATATATGACTATATAGACTTATATCATGCAAAGCACGGTGGTGTAGTGTATAGCACTCTCGTCTTGCAGCACTGGGTCCCTGGTTCGAATACCAGTTAGAGCACTATCTGCATTGAGCTTGTATGTTCCCGCTGTGTCTGCGTGGATTTCCTCCGGGCACTCTGGTTTCCTTCCACATCCTAAAAACAGGCAGATAAGTTAATTGGCTTCCCTCTAAATTGGCCTTAGACTAGGAAACATACACTACACGATACGTACATAGACATATGACTGTGGTAGGGATTAGATTGTGAGCCCCTCTGATGGACAGTTAGTGACAAGACAATATACTCTGTACAGCGCTGCAGAAGATGTCGGTCCTATATAAATAATACGTATAATTACCCTGCGTTCCATAGGTGCTTAGACTCCAAAAACTCTCAATAGCCACACTCAGTACTATTATACGCTTATATAGCTCTTATGTAGTCTAAAATGCTATATAGACATCATTGATCCAATCTCATCTGTCTTTACCAGAGGAGCTTACACTCTAAAAGTTACTCACCTTAGTCACTAAATGTCCTCACCATAGTCACACTCAGTATTGTTATACAGTTATGTAGCTCTGATAAATTATGTTAAGTTGTACAGAGATCACTGATCTAATCATATCAGTCTCTGCACCAGAGGAGCTTACATGCTAATGTCCTTACCACTGTAGCTACCCACTATGATTATTTTAAACTTCTGTAACTGTTGATCTATTGCACAGGGCTTTATGGAGATCACTACTCAATCCATACCAGCCTGTATACCAAAGGAGCTTACATTCTAATGTCTTCTGCAGACATACACTAATATTATTATACACTTAGATAACGGTCACATGTGAGCACTGACCATTTCATATCTCTGCTTTCGAGAGGCTTATACTCGAGTGATATTCTGGTGGAGTGTGGAGGGATGGGTCACCTCCTGCATTGTTATACCATATGCTGTATGAGATCTCCCAGGCATGGTTGCTGGCTCTCTTTCTGCCCATGCTGATTGCCACGCTAGGCCTTAGTTGTCCAGTAAAGTTTCCCGTTTTGATCTGTTCAGATAAAAGCCTCCAAAATTATCTTTTTCTCTCCTCCATAACTCTGCCGTGTCCATTAATATATCTGGCAGATCACAAAACTTTAATAAAGGTCACGTCCTCTGGGTTAGGACCTCAGCAGCTCCAGTTTGGGAAGCCATGAACAGGCGCTAATAAATATTTCTGCAGCCATCGTGTAATTAAAAGCAACGGGCCCTACGTCCTGCGGGGCATGATCTGTCTTGTTAACCCTTCTGCTGCCTCGGGCCGCCCAGAAGCCCTCAGCATCGGAGGTGCTGAAAGGGTCTCGGCCCTGGAGATGGCGAGAAGGTCTTCCTTATCTGTTCTTTTCTCTTTCTGTGGGAAAATTAACCAGGTTGTAGTAATTGTCTGTCCTTCAGAACAGCTCGTTGCTTTGATAAGTTAACAGGCGGTGGGATTTTATGTTCCTAGCGGGGGGCTTTGTCATGTCCAAACAATGCCGCACGCACATAAACAGCAGCGCCGGGGCAATTGCCGTAGACTTTCTTAGAAGGGGAATATTAAACGCCGGCATTGTTATTAAGCCGAATCATATTGGGACACTTATCTGGCAGAGTCTATTTTCTTTTGCTGAATGGCGGAGTCATAATCACGGTTTTGAAAGCGCTCGGTAATTGTCAGTCGGCTCAGCTCTGACATGAGTATACAATTACATTGTTGAATTCACTCAATTGTCCTCCACATTTGAATAGCATTTTTGTGTGTGCTGGGATCGGGGGGCGGGCGCAGCGGCGCAGGTCAGCCTAGCAGAATCGAATGTCAAAATAGCATGGCTCGGGGGGGAGGGGGGTGCAGCGCTGGAAATTTGGTGATCAGACAGGTCTTGTGCACACGTACACATGCAGTGGACACGCCCACAACATGGTGAGAAGGTTAAACTGCACATGGGGTGTAAACAAACTTTACAAAAGTTTTTTTTTTTACTGTTTGCTGTTTAACTTTTCTCTTTGTGTGCCTTGTGTACACTCTGCAGGTTTGTGCTTGTGTCTCTTTGTGTATATAGAGACTCTCGGACCATTGGTGTGAATTGAATTTTCTGTTTAAAGTGGGAAGACCAGCAGTTGAATGTTAAGCTGGGTACCCACGCTAAGATTAAATCGCGGAACACAGACGATCATTCCACAATCTAGCTTTCAACATCAAAAGCGATGTGATGCGAACGGTCATTTAAATTAAACGAATAGTCAATTAACTTGAGCAGAAAAAAATGATTTCGCTGGAACGATTGTTTTAAAGTAAATGGGAACCGCATTTTTAAAAAAATGAACCAAATACTTACCTAAGGAGAGGGATGGCTCTGGGTCATATAGAGCCTTCCGTCTCCTCTCTCGGTGCTCTCTATCCTGTGCTGGCTCCCCCCTCCCCCTGAAAGGGTATTTGGAAGTCTTCAGGAGCTGTGTCCTCACGAAGACGTGCGGGTGCGGCTCCATACTGCACAGCCGTGAGCGTGCAAGAGAGCGTGCTTGCGCAGGCGCAGTACAGGGCCGCCCTTCTTCAGGAGCACTCGGGCTCCCTGAAGACTTCTGAAGCCTCCTTTGGCCGAGTAAAGCAGTATTTGACTAAATTAGTCAAATACTGCTACCGGGCGAGCCAGCACCGGAACGAGGGGACCATGAGAGGAGCGGGAAGGCTCTATAGGACCCAGAGCCTTCCCTCTCCTTGGGTAAGTATCTGTCTCATTTTTTTTAAAATGCAGTTCCCATTCACTTTAAGGAACAAGCGTCGCAGTACATCGGGCCCTCTGTTAACATTGCTTAACCAATTTTATTTTAACCATGGTTACGCGATGTCACACAGAATGAACGATCGTCTGTTAAAATAATAGGTGAAATCTTGCCGTGGGTATGTACTATTAGTAAAATAACAATGAAGTGGTTCTGATTTTGGAGAGCTGATCATTTTGGGGTTTAAGGTTTTTACACCAGGAATTGCCCCCCCGATTTTTAGGATCGACATTCTTGTACTGACTGATCTCGTCTCATGACCACACACACTCGCCTGTCTTTGATTAGTAACATTCAATGGAATCATCATGTTGTAGTTGAATCATTCCTCAACGAATACCCAAATTTCAGTTGGAGTTTTTCTCCTGCTGATTTCATGGTCATCGATTGAACACTATCCCACACCACCACTTCAAGCAGCAAGCAATGGACGTGCATCAGGTTTTGTAGATTGGTTGGACTGAACTTTTTCTTGACCAGATCCAGTTGAGTGAAGGAATTCTCAGGCATTCAGCAGATTTCAGCAACATCTCATGTAACTGGGTGAAGCTATGGAAGACAAAGTATTATCATTATTATTTAGTATTTATATAGCGCAGACATCTTCCACATTGCTGTACTGAGTATATTGTCTTGTCACTTAAAGCAGACCTGAACTCAGTCAGAACTTCCTCTCTATAAGGAACAGCATATAATATAATTGAAGACAAAAGAAGGGGCACCGCTTCGTAAAATTCCTTTATTCCGGTGGGGGAAGTAGCAGGTACACAGCAGTGGGGGTGGAAAGAGCCTGACAGCTGTTTCGCTGGTTTAAACCAGCTTCTTCAGAGGCAGAGTGTACACTCAGGCTAAACTGTCTAAATACATACAGGGTGCATTTCTCTGTGTTTTTTTTTCCTGTCCTGTGCAAGAGTTCAGGTCCACTTTAACTGTATCTCAGAGGGGTTTACAATCTAACCTACCATAGACTAATCCATTTAATTAAAACTATATGGTCATTCTAAAGGTGTCCACTTATGGTACAATTTCTCGAACGATTGACCAGCTGATCCAATCATTGCGATCAATGGGAAACAATCATTTGGGCCACGCAGCAGAGGGGAAAAGGATGAGCATAGTTTGGAAATTCGTATTAATGGAGTGATCAAAAGAACGATTATTTGTTGTGGATTGGCACCAGTTAGGCCTTCTTCACATCATAAATCACAATGGCTGACGCCAGCGTTTTGCGATTTTGTGCGAGGTTTTTTTTTTTTAACGCCTCCCGGCGCTTACCTGCGCGTTACTGGGTTTTTTTGTACATCACTTTTCTAAGCACTTTTGCAGAATGATTTGTTTTGTTTTTTTCACTTCCTGACGCAAGTCAGGAAGTTAACTCTTTGACCCGAGAAAGAATACAATGTATTATTTCTTAAAAAACGCAGGGGAAATCGATATACAAAGCGTTGTTTTAAGCACTTTGCGATTTCCCTATACCTTCAATTACAGGTAAATCTCCCTCAAAATGGTACAGGCAGCGCTTTGGTGCAAACGCCCTTAAGGTGCGTACACACATGCGACTATAGTCGTTTGCAACGATCTTTCCCCGATCTTTACCAACGACGATCGTTACAAAAAACAAACCACCGACTATTAAGGCAAGCGACGAACGAGCCAAATCGCTACAAAAGAAAGTTCTGTCTCGGCGAATTTTAACCAACGACGATCGTTTGCAAAAGTAGTACATCGTTGGAAACGGTCGTTCGTACTAGGCTTGACATGCGCATTTCACAATTTCTCTGTGAAACTTCTCATTTTTATGCGCAGGCGCAATAGTTGCTTTACGTGATGTAACGTTCGTTCTAACGATCAGATTGTTACACACCTTTTAAAACTATCTTTACTTAGGTCGTTCTTTCATCAATTAAAAGTTCGTTCGTCGTTCTCAATGAACGATCGTTGTCGCATGTGTGTACGTAGCATTAGTGTGAACAAGCCCTAATGGTACCCTATGCGATCACTCGGGAAATTGTACAGCTAATGGGCACCTATAAATGGACCACTTTCTGATCCAGCAGACAGACAGGTTGGTACTGCCTAGTGTAAACTTGCTGCATGCTGCAGATCGTCTGTGCCTCTCAGCAGCCAGTGCCCAGATGTTGCAGCTGAGTGATCTGCCAGTTAAATAATTTCTATAAATGACTATCCAATCAGCATCTGTGGTTTCCATGACAGCTCAGTAGATCATGTGACTCCTCACAGCCACAGCCGCCTGCAGGTTTTCCTTGCAGTGCAGTCGGATGTGCTGTGAAGCCTTGTGTGGCTCAGCAGACTATTATAGTGCTAATCTTGCTAATGCAGTCTTGTCTTTTCTATGTAGAAAGAACAGGATCTGGATCTCAGGGTCAGAGATTTCCCAGCAAGTCTGTAATGTGTAAATTGCTCTCTGTCGCCCTCTGTGGAGCTCTGCACTACTCACTCACTATTGCTCATATCTATGAGAACTTATGCAGGAGCATGTGATCACTTTGGTCAGGTGATATGCAAGTCTCTGATTTTGCTAGCCATGATCCTGTGATAAAGCAGGATGTGATCACAGCAAATCAGAGCTTTGCTAATCTATCAGCTGATCAAACAAATCACATGCTTGTCCATGAATTCGAAATATGACCATCACTATTGCTCACTACTGCCTCATATGTGGCTGATCCTCTAACAGGGCTGAAGTAAGGCAGGTCGTTGCTACCAAATGAGGACATGCTTTCTGCTGTTCAGTGATGATATCACAGTGTTCTTGTCCAATCACTTTATAGAGCCCTTCTTAAAGGAGAACTGTGGTGAGAGGTATATGGAGGCTGCCATATGTGTTACTTTTTAAGCAATACCAGTTGCCTGGCTGTTCTGCTGATCCTCTGTCTCTAATAGTATTAGCCACAAACCCTGAACAAGCATGCAACAGATCAGGTGTTTCTGACAATTTTGTCAGATCTGACAAGATTAGCTGCATGCTTGTTTCTGGTGTGATTCACACTACTGCAGGCAAGTAGCTCAGCAGGGCAGCCAGGCAACTGGTATTGCTTAAAAGGAAATCAATATGGCAGCCTCCATATACCTCTCACTACAGTTCTCCTTTAAGTGTATTGTATAGGCTTGTAGGCACAATGGATGTGCAGCACATGGCGAGATGTGCAACTTGGTTTTGGAACTTCTATCAAAATAGATTTATGTTTAACTCCTGATTGCTGTTACTCAGTTACTCAGGGGTTTTGTGCATTGCAGGTTTTACATATGTTTAAAAATAAATTGTAGTGAAATTAATGTAATGAGTATTCTGAAAATGTATCACTGGTGGTGACATCTTTAGTGGTGTTAGGAGCAGCTCTGTGGAATGTTTTACTGACAGTTCTGAAACCAGTTGAAAATGTACCTGGTCACAGAATAATTCAGATGCAGCAAGTGTGTAGAGTCAAGAACTCAGGTGTGCAGAGATTTCGCCACTGGTTTTGAGAAAAAGAAGGATCCTGCAGGGGGAAGGGGAGCCTCTGGCTATGAGTAGGTCAGGTGTGTAGAGCTGGGGACTCAAGGTGCAGAGATCAGAACTGGATACCCCGTAAAAGAGAAGAAACCATGTACGAAACATCAGTTGTGGGTGGAGTGAGTGCTTAAAGGGAACCAGAGACGATGCACCCTCATGTATTTTACCATATATATCAGTGGGAACATTAGAGAAAACACCTACCCTGCTCTCTGTTTCATTCTGCACTGCACAGCTTGCTTCTAATCAGCCCTGATAAAATCACCGACTGAGCATTCAGTCTGGCTTTGTTCAGGAATATTTATAGCTGAGTCTGTCTTCTCTGATGTCGTTTCAAGCCCAAGCCTGCCCCCTTGTGGCTCTGCTCAGGAATCATTATAGTTGAGTCATTATAGCAAAGCCAGACTAAATGCCCAGTCGGGGATTTTATCAGGTCTGATAAGAAACAAGCTGTGCAGTGCAGAATGAAACAGAATGCATGGTAGGTGTTTCCTCTAATGTTCCCACTGATATATATGGTAAAATACATGAGCATGCTTCGTCTCTGGTTCACTTATGTGGGTGGACCTAAATAAAGAGATTGTTGTGCGGAGCTGTATTGGGGATAGAGGAAATTATGCTGGTGTATACAGTAGAATATTAAAGCGGGACAGCTGTAGTTTCTGTGACTGTCACTAGTTATCCTCCTATGTGCTGCTGTCTCCTCGCTCTCTGCTGTGCAGCAGGCAGTGCTGCAGTCTCCTCCCTCTGTGCTGTGCAGCAGGTGGTGCTGCCGTCTCCTCGCTCTGTGCTGTGTAGCAGGCGGTGCTGCCGTCTCCTCACTCTGTGCTGTGGAGCAGGCGGTGCTGCCGTCTCCTCGCTCTGTGCTGTGGAGCAGGCGGTGCTGCCGTCTCCTCGCTCTGTGCTGTGTAGCAGGCGGTGCTGCAGTCTCCTCACTCTGTGCTGTGTAGCAGGCGGTGCTGCAGTCTCCTCACTCTGTGCTGTGCAGCAGGCGGTGCTGCTGTCTCCTCACTCTGTGCTGTGGAGCAGGCGGTGCTGCTGTCTCCTTACTCTGTGCTGTGGAGCAGGCGGTGCTGCCGTCTCCTCGCTCTGTGCTGTGGAGCAGCCGGTGCTGCCGTCTCCTCGCTCTGTGCTGTGGAGCAGGCGGTGCTGCCGTCTCCTCGCTCTGTGCTGTGTAGCAGGCGGTGCTGCCGTCTCCTCGCTCTGTGCTGTGTAGCAGGCGGTGCTGCCGTCTCCTCGCTCTGTGCTGTGTAGCAGGCGGTGCTGCCGTCTCCTCGCTCTGTGCTGTGTAGCAGGCGGTGCTGCCGTCTCCTCGCTCTGTGCTGTGTAGCAGGCGGTGCTGCCGTCTCCTCGCTCTGTGCTGTGTAGCAGGCGGTGCTGCCGTCTCCTCGCTCTGTGCTGTGTAGCAAGCGGTGCTGCCGTCTCCTCGCTCTGTGCTGTGGAGCAGGCGGTGCTGCCGTCTCCTCGCTCTGTGCTGTGGAGCAGCCGGTGCTGCCGTCTCCTCGCTCTGTGCTGTGGAGCAGGCGGTGCTGCCGTCTCCTCGCTCTGTGCTGTGTAGCAGGCGGTGCTGCCGTCTCCTCGCTCTGTGCTGTGTAGCAGGCGGTGCTGCCGTCTCCTCGCTCTGTACTGTGGAGCAGGCGGTGCTGCTGTCTCCTTACTCTGTGCTGTGTAGCAGGCGGTGCTGCTGTCTCCTCGCTCTGTGCTGTGTAGCAGGCGGTGCTGCCGTCTCCTCGCTCTTTGCTGTGGAGCAGGCGGTGCTGCCGTCTCCTCGCTCTGTGCTGTGGAGCAGGCAGTGCTGCCGTCTCCTCGCTCTGTGCTGTGGAGCAGGCGGTGCTGCAGTCTCCTCGCTCTGTGCTGTGGAGCAGGCGGTGCTGCCGTCTCCTCGCTCTGTGCTGTGGAGCAGCCGGTGCTGCCGTCTCCTCGCTCTGTGCTGTGGAGCAGGCGGTGCTGCCATCTCCTCGCTCTGTGCTGTGTAGCAGGCGGTGCTGCCGTCTCCTCGCTCTGTGCTGTGTAGCAGGCGGTGCTGCCGTCTCCTCGCTCTGTGCTGTGGAGCAGGCGGTGCTGCTGTCTGCTTACTCTGTGCTGTGTAGCAGGCGGTGCTGCCGTCTCCTCGCTCTGTGCTGTGGAGCAGGCGGTGCTGCCGTCTCCTCGCTCTGTGCTGTGTAGCAGGCGGTGCTGCCGTCTCCTCGCTCTGTGCTGTATAGCAAGCGGTGCTGCCGTCTCCTCGCTCTGTGCTGTGGAGCAGGCGGTGCTGCCGTCTCCTCGCTCTGTGCTGTGGAGCAGGCGGTGCTGCCGTCTCCTCGCTCTGTGCTGTGGAGCAGGCGGTGCTGCCGTCTCCTCGCTCTGTGCTGTGGAGCAGGCGGTGCTGCCGTCTCCTCGCTCTGTGCTGTGTAGCAGGCGGTGCTGCCGTCTCCTCGCTCTGTGCTGTGTAGCAAGCGGTGCTGCCGTCTCCTCGCTCTGTGCTGTGGAGCAGGCGGTGCTGCCGTCTCCTCGCTCTGTGCTGTGGAGCAGGCGGTGCTGCCGTCTCCTCGCTCTGAGCTGTGGAGCAGGCGGTGCTGCCGTCTCCTCGCTCTGTGCTGTGGAGCAGGCGGTGCTGCCGTCTCCTCGCTCTGTGCTGTGGAGCAGGCGGTGCTGCCGTCTCCTCGCTCTGTGCTGTGGAGCAGGCGGTGCTGCCGTCTCCTCGCTCTGTGCTGTGGAGCAGGCGGTGCTGCCGTCTCCTCGCTCTGTGCTGTGGAGCAGGCGGTGCTGCCGTCTCCTCGCTCTGTGCTGTGGAGCAGGTGGTGCTGCCGTCTCCTCGCTCTGTGCTGTGGAGCAGGCGGTGCTGCCGTCTCCTCGCTCTCTGCTGTGGAGCAGGCGGTGCTGCCGTCTCCTCTCTCTGTGCTGTGTAGCAGGTGGTGCTGCAGTCTGCTGTGGCGAGTGTTGTGCTCTCGAATAACACCAGATACTGACCTTGTGCTCCTCCTCTTCCTGTCCAACCAACCACTTACAGAGGTTTATTTTCAGAAAGGTCACTGTACAGCTTCTGAGATTTCACATAACTTGTTGGCAAGCTTCAGATGTCTTGTTTCACAGGTCTGAGCTTGGCTCACATGTGAGAAAGGTCAGGGGTCATTTTCAGAAAGGCTTTGGTCTGTCTTCTATGTATATCAGACAGCCATGTTTGAACTGTGAGTTATGTGACTATAAAAAAATCAGCTAATGGAGACTAGGCCTAGATCATCTGATTACTGCCCATTATATAAAGCCAATCAATCCCTCATTGAATGAAATTCAATTGGATAGTGATCAATTCTGAAACCACATGGCAAACTACATTTCCATAGATTTTCTGCAGTCTATTAAAGAGACAAGAAAGTATAAACAAATGGAAGAAATATCTGCACCTCAATAAATAAACTTCACGAAAGTTGGCCCCACGTGATACAATAACGAGATCCGATTTAATGACAATTTCTGTACAATTTTCAAACAATGTTGTAGGATAGATTGCCATGTACTTGATGTTTTTCAATCAGTGTTTTTTCCATAATTGGGGAAGAGTTGCGCATGTGTGTGATACATTGGTCAGATGTTTCAAATGTTGCAATCAATCAGAAATATGTTTTGTAATTTATATAAAAAAGAATATATATATATATATATATATATATATATATATATATATATATATATATATATATATATATATATATATATATATATATATATATATATATATATATATATATATATATATATATATATATATATACTATTGTGCGTCTTTGGCTAAAAGTATTGGAGGGATAGGATCAGCAGAACAGCCATGCAATCTGCATTCTTTGAAAGGAAATAAATATGGCAGCCTATATATCCCATTTCATATCAGAGGTGCTTTAAAGTTTGGACTTTAAGAGAACCCGAGGTGTGTTTAAGGAATGTTATCTGCATATAGAGGCTGGATCTGCCTATACAGCCCAGCCTCTGTTGCTATCCCAAACCCCACTAAGGTCCCTATGCACTCTGCAATCCCTCATAAATCACAGCCATGCTGTGAGGCTGTGTTTACATCTGTAGTGTCAGTCTCAGCTGCTCCCCCGCCTCCTGCATAGCTCCGGTCCCTGCCCCTGTCCCTTCCCTCCAATCAGCAGGGAGGGAGGGGATGCAGGCGGGGACTGGAGTTCTGCAGGAGGCGGGGAGAGCATCAGACTGACACTATAGAGATAAACACAGCCAGCTCTGACAAGCTGTTTGTCAGCAGCGTGGCTGTGATTTATGAGGGATTGCAGAGTGCAGATGAACCTTAGGTGGGTTTGGGATAGCAACAGAGGCTGGGCTGTATAGGCAGATCCAGCCTCTGTATGCAGATAATATTCTTCAAACCCACCTCGGGTTCTCTTTAAACACTTCCAGGGATGGAGATGTCCTGATTGGGCGTTCTAAGTGTAGGAGCAGCATGACAGAAGGCTCTGTCTCCAAAGGTGTTGAGATGGACTCTGGAGGTTGACCAGGTTATTAGATCCTTTTGATCTAAGATTGTGATGGATGTGATGCAGTTGCAACAAGTCCTTCAGGTATCCAGGGCCCGGATTGTGCAAGGATTTGAATGTCAGTAAGCCATTTCTCCATGTTATGGGTAGCCAGTGGAGTGAGCGGAGGGTTGGCTTACAGTTATTGAGGTCAGTATATACGCGGTGGAGCAAGGTGTGAATCTGGAGCGATGTTTGGAATGCTCAGAGCTGGGGAGAATTGTTACTTCTACACAAAGGTTTCCCTTCCAGGTGTGACGCCCCGACCTCCAAGGCTTCTGCTGAACTCACGCTTTGTCTTCTCCTCTTTACAGAAACGCCCAGCATTGAGAAGCTTTTGTCAAAGGACTGGAAGGACAAGCTGCTGGCCATGGGATCCGGGAATCTGGGCGACATAAAAGGTGAGGAAATCTGATCCGTGTAACCTGCTGGATGGACATCAGTAGCAAGGGTGTTATATCGGCCTTCCCCAGTCCCCAATCCTCTTCCCTCATTGCTGGTACCCGCCCAGCCGGAGCTGTGCTCCGCCCATAACCTATTGAAGAGGATCTGTAACCTCAAAAAATCCCCTGGGGGGTACTCACCTCGGGTGGGGGAAGCCTCCGGATCCTAATGAGGCTTCCCACGCCGTCCTCTGTCCCACGGGGGTCTCGCTGCAGCCCTCCGTGCAGCCGTGACGTAATATTTACCTTCCTGGCTCCTGCGCAGGCGCTCTGACGGCTGTCGGCTCCGAACCACACGGAAATACCCGATCGCCGTCAGATCTGCTCTACTGCGCAGGCGCAAGTTTCCGGCGCCTGTGCAGTAGAGCGGACCCGACTGAGATCGGGTATTTCCGTGTAGTTCGGAGCGGAAAGCAGCCACAGCGCCCCCGCTGGAGCCAGCAAAGGTAAATATTGAAATTACAGTCGGGCCTGTCGCCGGCTGTTCAGAGGGCTGCAGCGAGACCCCCGTGGGACAGAGGACGGTGTGGGAAGCCTCATTAGGATCCGGAGGCTTCCCCCACCCGAGGTGAGTACCCCCCAGGGGATCTTTTTCATGTTACAGAGTCTCTTTAAAGCAGATCTGAACTCCGAACTTCCTCTCTGCTCTAAAAGATAAGCAACAGCATAATAACCTTTACAGAAAAACAATTATTTGTTACAGCTGATAGGAATCCTGCAATAAGCCTGCAGTGTGTCTACCTCCTGCTTTCATGGAAGCAGACATTGTGTTAATATCCTGTTTTTACAAATTAGCTGCTGTGCCGCAGGCGCAGCTGAGAGATCAAATTACAGTTGTGATTAGTCACAGATGAGGGGGAATTAGACAGGCTAAACTCTCTAAATACATACAGGGTGCATGTCTCTGTGTTTTCCTTCTGTCCTGTGCAGGAGTTCAGGTCCACTTTAAAGGGCCAGTGCGCACAACACGGATGTGTCTGGTATGAGTGGACAGACCTTCCTTCTCTCTAGACACATAAAGTGCAGTCCTATAGCCACATTATACTCTGGAGTGTTTCCCCTGTTCTGCAGTGTTAAACTTGTGCTTATAAATAGATACTGTAGTGAAAATAATGTAATGAGTAAAATTGCTTATTTTTTTCAATTTTCATTTATAAACTATTTAGTCAGTGTTTGCCTATTGTAAACTCTTTCCGCGCCCCAATTTACATTCTGAAATGTATCTCAAGTGGCCACCTCTTTAGTCCTGTCAGGTGATCTCAGCAGAATGTTTTGTTACTGAGAGTTCTAAAGCCAGTGCAAAGTATACCTGGTCTAGTAGAATGCACTAGGAGGAGAATCCTGCATAGGTAATCAGCCTAGGCCAGGCATGGGCAAACTTGGCCCTCCAGCTGTTAAAGGAATACTTAAGTCAAACTAAAAAAAATGACTTTTACTCACCTGGGGCATCCCTCAGCCCCCCGAAGCTGGATGGTGCCCTCGCAGCCCCGCTCCGACCGTCCTGTCCCCGCCGGCGGCTACTTCCGGGTTCGGCGACCCGGAAGTAGCCGCCGGCGGGGACAGGACGGTTGGAGCGGGGCTGCGAGGGCACCATCCAGCTTCGGGGGGCTGAGGGATGCCCCAGGTGAGTAAAAGTCATTTTTTTAGTTTGACTTAAGTATTCCTTTAACCAGTTCACCCCCAAGGGTTTTTATCCTAACGGACCAGAGCAATTTTCAGTTGTCAGCGCTCCTCCCTTTTATTCCCTAATAACTTTATTACTACTTATCACAAGAAAATGATCTATACCTCGTTTTTTTCGCCACCAATTAGGCTTTCTGTGGATAGTACATTTTGCTAAGAATTATTTTATTCTAAATGCATTTTAATGAGAAAAACAGAAAAAAAAAGAAAAAAAATCATTATTTCTCAGTGTTCAGCCTTTATAGTTTTAAAATTAAACATTCTCCTGTGGATAAAACAAACACGTTTTATTTGCCCAGTGGTCCCGATAATTAAACCGTTTAGATTATGTCCCTACCACAATGTATGGCGACAGTATATTATTTTGAAATATAAGTGGTTATTTTTCTGTTTGTTCTGGCCATAATTACAAGCCCCTATGTAATAAATTAAAATTAATTTTCCCCCATAAAATATAGAATAAAAAAAGCTGAGTCCCTAAGGCAACTATTTTTTTTTTTTTTAAGCTGATTTTTTTTTTTTTACAAGTGTTTTTTTTGGGGGGGAGGGTTGGAAGTGTAATTTTATTAATGATGTGTATATACTTGAAAATGTATGTATTTTGTAAGTGTAATATACTTTTTGGCCACAAGATGGCGCTGGTGAACACTCATAGGACGTGTTCATTTTTTTTTTTTTTTTTTACACACTTTATTAAACTGTTACATTTCCTGTTTATGTGAATGGACGTAGCCGCTGTTCGCGGTCACATCCATTCACTCCAGGCACTGCGATTGGGTAGAGGACTGTTCAGTCCTCTTCCCCAATCGCCCAGCACGGGATCCCGACGGTAATGGCGGCGGTAGCGGCGGACACACGGCGGTAGCAGCGGCGGGAATGCGCGACGTATTAAAACGTCATGTTGCTGTTAATAGCGGTAAGCATGACGTTTTAATACGTTAGGATGGCGGTAAATGGTTAACAGCTGGAGGGCCAAGTTTGCCCATGCCTGGCCTAGGCTTAAACTCATTGGAAGGCGGGGCTACATACCTCTATATGTCACATGTCACCTCGGGTATCCTTTATGGGGAATTCCTCTGATTTATGTGCTGGGAGTATAATTTCTTACCTAATGAATTCTTATTACAGCTACAGATTTCACACATCCAATTTTACCACCTCCATGTAGTATGAGATTTTGAATACTATGAACAGATTGTGCAGGTAAGCTCTCATACTACATGGAAGAGGTAAAATTGGCCAATCAAAATTGTATGTGTATACCAGGCTCTAGAGGGGTTTGTAGCCTCTGCTCAATCGCAGCCAGAGCTCTGTGTTTAGCTGGTAAATGTTACTGGTAGACAAATAATGGCCCTGTGGCATGGCCTTTGTTTTTTGGGGGTTTTTTTTGTGTTTTTTTTTTTTGCTTGTTTGTTTTTTTAAGCGGACCTGAACTCAGAACATCATCTCTGCTGTAAAAGATGAGCAACAGCATAATAACCTTTAAAGAAAAACATTTCCTTGTTACAGCTGATACATATCCTACAATCAATCTGCATTGTGTCTACTTCTTGCTTTCATGGAAGCAGACATATTGTTAACATCCTGTGTTTAGCAATTAGCTGCTCTGCCTTGGCAGTCAGCTGACACAGCTGAGGGATCAAATTACAACTGGTAATTAGTCACAGATGAGGGGTAATTATACAGGCCAAACTCTCTAAATACATACAGGGTGCATGTCTCTCTGTTTTCCTTCTGTTCTGTATAAGAGTTCAGGTCCACTTTACTTAATATTTTTATTTGTCCCCCTATATGGGGAATTTGGGTGCTGTTGTGTTATACCAGACTATGCCCCGAAGTAGCAAGCCTGGCAGAAGAGCGGGCAGAGCGGTGTGATGCGCAGTCACGTGTTCGCAGTGTGTGTGGAGGAAGCCCCCCCATTGTATTGTATCGTGCGATACTCTCCCCCTAATTGTCGCGCGGAGTCCAGTGCAGAACAATACAGAACAATCCGCCTCCCCGACTCTTCCTCCCGCTGTAGATCACTCCTCTATTGTGCCCTGCGAGTCTGCCGCGGGAAATACTCCCAGAAGTGGGGAATAATTGGCGATTTGCACAGACGGAGCTGTTTAATGTTTCAGTTTGATGTTTCTGTAGTTCTTCAGAGGGTCAGGATTGTTCTGTAACGTTTCGCCATTGTTATGCCGCATTTGAAGTCTTACGTAGAGAACTGCTACTGACTCTAAAATTTAAAAGTTTGCTTTGGCAGAAGAACGGACTTTTTTATCATTACTGTAATTGTCGTAAAGTGAACCCCAGGTGACACTAAACTGATGAGATAAACAATTCTATTTATTCTCCTAGTCCTAAAAATGACTTTTTTTTTAGGTATCCCAGGGTTTTCTTTTCTATTTAAACAATTACAAAGTAGGTTGAATGTTTTATTGTCTCTAATCGGTTACAGCCTATGAAGTGTCCCAGAATTAAAATACATGAACTGTTGACCTTTTAATCTCTCTCCCTTGAGCTCAGAAGTTGTATTCTGCCAGGAAAACTTGTATGGCTGTAATTTGCTTATCAGTGATGTTTACTATATTCCTTACAAGACAGAAGCTGTCACTTCCATGCCTAGAAATTAACTCTTTCAGGCAGCAAAATAAAACAAGTGAAGCAGCCTGGTTATTAATGTTTTGTACTGTACATACACATGTTTTCCTCATCATCAGGGGCGTAACTAGAAATCACTGCCCCCCCCTGCAAAACTTTGGATGGGGCCCCCTTCCCACCAAACCTCAAACCTGCAGAGAATAGAAAGCTTTTTCTCTCCTCAAGCATCATTACAGGACACAGCACTTGGGGAGGGGTAGAGAAAGGCTGGGGGTAGAGCAGCACTGTACACAAGACCCTGCTGAACACTAAATAGGGATTGCCTACAAATCTTTGTCTGCAAAACTTTGTATGATTTCTAATCAGTGGCTGAGCAGATGCAGTCATTAGAACAATTGTGCAGAGAGCAGAAATATTTTTCTCTCCTTGCCCTTAGTTGTCATTCTCTCAGGACAAACTTCTCCCCCCACGGGGCCCCATGCAGCTTCTGGGCCCCCCTGCAGCTGCATCCCTGGCAGGGTCTATTGTTACGCCCCTGATCATCATGTCACATACTGCTTTATGTACACTTTAAGTTGTATTATAAAAAAAATAAAAATAATTTCTGAGGACACAATGCCAAAGAGGTGTTTTTTTAAATATGTATCACCCCAAATATTGTCTATAAGTTCTGCAGATCCTCAGCTGGGATGTTGGTAAATTTAATCTTTCATTGAAACACATTTCTTGTTTAGTTAAAAGGACCCTAGCCACAAAATTTGGATTGAGGCGCCCTTTTCCACCAACCAATACCGCTATTCTGCTTGGATCCATCGGGTGTATGGCATGTTTGTGGTGGATTTGCGATTTGTGCCGGGAGAAAAAAATGAGCAGGAAAATTGCTGAATTGTAGAAAAATTGCACAGCACAAAAATGCAGCAGGTCGGCGATTGCAATCAGGAAAAAATGTTTTGCAACGGGATTGCACTAATGGAATCATTTGCCGCAGTTTCAGTTAGTTTTCCGATATTGAGCATTTTGCGATCCTCAAGCAATCAGAATCGGATTGTAAAACGCTGCTCGTAGCAAACCTCGCTTACTCTGTAAGGAGAACAGCAAATATCACTGAAGAGAGTTATTGATCCCACTACACTGATCACGCTACATTGATCCCACTATAATTATTAGGGGCAAAAGCTTGCTACCCTCTTATTGGACATATTAGATCACAGCGAGACCCCAGTAAATATATACATAATTAGCAATCAGTTGCATGCTTGCACTTGCATCAAAATATTGTTTTTTTAACTTAAAGGACTACTGTAGGGGGAAAATAAGTTGAACTTACCCGGGGCTTCTAATGGTCCCCCACAGACATCCTGTGCCCGAGCAGCCACTCACCGATTCCCCGGTCCCCGCCTCCGCTTCACTTCGGGAATTTCCGACTTTAAAGTCGGAAAACCACTGTGCCTGCGTGGCCGTGTCCTCGCTCCCTCTGATGTCACCAGGAGTGTATTGCGCAGGCCCAGTACGGTCTGCGCCTGCGCAGTACACTCCTGGTGACCTCAGTGGGGGGCGAGGACACGGCCATTTTTAGCGCCCATCATTGGATTAATAGATAGAGGCGGAGCGATCATTTGACGGCTGGTGTTTAGCGCAGAATGAAGTTGTTCAGGAGGCATTTTACAGACTTGAACTCCTATTTCCACCCAGCAAAAGGAAGGGGGGATCAGAGCTTTGGATAGAAATATTATTCCCCCAGGGTTTGAAAGGTGATTACAGCACAAGAAGCTGGCGACATCTGCAGTTCATTATTGCCTACATCAATGATTTGGTAAATGTGAAGCAGAGATATGTACTAATTGATAACAGAGAAATGAGTGGCACATTCGTTGCAGTTGTGTGGATTTTGCAGCTATTTAGAGGACTTTCAACGTTTGTTTCATGTTTAAAGTATTACTAAAGTGAGAGGTTTATGAAGGCTGCCATATGCCTGTTCCCGGGTTGTGACTCCGGCACTACTTATGCGAGAAGATCAACAGGGCTGCCAGGCAACTGGCATTGTTTACAAGGGAATAAATATGGCAGCCTCCATATCACTCTCACTTCAGGTTCGCAGGCATTAGTGGGCTCAGGCCCTTAAATACATGTTATTATTCTACCTTTTATCATCTACAGTAATTTCTTAAAGTCTGAGGCAACAAAATTGCTAAAGTAAGATTGCATATTAAAGGAAACTCAAGGAGAACCTTGTGGGGGGATGAATCTAATGCTAAAGGATAGGAACGCCCCTGCATCCTCCAGGCCTCTGCCTCCAAACATCGGGGGCGCACTTTATGTCCATCGGATAAATCTGCTCAGATTGTAAATAAAGAGTCAGCAGTTGCTCACGATAGATATAAAAACTATCATAAATAGCCGGTTTATATAACCGCCCAGCAGATTTGAATGATCATGGCTGGATAGTGTAATGTGAAGGGCTCTGCCTCTGACACAGGAGAGCGGGCTTAGAATCTTGGCTTTTCCTGTTCAGTAGGAGACCTTGGGCGAGACTGCTTACACTGCTACCACCTACAGAGTGTCCTAGTGGCTGCAGCTCTGGTGATTTGAATCCACTAGAAGAAAAGCGCAATATAAATGCTATTTGTCTTGTTTTTATCTAATCTTACCTATTATAAAATGTTACCGTTGTCGGATGTATGAAATCATTTGCAATTTACTAAATCCATTAAAATTTAGAAGTAAAAAATGAAGAAAGTACAATTAATGGTTAACTTTAGGCGTAGTGACATTGATGTGCTGAGAACTAGGCCATACAAGGGGCTATATACTTACTACTTTTCTCCTGAGTTTTTTCCAAGTACATTTTTTAAAACTTTATCAATAAAATAATTTTAAAGAGTATGTGAGGCAATGCAATTAAATCTATCTTTACTTACTTTGGCCTTCTTCCAGCCCCTAGAGGTCACTCTGTCCCTTACCCCAGCACCGGTCTTCTCCTGGGTCCCGCTGGCAGCCTCTAAGGATCGGCGACGCGATGAGGTCGCGTCTCCTGCGCATGCCTGCGCAATACGCTTCTGATGACGTGGGCACGCTCATGTGCGGGCGCTCACACATGCACAGAAGACACCGACCCATCGGTGGTTACCGATCCTTAGAGGTTGCCAGCGGGACCTGGGAGAAGACCCCCGGAGCTGTGGGAGCGAGGGACACACGTGACTTCTAACGGCTGAAAGGAGCCCCAGGTAAGTAAAGATAGATTTTATTGGTCATCTCGCGTAGCCTTTAAAGCTCTCACCATGCAAGAATTTACTTAAATTCCTTTTTTCGTTTCACCTTTTTAGTGCTTCTTTAGTTAACTTTTCATCTTATATAAAAAAAAAAAAAAAAAAAAAATCTCCTTGGAGTATCAAATGGATTCTGCAGCCCAAACGGTCTCCTAGACCTGGAATTGCAGGTTTGAAAAAAAGGCCCCAAGTAGACCACAAACTTTTTTTTCTTTCTAACACAAGGGAGGTTTGTTTTTACTCTCTGGGGTCTTTTACCACCTTTGGAACAGAGAGCACCTCTCATGAGCCCCCCATCAGGCAGCCTTTGTCACAGAAGAGAGAGCAGGGTGGACGGTTCTAAGGTAGGGAGACATTTTTTACTTATTTTTTTTGGCAGAAAGCTGTTAAAACAAGTCTTGGTTTATTGTTCCTAGCGACTAGCGTGACACTGGCAATTACTGTCCATTGTTTGTGTGAGGTTAGCTAGGAGGCAGGATGCAATTGAGGCCTCCCCTCTGGGGGTAGTTTAATTTGACATGAGTTCCCGCAGGTCACAAAGGCTGCTTATTTACAGGCCAAGAAAGGGAATTTTGTGCCACCGTCGGGCCCACAAAGGCAGATTCAGCTGCTGCACAGCTGTATTTGGTGAGACAACAGCAGCGCTGTGTACACTCAGCTGTCCGAAGCCCGCTAACAAAGACATTCTGTGCGAGGCCTGCGGACGGCCAGGTATTCTCGCCTGCCTGTTTGGCTTGGCACCGCCGCCCTCCTTCCAGTTAGAGTGACTCGAAAACGCCGCTTTTTTACTCAACTAATTCCATTGCGCTCAGGAGAAGCTGAGAATTTCCGGAAAAACACATTTGAAAAAGTTGAGAAACCCGACCGCGGCCAAACTGGTGCGTGTAACTGCAGGAGCGTCATCAATTACATCGTGCCGCGCTTGTGCGCAAAATAAACCTCAGGCTTGTTCGCATCTTAAATGGCCTGTCCACCTGAAACCTGAGATTTAGTTTATGGACGGACTCTGATGGGCATAATCTACCTCTAGACTATTTAATGGTTTTATAGACTTATTTCACGCTTATCATTCCATCTCAATTTTTCATTCTGAAGGAACTATTACAGTAAAAAAAAGTAGGCAGTTAAAATCTGACAGAAACGACAGGTTTTGGGCCAGTCCATCTCCTCATGAGGGATTCTCTGGGTTTTCTTTGTTTTCAACAGCATTTCCTGAACAGCAGTTTAACTGCCAAAATAGAAAGATACCAGCCAGCCTCCCTACTCACTTGCACACTATTTTGTCATTTAGACTTTGCAACTGCTGTTCAGGAAATACTGTTGAAAGCAAAGAAAACCCTGAGAATCCCCCATGAAGAGCTGGACTGGCCCAAAACCTGTCGGTTCTGTCAGATTTTAACTGCCCACTTTTCTCGCTATCGTGGTCTTTTTAAGACTCGTACCCACCTCTCAATTCTTCCTACGACCAGCATTTTTTTGGGGGAAGGGACCATTTCGAAATCTCGCCAGGTGGATACGAGTGCGCTATTAGGTGAATTACACTATGTGATGTGTGGCTACAACAACCGTTCAGGCGAATCAGATCTTTAAGATCTCCGATGACTCCCACGCACACTGCAGCGATCATTTGAACTCTCGTTTGCTCCCGCCATGTAACATTGCGTGTTCTTGCGGGCAGAAGGATGGTTGGGGAACCTCTTTCGTCGGGGTGGCGTCGCTGTGAGGTTCCCCCAATCAATCATCAGTTGAGTATTGAGCTTTACGCCACAGCATTCACAGAGAACTCCATTCACATCCGCCTCTGCACCAGAGGAGCTTGTACTCTAATTCTCTCAGCACTATCAGGTAGACACATTTCAGTGACAAGAGACACTTCTTGCTTGGCAGTTGGAAAAAGCCGTTATTTCCCACAGTGCAACGGGGTTTATAGACGGCAAACTGTCAGGACCATGGTCATGACATCACACTGTGGGAGGGGTTTCACCACAAGATCAGCCATACAGACCCCCCTTCCCCACCGATGATCTATCCCAGAAAAGATAAAGATTTCTCATAAAAAAAGGGGGTCCCAGCTACTGATTGGAATGAAGTTTAATCCTCTGTAACTTTCCCTATTGCATACTCTGGAAATATTGCCTGGCACCGTGTGTGTAAGAAATGTTACGAAGTAAAAACTTGTTTATATCACCAAAATAGTAACTATGACAAAAGGAAAGAAATACATTTTCTAATTTTAAAAATATGAATATGATATAAATGCTGTTAACCACCTAGCAGTATAGTTAATATTTGCGGTGATGGCCGCTGGGCAAGGCTGTCACAGTGAGGGTCAGGCATTTCTTTTTAGGTAATTAAGAAGTAAATAATATCCAGCGGCTGCTATTGCACCTGCGGAGGGGGAGGGAGGGGATATAATTAAAGGGATTTGTCTGCCGTCTAATTGGCGTTTAAATAGATGACTTCGGCCTGTACTTGTGAAGTTGTGGGGCCTTCAGACAAATTAGCCTTCCTGAGTTCTGTGAGATTATTCCGCTCGGCTCGCCGCAGCCAGGCCGCATCAGATCTGGGTGAGCAGGAACAATGCTGAGGAGAGTGAGTGAGGAGATGGCAACTTCTCTGCCCTCCCATACGGGTGCATCATCTATTATTCACACCCGGGACACTTGTGTAAGGGACCCCCCCCCCCCCCCCGTAATCCCCCTCCCCCTTCCCCATACGGGCGCATCTTCTACTATTCACACCCAGGGACACTTGTGTGAGGGTGGCGGAGTCCCCCTGCCCCCTCCATCCCTATACAGGAACATATTCTGATATTTACACTGCGGGTCACTTGTGTGAGGGTGACTTGAGTCCCCCGCTGGGATGACAGCCCTGTGCAGGTGTGAGGAGAGCCCCTGTGCTTGTCTGCTGATGACCCCGCCCCCAAAATAGTTCAGCGCATGGATGTAATGTGTGTGTGTGTGTGGCGGGGGGGAAGGGGATTCTCAAAATCCTGTCAATTAATGTCAACTTTTTCTCATGTTTACATATTTTGATCTTTGTTTTTGAAATTTCAGATAATAATGATGGTAATAATAGATTGTAAGCTTTACTGGATAGGATGCATTTCTCTGGCTATGTTTTCTTTTCTGTGGGATGGTTTGTCTCATGTGTCTAAATTGACTTCCCTTAATTAATATATAACAATATGGTGAGGACATTGGAGTGTAAGCTCTACTGGTACGGATGGATGTTTTTACAGCACTGTGGAATATGTTAGAGCCACATAAATATATAATAATAGTGTGTGACAGCAGTGAGGACATTAGAGTGCAAGCTCCTCTGGTGCAGAGATTGATGCAAGTGGATCTGTAATCTCTGTACAGTGATGGGGAATGTGTCAGAGCTATATAAATAAATATTAATAATAATAGTGTGTGACTGTGATGAGGATATTAGAGTGCAAGCTCCATTGGTAAAGATGGACCAATGATCTCTATACAGCACTGTAGAATATGTCAGAGCTATGTAAACGTCGTAATGATATTAGTGTGTGACTACAGATGGAGCATTGGTCTCTGTACAGCGCTGTGGAATATGTTACAACTATATAATTGTAATAACAGTGTGTGACTTTAGTTAGATGAGAATGGGTCAGCCATGTGTAAAACTTAAAGGAGCACTATCGTAAAAATGTGTAAAATTTAAATTACAAGTGTATTAATTGCACGTTTTTACCATAGTAAAATTTCCTATAAATTACTTTGCTCCTATGTTTCTGTCACTTACAGTAGGCAATAGAGATGTGACAGATAGTGGACTAGCCCATCTCCTTCTCGGTGGAGTCTCAGGAATTCCTTCGTTTTAAAAAGCACTCCCTGGATGGCATTTGCCCCCGCCAACTGCCAGAATAGTGTCCACAAGCTACTGTGATTGAAGCGTAGTATGGATACAGAGGCGCCAAAAGGATAAAAGAATCTAAAAAGTTTAAAACATGAGAAGGCAGTGGTGGGCTTACCTCCTCCGAGCAGACACACAAATTGCCAATATGTTTGTCAAATAAAACAAGTTTATTTTGCATACTCCGGGGATAATGCAACACGTTTCACAGGTTTGATCCCGCTTCATCAGGCATTAACAACAGAGCAATAGCATATGTGGCCAGTAGAAGAGCAAGGCACCTGGGTCCCTACTCTGTGTACTGTAATTAAAAGCTAGATAGGAAAAAGATACTTACAAATGTACAACTAATACTCCTATTTAAAAATTTTAAAAATGTTCACAATATTTGTCCTTTAATATGACTGACATAGAGAGCTCAGATCCACGGACACCAGATCCAAAATGGTTTCTTCTTTCTTTGGGGTCCAGGGGCTCCGCTTGTCCTGCTGGGTGCTTCAGTTGTTTGATGTCTTGGAACGCCGAGCAGAAGGCCTAGGTGGTCGAATGCATCCAGTCCTCCATGTCAGCTGGTAACAGGGAACACTTGGGGGGAATATTTGGACTGCCCAAGACCTGTAAGAAGATGGCGTCTCCTCATATCACAACTTACCTATTGCTGTTTGTCGAGATTCATCCTCTAAATGTCTTGATTAGGACCATGATTAGGCCTCCAAAATACGAGTTTAATAGCGTTTAGCGAGTTTAATAGCGTTCTTTACTTCCTGTTCTCTTTCTCCTTAGAGACCGCGATGCCTCTGGAAGTTAATTATTGGCTGCTGTGGAATCTCTTTCTGGCAGCAATTTCTGCCTTTCCTCCCCACTGACTTAATTTTTTTTTTTTTCACAGTTTTAAAATCTTTAAATTTTATGTTAACGTGATGTCCGCGTTAATTTATTCTTCTTTATTTCTCCCCTTTTTGGAAAAGTAAAAAAATCTTTTCCTTTTTTTTTGTTGGTGTTTTTTTTGTTTGGAGCGTTTAATAGTTTGAAGAATAAACATTCGCCGAGCTCGCTAAATTAATATATTTAGCGCGTTACGCCCGGCTGCCTAATATATAATTAATCCCCCAGACAATAGAAATTCTCGACGATTTGCGGAAAAACCTGAACCTCCTAATTTGTGAAATAAACTTGTCACCTCGGCAGTCTGCGCCGCAGCCAGGCGACTCAGTCTGGAGCGGCACACAGGAGCGTCTTTGTACCACTCGCCCGATGTCGGCGTGCTTGGGTGCTGACTGTATCTGGCCCGGCTGGATGTGTAAATCCCAGGGGGACGACGGCTACACCTACTGGCCGCTCTGCTTTAAAAATATAATTGTTCTCGTCGGTTTCCCCGCCGACGCGGCTTCTCTACCTCACATGACCTAATTTGGTGAGCGCTGAAATGGAGCGCAGCAGCTGCTTCTGAGGTAGACAAACACTTCAGCCGCTCGCAAAGTGAGGTCACAGCTCGTTCGCACTCGAACGTGTCACTTTCGCACTGTCACCTGCCTGCCACCGTGCCCATGTCACCTGGATAGCGCAGTGACGTGCAGCTTTAGGGAGAATTTAAATATTTGCATTATAAACCATGGAATGCTTAAAGGTGTTATATCAGCTACTAAAATATTTTACATTTATACCTTGCAGTTAAAGAGGAACTTTAACCAAGGACTGAACTTAATTCCAGTCAGTAGCTGATACCCCCTTTCCCACGAGAAATCTTTACTTTCTCTCAAATAGATAATCAGGGGGGTCTGTATGGCTGATATTGTGGTGAAACCCCTCCTACAGTGTGATGTCAGGACCAAGGTCCTGACAGTTTCCTGTCTGTGAATCTTGTTGCATTGTGGGAAATAAAGGCTTTTTCCAACTGCCAAGCAAGCAGTATCTCCCTCTGTGCATAGAACTCTCAGTAACGCACATTCCGTACAGATCACCTGGCAGGACTAAAGATGTCACCACCAGTGATGCATTTCAAAATGTAAATCAGGAAGAGTAAAGATTTTACAATGGACAAACACTGACTAAATAAGCTATAAGTGAATATTGTAAAAAAAATTAAAAATAAATAAGCAATTTTATTCATTGTTATTTTTACTACAGTTCCTCTTTAAGGTTAGGTCAGAATTAGACTACGACAGTCCCCTAATAGGGATGCTCGGAAAATTCCGCGGAATTATGAATTCCGTGATTCCGGCCGGAATTAGGTTAATTCCGATTCCGGTAGTCAAATCGGAATTCCTATACCTCTCAAACGGAATTCCGCGGAAATTTTATTTCCGGAATAACACAAAAAAATCTCTCTCTCTCTCCCCTCCTCCTCCTCCTCCTCCTCCTCCTCCTCCTCCTCCTCCTCCTCCTCCTCCTCCTCCTCTCCATCCATCCATCCATATATATATCATGCAGTAGGGAATTGCAGATTTTCAAAACAGCTTATATACCATAGCTGGGATTTGAACCCAGAACCTAGTGTGTAGTAGGTATCTGTCTTAACCTCTAGACCATGACCCACACTACATGCTAAAGCTGGCGGTAGCATAAACCATACTTCCATTATGATCAATTCGATAGAAAAAGTAGCATGATTAAGGATTTGTACTTTTTGAAAAGCATGCTTATATACCATAGCTGGGATTTGAACCCAGGACCTAGTGTGTAGTAGGTATCTGTCTTACCCTCTAGACCATGACCCACACTACATGCTAAAGCTGGCGGTAGCATAAACCATACTTCCATTATGATCAATTCGATAGAAAAAGTAGCATGATTAAGGATTTGTACTTTTTGAAAAGCATGCTTATATACCATAGCTGGGATTTGAACCCAGGACCTAGTGTGTAGTAGGTATCTGTCTTACCCTCTAGACCAGGGGTCCCCAAACATTTTGGGTTGAGGGCCGGGTCAACATACTTCAGACCGCTGGTGGGCCGGAGTAAACATAAAATGATGTAGACGTCTTTGCGGACCAGACAGTGAAGCATACCCAGGTGACAATCTGCAAGCCAATTGGACAGCAGTGTCACCTGATGTGGAATTTGATTGGAAACCAGCAAAATTTCTGCTTTTTGGCTTCCATGTGGATGGGGGGTGCTGCACTGCTATTCCATATGTGGACCACCAATATTTAAAGATGTAGCTGACTGCATTTATAAGCAATACATTTTCTGTGTGGGGGGCCGGTAAGAAAGCCTTAGGGGGCCACATTCGGCCCGCAGGCCTTAGTTTGAGGACCACTGCTCTAGACCATCAACCACACTCAGGGCCAGGCTTTAGCATGTAGTGTGGTCAGAGGTGGGACAAGGTCCTTCAGCACCCAAGGCTGAGACAGCAAAGTGCGCCCCCCCATCCCTCCCACCCCAGCTGTCACACACTGATTGCTATTACACTAAGAGGTACCCCAGGGCCCCCACCCCTCCCACCCCCAACACCTTAATCTCTACTTATCTGGCTTGCAGTCGCTGCCATGTATCACCTTTTCTTATTTCTTTCTGCTTCAAACACAATTGGAAATGACAGCTGAATGAATTGTGCACCCCCTCCTACACTGCGCCCTGAGGCTGCAGCCTCTCCAGCCTCAGCCTTACTAGTGGGTAAAACAGATACCTACTACCATGCAGTGTGGTTCATGGTCTAGAGGGTAAGACAGATACCTACTACACACTAGGTCCTGGGTTCAAATCCCAGCTATGGTATATAAGCATGCTTTTCAAAAAGTACAAATCCTTAATCATGCTACTTTTTCTATCGAATTGATCATAATGGAAGTATGGTTTATGCTACCGCCAGCTTTAGCATGTAGTGTGGGTCATGGTCTAGAGGTTAAGACCGATACCTACTACACACTAGGTTCTGGGTTCAAATCCCAGCTATGGTATATAAGCTGTTTTGAAAATCTGTAATTCCCTACTGCATGATATGGATGGAGGGAGGGAGGGAGAGGAGGATTTTAAAATTTTTCCGCGGAACTGTCCCGGTATACCGTCGGAATGGAACGGTAAGGGAATTTCTATATGACGGAATGCGGAATTGTGCCGGAAACGGAAATCGGCTATTCCGACCATGCCTGTCCCCTAATTACAAATGACTCGGATAACAATGTTTCAGAGATGCAAATAAAGTCTTCATGCATAGCAACTGAACTGCTTTGAGTCCCGAACTGTCACCTGAGATATCGAGTCCTGATCCCTGTGAGCCACAGAATTAGAACATCTGAACGCACCTTAAAGCAGCAATCGAGTGAAATCTAAAGTTAGTGTCGGGACATTAACTCTTTGTTCAGATAGCCACACTTCTGATTACTCACCTGCTCCGCCCATGCTATGCCATATAAGGGGAAGGCCCAACCCCTGTTTATTCTGAAGGCTAGGTTACCTCTCCACAGCCCAGCCTCCAGCTCTGTAGCCCGCCTCCAGCTCTGTGGTCATACTCATGCAAGATTTCCTCTCTCTTTTCACATGATTACACTGCGGCCACAGAGCTGGAGACTGGTCTGTGGAGTAGGTAACCTGGCCTCTAGAATAAACACCACTGCATTTTCCTATAATCTGGGTGGGGCCTTTGCCTTATATGGCAGACCGATTGAGTAAACAGTGTGGCTAACGTGATTTATTTTAACATAGCGTAGCACATTAGTTTCCCTGACACTAACTTTAAATTACGCTGGGTTTTGGCTTTAACCCTTTAGCAGCCAATTAATTTAGAGGTTTGCAAGTGCTCCAGGCCAATTTATTTTAGTACTTTATTTCTTATTTGTTACATTTCCTTGCTACTAATTAGTACTGCTGTAATGTGTATTAATGGCCACTTGTCACTAGTGGGCAGTGTGAGACAACAGAGGACTTCTGCTTTCAGTTTCTAGATCTTCTGCTAGCAGAGAGACATCAAAGCATTTCAAGAATTTACAACACAACCAGTTCTGCCAGCTGCAGTCTAAAGCAGTGCACTGATTTCAAATAAGTATACTTCCTTTGAAGCTACTAATGAGTTAAAGGCCAGCACCTTGCAGCCAGGAAGACCCCTTTATCCAGCAGTAATGCCACTCACACCATATGTTGTCAGAGGTTGTCAGTCTATCACTGCCTTGATAATGGGGTGATGACGGCCTGGAAACATTGGCTTCTTACAGTTTCATGAATTAAGCTGCAGAAGAATGCTGCCTTTGGTGTACTTATGTGTGATATTTTAGGATGGTCTTCGGTGTAAATCTACCATCAGTACATGTAAAAAAAGGCCCTGTAGTGATATATTAAAATGCAGTACCCACTTTAATGGTAATTTTCCTGGATAACAGAAACAATTCTTATAGCTATATATTTTTCTGTACTGGTAAGTAGTTTAGCCCTCCCAGTGATTCTAATCCTAGGCTTTTTTTTCACTGGCTTCTGAATCTTCACAAACATTCCGCAGAGCTGCACCTGCCAGCAGTAAAGATGTTGCCGCCGGTGATAAATTTCGGAATGTAAATCAGGGTGAGGAAAAATCAGGGTGAGGAAAAATGTTACAATGGGCAAAGATTTTACAATGGGCAAACACTATTCCTGCTCTCCTTTTACACCATACTACAGGACAGGCTGCTTTGCACATTACTTCTTAAAGACATGAACTCAGAACTTCTTCTCTGCTCTAAAAAATAAGCAACAGCATAATAACCTTTAAAGGAAAACATCTTTGTTACAGCTGATACAATGCAGATTTATTTCAGGATTTGTATCTACTTCCTGCTTTCATGGAAGCAGATGTATTGTTTACATCCTGTGTTTACCAATTAGATTTCTGCCATGGCAGTCAACTGACACAGATAAGGGATCAAATTACAACTTGTGATTAGTCACAGATGAGGTGGAATTAGACAGGCTAAACTCTCTAAATACATACAGGGTGAATTTCTCTGTTTTCCTTCTGTTCTGTGCTAGAGTTCAGGTACACTTTAGTGTGTCTGTACAGCGGTCATTCCTACAAACGGTCACCTGAAATGATCAGTGACAATTGTCTGAGGCAGTATGTATTCCTCCTCTGGATGGGTCTTAAGCCGTTGAAATGTTCTGCTTTTTGCCCTGCAGGGGGGATGGGGCCATCAGCTGTTAGATGTGATTGAAATCTCTATCAATAAACATCTTACTGCTACTCCTCAGCATGATTTAGGATCCGTCCGCTCTGCCGTGCGTAGGAAGCGCGTCGTAAATTTGCAGTCGTTCTCCTGCACTGCAGTAAATATCATTTAAATGAGTCGCTCAATACTAAAATGAGCTCTGGGGTCAACACTCTGAAATAATCTCTTAGTCTATTGATATAATCTTGGGAAAAATTGCCAGATTACCGCACCGTGTCTGCTGTGTGTGTGGATAGGGACCTTGGACCGTCACAGCTTTTATGTACTTTAAAGCACTTTGTAATAAATCAGCGATGTACGAGTATAAGAATAAATAATTACAATCCTGAAGGAGCAATAGTGGGTGTAAAAAGCAGGGAATGAAGGAGAGCAGAGATCTAACCACCAGAACATTGTTTTAAAGCAGTAGGATCAGCCATACTATGCCAGGGGGGAAAAAAACACACATATAAGTAGATAAATACTTGATCTACGTACATAACATGTATTGTACTGTCCACATTTTGATTTCAGTGAATTTTATATAGTAAATGAAGAGAATTCTGTTCCTGGTGGGAACCATGTCTTTTGCCCACAGTTTGAGGCTTAATCCTGATGTCATTTCTGCCCTTAACTTTTTTTTCTTTTCTCCTCCAATCGCTGAGTCACCTCAACCTTGCTTGTAAACATAAGTGAGCAGAGGATTGTGATTCAGATAAGCAGCTAGGCAGGAAAATAAATGAGAGGAGAAATATAGTATAGATAAAAAGAACTCCCAGCATGCAACTGTTTAGGAGCACTGGCCCTTTAAAAGTCAGTGCCAAAGTATGTGATAACTCCAAACCATAACAGCAGAAAAAGTTTTGAATGCAGGATTAGCATCTTTATCACTTAATACACTCAGACCAGTTGCTGTTGAAATTTGATTTTTATGGTGACAATCCCGCTTTAAATTACCGTAATCATGTAAACCGTATAGTTTTTGTAAAATAAAAATATTTTTTTAAAAATCGTTTCTCTGTGAAGTGAAAGAACCTCATGTCCTCTGCAGCAGCCTACTGCTGCCAGGTCACTTTCAGTAATCTAAACCACTCCCCTTTAGTCACCTATTAATAACCAGGCTGTTTTAATTTTGTTATTTTGCTGCCTGAAAGAGTTAATTTTCAGGTACACAAGTGACCAGCTTCTCTCTTGTCAGTACCTTGTCAGGAACATAGTAAACCTCACTGATAAGCAAATTAAAGCAATAAAAGTTTTCCTGGCAGAATGCAGCTTATGAGGTTATGGCTGGATAGTGTAATAGTGGCTGGATAGTGTAATGGTTAAGGGCTCTGCCTCTGACACAGGAGACCTGGGTTCGAATCTCGGCTCTGCCTGTTCAGTAAGCCAGCACCTATTCAGTAGGAGATCTTGGGCAAGCCTCCCTAACACTGCTACTGCCTATAGAGCACGTCCTAGTGGCTGCAGCACTGGCGCTTTGAGTCCGCCAGGAGAAAAGCGCGATATAAATGTTCTGTGTTTGTTTGTTATGAGGGCAATGGAGAGATAAAAAGGTCAATAGTTGATATGTTTTAACTCTGGGACAATTAATAGGCTGCCATTGAGCAAAGACATTGAGGCTCTTTTCACAGTTGTGTTTTAGATTAATTCTGCAGGTCAACTCACTGTCTATACAATTCAATGGGGCTGTTCACAATACTGCGTTGTAACTGATGGTGTTATTCTAACTCGCTGCATGCAGGATTTGTATTACAGTCTAGGGCCAGTCTCCATTGCAGTACACTGTCATTATAATGCATGCATTATGCAACTGGTCACTCTAAACCTAGCCTCAATCTACTCAGTTTATTTTCACCTCGGGTTCACTTTAAGTAATTATAATAAGTAATTATTATTTTATCTGAAGCAGCTGGGGATTGGAAAACTGCTGTCAGGATGGAGAATGGAGGGCAGCAGCGGATAACCGGGCCAATAATCTTATCAGCCGTAGAGCATCCCTTTGAATATAAGCATATGGCTCTGGCAGGGTTAATATGCGATTTGCTGAGGATCATGTCACCGGTCCGGGGATAAATAGGATGTAGTTTGCAACACTGGAGAGGTCTGATAATGTATTTCGACATGGTTTGAGAATATAGGTAGTTCCCGGTTAACGAACAAGATATATACTGTAGGTTCGTTCTTAACCTGAATCTGTTCTTAAGTCGGAACACTGTGTAGTCTTTTTCCCTTGTACCTCCTCTGTGCCCCCCTCTGTGTCACCTCTGTCCACTGTACCTCCTCTGTGCCCCCCTCTGTGTCATCTCTGTCCACTGTACCTCCTCTGTGCCCCCCTCTGTGTCACCTCTGTCCACTGTACCTCCTCTGTGCCCCCCTCTTTGTCACCTCTGTCCACTGTATCTCCTCTGTGCCCCCCTCTGTGTCACCTCTGTCCACTGTACCTCCTCTGTGCCCCCCAGTGCCCCCCTCTGTGTCGCCTCTGACCCCCCCCCCTCACTTTGCCATCTCTGTACCCTTAACCTCCACTGTGCCTCCAGTGTCCCCCTTTGTGTCGCTTCTGATCCCCCCACTGTGCCATCTCTGTGCCCTTTACCTCCTCTCTCCTCTGTGCCTGCAGTGTCCCCCTCTGCCCTTGTACTTCCTCTGAGCCAATCTGTCACACACACACACGGACACACACGGACACACAGACACACACACAGACACACACACAGACACACACACAGACACACACACACACACACACGGACACACACGGACACACACACACGGACACACACCCACACAGACACACTGTGCCATCTCTGTCCACTGTGCCCCCAGTGTCCCCCTCTGCCTCTGTGCCACCTCTGACCTCCCTACCACACACACACACACTGTGCCATATCTGTCTTCTGTGTCACCTCTGTCCACTGTAGCTTAATTTAAAAGCCATTTTTTATTTTAATGTTATAAAATCGATTATATTACAAACCACAAGTCCAATTTGAATTTTTTTTTAACTTGTTCCCACAGAATCCATGCTGTTCGTATCGGCGCGTCGTTCGTAAGTCGGGGACTATCTGTCCTGCCCGTCCGTTCTGCAGAATGTGATGTCATGGGGTGTCTCCCCACCTCTGTGACATCACTTTCTCACCATACATTGTTAGACTTGACTTTTGAGGGAGCAAACATGGCCGCCGTCACGCTCTCTCTCTCTCTCCCTGCTTGACTCTCTCCCAAAGTGTGGAGCCAGGATTAATCATATATTTAATACAGACTAATTTCAGGATTCATTTTATACTTTTCAATATTTGTCTCCGGTTAATACAGCGAGAGCGCCGGGGCTGCGGTCTGAGTTACATTAATGCGTTTGACCCCCGCACGCCAAATGTGAGCATGGAAAAATACTGCCCCATAATTACAGGAGCCGGAGTCAATCGGTCAATGTATTCCAAGAAATATCAATTCAATGTTTATCACCGCGCTCCTCTGTTTCTTCATCTCGCCGGCCGTGTTTTTTCCATTTTAACACAATTACACACAATGGGCTGTAATTATTCTCAGAGGCTTTTAAGCAATAAACACCAGAATGCTGACCGCACCGCCGGGTAAAAGGCTGAACTGTCAGATGCGCGGCGCTAACGCATCGCCCACTTCCTTCAGCTGGAGGCGCAGTGTACGATGTGGAGTACCATTCTTCAGAAACTTGGACCCCAAATCGGAAATCAATAAACAGAGACCAGATCTGTCGGCTTGCTTGGAAAGATGTTTTAAGGTAGCCATACATCCAGCGATTTTGATTCAATCGGCAAAGCAATCGACTTTACTAAGGAATGAACTTCAGTATGGTTGATCGAAAATCGATCAACTAGTGGCCCACACACTACAGGCGATATCCTATGCGGCTCACCTTTACATTCGATCTGAACGATGTTGTGTCTCCATGCACTGAATACAAAAATCGATTGAGAATAGATCGAAGGACATGTGAACAGTAGCCGATTCCTGTGCGATCAACCGATATCTTGCATCCTGCTCGATCGACTAAGACTATCATACTGTTTGTGGCTTTGCTTGTATCCATTTCCCTGCATGCTGGAGAGCAGAGCTCAGGCTGCCCTACCCTGACCTCCAGGACATCAAGCCGCCAGCCATCAAAAAACGGTCCAAGGTAAACCTTTTTGTTTCAATATGCTGGGAATACACGGTTCGTTTTTGAGCCATTTAGATGGCTCGATAGATAATTTCCGACATGTCCGATCTCCTGCCCGATCGTTTCGCCGCTCGATTTCTCATAGAGGTGAATAGAAAAAGATAAGAAAAACAAGCGGAAGATTGCAGAATCAAGCGGCAAAAACGATTGAGCGCAGAATCAAGCGGCAGAAACGAACCGTGTATTTCCAGCATTCGTCCCACCTTAAGTGCCTGGCATCTCCATTGCTGTGATATGAACCATGAGAAGCAGCAATAAATGACAGAAACTCCGTACACACGCTAGATTAAAGTCATCTGAGGTAGCCGATAACGACCGCCCCCGCCAATAATCCGGCGTGTACAGTGGTCACGACCGCCGCTCCTGAAGTGATCCACCAGACCGATCACCTTGCTCAAATGACGGCCAACACCTGTGTGCACGTGCTTGCCCCTGTCCGCCGCGTGACGTCATGTCTGCCCTGCTACATCAGCCCTCCGCCTCCCCGCGTAGCAACAGAATGTGTCGTCAGCTGACTTCACATCTGTAAAGACCCAGCATTTCGTCCTAGGGATCGGGTCCCAATCTTCATTGGACAACATTAGTCACGGATGGGTAAAGGCCTTAACTCTTCCTCACTCTACAAGTAAAGTTTTATTTGTTGCTATCTCCACCTCTGCTGTAAACAATTACCCACTTCCTGTCTGGACAGGAAATTGCAAAAATGTATCTCAGACGGGGACAGTAATATCGTTAAAACACAGTTTTTTTTTCAGGTGGAGTCAGGCATTATTTTTGAGGGTTTATTTTGCAGCCAAATAAAATAAGTTTAAGCCACGCAGATAAAGCGAGCACTTAATGAGGCAACATACTGGCGTGCTTCTTCCTTTAGCGGTTAGCACTACTGGGTAACACTGTGGCTGTTGAAGACTGATCTTTTCACGGGCATCCAATGGAATTAAATGAGTTTTATTTGATCTCCATTGCCCGAAATAGTGGCATCAGTGTTCATTAGTAGGTCTTGTGGTCACTGCAGCGTCTGTCGGAATCTCAGCAATTCCACGATTAGATTGGATCTGTGTTTGTGCAGACATATTTGGATACTGAAACCGTTTAATAGCAAAAAATATCTCATTCCAAAGACATGCACTATTTATTTATTTATTTTTTCCAGACGATTACTTGGGAAATAAGGTCCTTATTGAGAGTGGGATTGAAGGGTTGAGAATCTTAGCACTTGGCTGTTTGTTCTACTACTGAAAGAAACCACTTTGATCCAAAGAGAATTTTAAAGGGAATAAATGCTAAAATGCAACAAAAATTGATTTGGGCTTTGGGCCTGCTGAAGATTTCTGGTTCAGTATTAAATCTATTTTTCTCTTAATGTTCTGATTCATTTTTTCCGTATTTGTTTATATGGCTTTTTGTTGTATTTACGAATATCATGCCTTCTTCCATTGTGTGCATCTGTGGTTCTCAAACCAGGTGAGGGCACCCATGATGAAAATTTATTTCAAGGCACCCCTTGGCAAAAATGACAAAATGCTGTTATGTTCCTTAGTCAGCACCCCCCCCCCCCCCCTCCAATTACCTACTGATGCTTGACAGTATCCCGCTCCTTTCATCAATTAGGCAGCCTTCCCCCAAGTAGCTAGTGATGCGTACTAGGCAGCACCCCCTACAAGTAGATAGTGCTGTTTATTAGGGTGCATCCCCCCCCCCCCCCCCCCAAGTAGTCAGTGAGTCCCATCTGACTTTTTTGGCCAATCTGAGCTTTTTGGAAGTTCTGGAGCTGCAGCTAGTTCATGTCAACTTACTAGAGCTGGAGGAACCTGTCCTGGTGTTATAGAAGGAGCATGTGCGGCTGCCAATGGGCTCCACCGGACATCTCGCTGCCTCCTCTGCATGGGGTTAGTGTGGTCAAAACATTAGAGCCCCTGGTCTGTTCCGTGTTGTGGTTCACTTGATGAATTTAGCTTTAGGCTCTGATTCAATTAACTTTCCTCCTGGGTTTTCTCACAGGAGCTGTTGTCTCTTCTTATCCACGAGGTGCATTTTAAGAATACAGCTAGTGAAAAAGAACTAAAAGGTAGTTAAGAAAAATAATATCCTTTTCTTTGCTTGTTGATGGTTGAATGGTATTTTATTGATGAGGTGCAAAAACACTCCTTGTGAGAAAACTCAGGATTAAAGCAAATTGAATCACAGACTAGAGGCAAAGAGCAACAGGACAAACAAGCAGTTCAGATTGTTGAAGAGGAAATAAATATGGCAGCCTCCATAGCCCTTTTACATACAGAATCACTTAAAATAACAGAACAAAGGCTACATGTGGATATTTATGAATGGTTCGGTTTATAGATGACCCCTAACCCCCCCCCCCCCCCTTGCATAGTGTGTGTAAACTGGGTGGAACAGCATTAATTTTCTATCCCCTTTTCCCCACCAAGCTTGTGAATTTGGTCATTGTATCTCCTCAAGGCTTTAAAGGCAGCAAAACAAAGTCTGCATTCAAAAAGTTGTTTTTAGAAGTGAGGAGCATGGTGAAAAAATAGTTTTATTTTTAGACCATTTCTGGGTTTATCTAGTTTTGCAGAAAACAGATTTTAGCCGTATTAGGTTGCTTGTTTCAGGCTGAAATCATCCTGAGCTTTGTTTTATTTTTCTGACAAATATTTCAAAAGCTGTGCCCATTTCATTGGATTAGTGGAAATTGACACCAGTTATTTGGTTAGTTTTGTTCAATTTCTTTTTTAAAATATGCAAATATAGTAGGTTGTATTCAAATGATTTGTGTTAAAAAAATCTATTTTAGAGATGTATATGAACCGATAACCCAGGGGCTGCCATGATACTAATTCTGCAAAGCATGCTAGGTTTCCTAATCGAAAAGCCCAGCATTTCCTGCATGCTTGGAGACATCCTGTTTATAGTTAAGTAATCCTGATAGGCCCCTGCCTGGTTTACATTACTTGTATAAAGGGGTAAAGCTGTGTTAGTAAATAGAACACCTTTTAATTGACAATCTGATTCTTGCCTGGAAATGGCCACCTGGTGGCTGGAAGAAGTAAATATTACTCATTCTTTTCATATTTAATATTTTCCTGATTTGTTTTCAATTTAAACCTAACAAGTAAAAAAAAACAAGTTAGAAGAGAGAATGTCACAGACGTATGCCATCAATATTTTACAGTTAAGTGGCTAATTTCCTGTAATGCTTAATTTTTTTTTATTTTGGTGTCAATTTTTATTTCATTTTTTTTACTAGGTTAAGTACTTAAAAAACGATTAATTAAAAAAATTAGACTAAATAAGAAAATGTTTATATTTTACATTTTCACTATCACATACAAACATATGTTTTTGTTTTTTTTTTCAAATCAAACATGATCAAAACACTGCATTTTCTAAAGAGAATGTATAGTTATTTTTTGTTTTTGTTTCATTTTTTAATTATATTTAGTAATCAGGAAATGCTTTCTTGCAGAAAATATTACTTTAAAATGTAAATTGTTGACTATTGAATATGTTTGATAATTGCTGAATGTGGTGATATTGAATTATTTTTGTAGATTTCATAGACGGAATTTTAACATTTGTAAAGACCTGACAATCCTGTTTTTCATAGTATGTTGGTGTTCATTATTCTGTCTTATTTATGCATGATATTGGTCATTACTGATATTAAAAGTTTTAAATAACACCATTATTAGATGAAAATAGTTCATCGCTACACCTACTGACGTGACTGTCAAACTTTATAGTGTAGTGAAGTTCTAGCTTTATTGCATGTGCTAAATAGTTGTTTACATCAAAAATAAAGAACTTTTCTGTCCACAAAACTTTTCTCAGTTAAGCCCTAAAATTTTTGGTAAGATCTCATATGCTTTTGATAAAAAAAACAAAAAACTTTACTAATAAACTAAATAAAAATAATATGCCAAAACGTACCGTATATAAATACCACTTATGTGTTATGGTGTGACAGTGAGTTTTCCCTGTGATTATGGACAAGGGGAGATCTGGTTGGGTCTCGAGAAAGGCCCGTTTACATCCATATCTTTCATGCGTCGTGTCCATGCAGGACGTGTTTTGGCAGAGAAATTGTGTTAATAAGAATCACCCGCTGTTGTCCGAGTGTTAAATTTCTTCTCTCTTGCTCTTCTGTTTTTGTAAAACGCGAGAAGGTTATTTTTTTCTTTGTTTTTTTATTCCCCCAACTCTGGGGAAAAAAGTGGATCTATTTATTTATTTTAAAGCCATTTTTCTCAGCCATAAATCTGAAATGCAAATTAATCAGCAAGGTCAGATTATTAACCCCTTCAGGGTATTTAACTTCCCCGCCCCCCAAGAAGAACAATGCATTCTTCCACCCCAAAAAGAACAATGCATTCTTCTTTAGAAATGTGATGATTGTCTGACAATTGTGCTTTTGTTTTGGAGTAGAGGCAGTCAATCTTGTCGTCGTTTTGGTATGGGGCCTTCTTTTAAGCGATAGAACTTAAGTGATACAATACACTTAAAAATATATTATAAAGGTTAGAGAAAATGAAAAAAATTAAGTAAATCTGAGAATATCATTGTTCACATTAAATTATTATTTACTATTTTATACATTGAGGCCGGCTTCCCACTACAGATTGGCGGGCCGGAGGCTGCACCGCCAAACACAGGCCTTAGTTAGTACACTTTAAACCCGTCTGGCATCCGGTCAAACAGGAAGTGATGCGATGCTCACTTCCTGTTGGGCAATCGATGACATACACGGAAGTGTATTGCTAAAATACGCTTCCGCACATGCATGACATGAAAAACTTCAGCGGGTTTATTAAATACACTTGCGTTACCATAGACTTGCATGACTTTCGATCCGACGCCGCGCGGTAACGTAGGTATGTCCGAGCGTTAGGGCACTTCTGGCACAACGTACCACAACATGTGAGTGTGAACTACCCCATAGACTTGAATTAGGCTGCGGTGGGGTGCATTGAATTTACCGCACCGCCTCAGTGTGAAAGGGCACTGAAGAGGACCAGAACTCTTGCACAGGACAGAAGGAGAACATAGAGAAATGCACCCTGTATTTATTTAGAGAATTTAGCCTGTCTAATTCCCCCTCATCTGTGACTAATTGCCACTGTAATTTGATCTCTCGGCTGTGTCAGCTCAGGAATCTTCTCTGCCACAGCAGAGCAGCTCATTTGTAAACACAGAATGTTATCAATATGTCTGCTTCCATGAAAGCAGAAAGAAGAGACACTGCAGATGTATTGCAGGATTTTTAGCAGCTGTAACAAAGAAGTGTTTCTCTTCAAAGGTTATTATGCTGTTATAATGTTGTTACGCTGTTGTGTATCTTTTAGAGCAGTGAGGAAGTTCTGAGTTCAGGTCAAGTTTTTTTTTTTTTTTTTTTTTGTGGCATACTGACCCCTAGTGGGAAGACTTTGTGAAAAATTGAAGATTTGTGTGGCCATAGTTACATGATTTCTGTTGCTTTGATTTCTAAACTTCATTTGGCAAACCTGTGGATGTAAAGTAACTGTCTTCTCTGGGAGCTAGAGAGATAATTCACTCCGGTGGTTTCTTCTCCTTTGGGGACTCCAGAGGTGGAGTCTCTGCTTTCCTGGGCTCCAGTCTCTACGTATATTCTACCTTTATTACCAGGGGCTTTTCTCCCCTGGTAATTTCTCCAATCTCTCAGGAATTCCACTGGTAGCATCTCTACTCCTCTCAATTCCCAGCTTCGCACTCTTGCGGAATCAATATGAGCTGCTCCACCCACAGATATTTTTATCTGTCTTGTAATGCTACAGGTGGATGGGGGGCAGCATCAGGCCACATTCACAGTGGTGCATTTGCATTGTGTTCCCTGTATAACCAAACAGTCGTACCACACGTTATGACCGCATAAATATAAAGTATAGTGAAGCATGCAGTCAATGTAAAGTATGCTGCACTGTACTTGCTAACGCACGTGTTTTGCATGCAGTGCATTACCATACCACACGCCGTTGTACTGCAATGCATCCGCCTCACTGTGAATGTCACTGTAGGCGGGGCATTGCAGTGCCACAAGCCGTTATGCTGCACCGCAATGCACCACTGGGAATGAGGCCTGTGCTGAGTCTTGTTTTCAAGCTGGGTCAAGTATGAAGTTCTGAAGGTCTCACTGGTGGTTACCCGATGGGGGACTCCACCCACCAGACACCTGTATGAATGATAGAACAATTATACTTTTTATAAGAACTACAGCAGAAGATGCCTTTTGATAGGTCTTAGCGTAAACAGATGTGCAGGTCTGTCAAATGGACATGTAAGGGTCCGGTGATTTTTGTATGTGGACATCCCCTTTAGCCCTCCTCTCTCTCTTCCGCAGGGACCCCGGAGAGTCTAGCAGAGAAGGAGCGGCAGTTGATGACGATGATTAATCAGCTGACCAGCCTGCGGGAACAGTTGCTGGCGGCCCACGATGAGCAGAAGAAACTGGCCGCCTCCCAAATGGAGAAGCAGCGCCAACAGATGGAACTGGCCAAACAGCAGCAAGAACAGGTAAGACGTGCCCATTGACTGATTGCCTCTGTCTAACTGCCTTAACCCTTTCCAATCCTATGTCAGACTGTGGCCGATATTGGCATTATCCTCCATGGACTAATGTTGGACATAGATCAATGTTGGACATAGATGGCGCTGTTGCCGGATTAAAATCTATCACAGCGTCACCTTATGTGGATCAAAGTAACGGACAAAGTCCAACACTTTGATCCTCTCAAGCAGAGCCAGATTTAGGCCAAGGCCACCTAGGGCACCTCAGGAGGAAGGGCCCCAAAGCAGCAAGCTAAACTGGTGCAGCATTTGCAAGCTTGCAAATTCTGCCGGCGAGCACCTGACCGCCATACTCTGCTGTAGCTGCCTGTGCAGCAGCCACCTTGCTCTCTGTGCACATTTGCATTGTGGCCGGCGGCTATGGACTTGAGCAGCTTTGGAGACGGAAAGGAAGAGGAAGTTTCTGCACTGGAGAAATGAGTGACACTGATGGCTGCTGCAGTGTGAAGGCGAGCTGTCTACCTATACTGAAAGTGAAGGGTGGGAAAAGGAGGGATTAAGGGAGTCATCTGGCTACCTATACTGGAGGGAAAGGGGGAGGAGTCATCTGGCTACCTATACTGGGGGGGAGGTCATCAGGGAGTCATCTGGCTACTTATACTGGGGGGGGGAGGTCATCAGGCTATCTATGCTAGAGGGAAAGGGTGAGGGGGTCTTCTCGCTACCTATACTGAAGGGGGGCGGCTGGTGACAATGGCCTTGGGTGGTAAAGAGTACAAATCTGGCCCTGCTCTCAAGCACGAGGCAGCGACACATGATAACAGAATTATGCTGGTGCACGTGCGAGGAGGCGGAGCTACAGTGCACACGCTGACCCTGCCATTGATGCCCAGTCACCTCCTTACTCCACCCTCCGGAACCCTTCCAAATTTTCAACTTCTAGATAGATGGCTATAATTGTACGTCACAGGAATTACCACCGCCACATGAAATGATCTACTTCCACAGTAGTTCAACTACAGTGTGCTTCTCAGATACCCTAATGAAGCAGCTAGGTGCCCCAGATACCATAACTAAGCTGCCATGTGTCCCCCAGATACCATAACTAAGCTGCCATGTGTCCCCCAGATACCAGAATTAGGTTACAATGTGCCCCCAAATACCAGCATTAAGCAGCTGGGTGCCCTTACACGGTAAATTAAGTTGCTATATGCCCCTAGTTAGCAGGTTTAGGTAGCCATGTACCACCAGATATTGTGTGCTGCAAGATAACAGAATAAGGTAGCTATGTGTCCCCAGGTATAAAGCCCTCATACTCACCTGGCGATTCTTGCTAGGGTTGATACTTTATCATAGAAATCCTGAGAAGTATTTTTCACTATAGTGATTTGATTCGCAAATCGTAAACGCTTTCTGGAATGCAATGCAGATGAAAAATCGCCCATAACAAAATTAATGGAAAATTGCAATCGCTGGCGTTTTTGATTTGTAATTGCGATTGCTAGTGCTGGCTTAGGCTGCCATAAACCTCTCAGATACCAGAATTAAAGAGGAGCTCCAGTGAAAATAATGTAATAAAAAAAGTGCTTCATTTTTACAATAATTATGTATCAATGATTTAGTCAGTGTTTGCCCATTGTAAAATCTTTCCTCTCCCTGATTTACATTCTGACATTTATCACACGGTGACATTCTTACTGCTTGCAGGTGATGTCAGGGGAAGGAGACACTGCTTGCTTTTTTGGCGATTGGAAACAGTGGAAAATGGCAATTTCCCACAATGCAATGAGGTTCACAGACAGGAAACTGCCAGGACCATGGTCCTCACAGTTTCCTGTGGGAGGGGTTTCACCTCAATATCAGCCATACAGTGTCCCCTGATGATCCGTTTCTGAAAAGGAAAAGATTTCTCATGTAAAAGGGCGTATCAGCTACTGATTAGGATAAAGTTCAATTCTTGGTCAATTCTTATTGTGTGCCACCCCAATATTATTGTGTGCACAAAATGAAGCTGCTGTACTGGGCACTAACACTTGATGTGACTCTCTCCTCAGATTGCCAGACAACAGCAACAACTACTGCAACAACAGCATAAAATCAACCTGCTGCAGCAACAAATCCAGGTCAGTCCCTTTTCTCTTCGACTGCTTGCGCTGCTATTGATTCAGTTTTATGTTCGATCAGTCATGGATCAGCTGCTGTCTATGGAAAACTACAATCTCCAGCATAGTATGCCACAGCTGTGAATACTTACAGGGACTCGTAGTCCTGGCCAAGCTTTTCTAGGTCAGTGGTTTATTGGGCCATACTGCATTAAAGAACACCTGAACTGAAAGGGAGATGGAGGCTGCCATATTGATTTAGTTTAAAACAATGCTAGTTGCCCGGCTTTCCTGCTGGTCCTCTGCTTCTAATAGTTTTAGCCATAGGCCCTGAACAGGCATGCAGATCAGATGTGACCTACTGAAGTCCGACTGGATTATCTGCATGCTTGTTTCAGGTGTGTGATTCAGACATTACTGCAGCCTAAAAGATCAGCAGGACTGCCAGTCAACTGGTATTGTTTAAAAGGAAATCAATATGGCAGCCTTCATATCCCTCTTGCTTCAGGAGCCCTTTAATGCCCAACTCTGACCAAAGCTTGTTAGTTTGCAGTGGGCAGAGTTGTGGGTAAGGTAGTAACCACTATTAGGGCCGATCTCTTTGGCTGATGTAGTGTCTTATTCGCACAATAAAAAAAAAATACCTAAGAATCCTCCATAAGGAGATGGACCTGTCCAAAACCAGATTTATTTTTTTTTACTACCTATTGCAAGTGACAGTTACACAGAAAAAAAGTAATTTATAGTGCCTTCTGCTCTATGAGAAAACTATATTTTATATGTATTTTAAATGTTAAAAAATAGTTTGCGATTGTTGTGCCTTAAATGTATTTTAAATGTTAAAAAATAGTTTGCGATTGTTTTGCCTTAAAGAGAACCTGAGGCGGATTTCTGAGAATAAAATCCCCATACAGAGGCTGGGTCTGTCTATAGAGCCCAGCCTCTGTTGCTATATAGATCGCCCCTAATTGCCCCCCTGCGCTCTGTAATCCCCCCCATAAAACACAGCCGCGCTGCTGACACGCAGCTTGTCAGAACGCGCTATGTTTACCTCTCCTCTGTCAGTCTCGCCGCTCCCCGCCTCCTGCTTCGCTCCGGTCCCCGCCCACGTCCCTTCCCTCGCCGCTGATTGGAGGGAAGGGACGCGGGCGGGACCGGAGCGATGCAGGAGGCCGGGGGGCAGCCGAGACTGACAGAGGAGAGGTAAACGTAACGCGCTCTGACATGCTGCGTGTCAGCAGCGCGGCTGTGTTTTATGGGGGGATTACAGAGCGCGGGGGGGGGGCTTAGGGGCGATCTGTATAGCAACAGAGGCTGGACCCAGCCTCTGTAGGGGGATTTTATTCTCAGAACCCCGCCTCGGGTTCTCTTTAAAGGACATCCGAGGTGGCAGCAAAATATTATGCTTTACTTATCTGGGCCTTCTTCCAGCCCCTAGAAGTCTGTGTGGTCCCTCAATGCAGTTCCACTTTTCTCCAGTGCACAGCTTACTCCTCCGTAATGATCGCTTACATAGGTCGGCAGCTTCTGCGCACATGTGGGTGCGTGCCTCGCACGATCGCACTCCCGCGGCTGGAGCGTGAAGGGTCAGCGATCATTACGAAGGTACAAGCCATACTCTGGAGGAGAGTGGAACTGCACTGAGGGTCCACACAGTCTTCTAAGGGCTGGATGGAGCCCCAGTTAAGTAAAGCATAATATGGTGCTGCCACCTCAGATGTCCTGTAACCCTTTAGCAGCCAATTTATTTAGAGGCTTGCAAGTGCTCCAGGCCAATTTATTTTAGCATATTTTTTTAATTTTGTATTTGTTACATTTCCTTGCTAATAATTAGTACTGCTGTAATGTGTATTTATGGCCCCTTGTCACTAGTGGGCAGTGTGAGACAATAACAAAGGACTTCTGCTTTCAGTTTCTATATGTTCTGGTAGCAGAGAGACATCAAAGCAGTCCAAGAATTTACAGCACAACCAGTTCTGCCTACTGCAGTCAAAAGCAGTGCACTGATCTCAAACGAGATAATTCCTTTGAAGCTGCTAATGGGTTAAGCTTGGCGGCACCCATTCTCATGTGCTTTATTGACACTAATGCAAGATTATTTTGGTTAAGGGCCCATTCACACTGGGAATCGATAGCGTTTTCCGACAGGGTTTTTTTTTTTTTTTTTTTTTTTTTGAGCAATAAACGCATGTTTTTTTTTATTGGACATGATTTGCTTTATTTTACATTTCTATGGCCTCAATTCACTAAGCTTATCTCCTGTCTTTAATAACTCTTCTAGAGTTGTTACCATGGTGATAAGGCATGTAGTATTCAGGTAACATTTTACCTCAGGTAAGCCTAAAGTTAACTCTTCTGCCTTTAAGTTAACTCTCCAATCCTTAAAATAACTACAGAGTTAAAGACAGGCGTGTGAAAATAACTACAGAGGAGGTAAATTAACTACAGAGAGGGTAAATTAACTACAGAGGAGGTAAAATAACTACAGAGGAGGTAACTTAAGGAATGAAGAGATAAGATTACTCTCTCACTGTGTGGAGGTATGATCTTAGTGAATTGAGGGCTATCTCTCTAAAATCGCGAAAAAAATCACTGCCATATACTTTTATTTACACTAGCGCTTTTAAAGGGAACCAGAGACGAAGCACCCTCATGTATTTTACCATATATATCAGTGGGAACATTAGAGAAAACACCTACCTTGCTTTCTGTTTCATTCTGCACTGCACAGCTTGCTTGTTACCAGCCCTGATAAAATACCCAACTGAGCATTCAGTCTGGCTTTGCTCAGGAATTTTTATAGCTCAGTCTGTGTTCTCTCATGTCTTTTCAAGCCCTAGCCTGCCCCCTGCGGGCTCTGCTCAGGAATCATTATAGCTGAGTCATTGTAGCAAAGCCAGACTGAATGCTCAGTCGGGGATTTTATCAGGGCTGATAAGAAGCATGCTGAACAGTGAAGAATGAAACCGAAAGCAGGGTAGGTGTTTTCTCTGTTCCCACTGATCTATATGGTAAAATACATGAGGGTGCTTTGTCTCTGGTTCACTTTAAAAGCCCTAGTGATCATCGACGATCAGCCGCTAATAAAGGGCTGCTAATGGCCCAGTGTGAATGGGCCTTTAAGGTATGCTTTGCAGTTTTCCGAGGATGATTAGGACTGATTGCCCAGTTTACCTTTTTATATAAGAAAGGAGAAAATTGCTATTTTGATACGTTGGCGTGATGAGCCGTAAGTCTTCAGGCGACGGAGGACGGTCGTCTGCAGCATCGCTCACATCTTGTTTTGCTGGAGGCAGTTCAACCTGTTTTCTGTTCTCCTCTTGAACAGTCAAATCAGTCTGTGGGGTTTATTGAGTCTTTTCCTCATCGCTCATCATAAAAGCGTCCGGGTGCCTCGCAGGCACAACCACCACGATATCTAGCCACGGAGATGGCGATTGCGTTAGAGGTGTTTTTATTTTGTTTCGGCTGGTAATTGGGTCACGCTGTCCATCACAGGCGGAGGGGAGGAGGGTGGGGCGGGTGAAAGGATCCTGTTCCAGTGGTTTCTATTTTTCCTCCAGAATTTCGGGATAAAGTGAGAAGTGCGCAGACGGGAACAGAGCTGGGCCTTGTTACGGCGGTCCCTCACCTTGGCAGACCCCATCTATCAGTCCACGTCTCAGACAAACCCCCAGATTCAAATAAACAGGCTGAAATTTATGGTGCCGGAAGTGGTGTAATTCAGCTCATGGAACATTGGTGGTGAATGATTATGTTCTGCGTGGAGCGACGTGCCGACTGCGGACAATGGGGGCTCTGTGCAAAGTCCTCGTTCCCCTCATTAGGTTTTTTCCCCCCTCCTTTTTTCAGTGTTTTTGTCGTGCAATACCAGCTAAAATAGCAGGATTGTTTTACCAACTTTGTTTCAGTGTGTGTGTTTTTTGTTTTTTAAGCTTTTAGGTGTTTATGGGAATTTGAGTTGGGGATACTTTGATGGCACAGGAATTTTCGTCAAGAATTGTTTTTTAGGGTAAATGAAATGACGTTTTGTCTCGTCTCATGTTCAAAAGTATTACAGTTAGTCCCTAGTTAATGAACGAGATAGGGACTGTAAATTTGTTCTTAACCTGACTCTGTTCTTAAGTCGGAACACTGTGCCATCTCTGTCCCCAGTGCTCAGCGATGTCGCCCAAGGGGAGCAGGTACTACAGTAGAATCTCGTTTTAGTAAACTCTGATGTAGTAAACCTCTGAATATAGCAAAACCATTCCTCAGGTCCCAGCAAATGTGACTATCTGCTACAACCAGTAATTACTATATAGTAGCCAATCGTAATCACCGATTGAGTGCCCGGTTGTTAATAATTAAAGTGGCACACAATTGACTTGATCCGTGTGCACGAGCCATAATCTGCAATCTAACTGAAATACAGTAATATCTCGTTATAGTAAACTCTGATATAGTAAACCCATTCCTCAGGTCCCAGCAAATGTGTCTGTATAAATATACAATGTATGGCCATTTCTGATATAGTAAACTACTTTTCCTGTTCCCTCGGAGTTTGCTATAAAGGTATTCTGCTGTATTTGCGTGACAAGTACTTATAACACTGTAGTTTCACTTTTCAGTATCCTCCTGTTTTCTGTATTGGGTGGAGTGTCCCTTTAAACTAACACACTGCTGAGGTGTTCATGATGTTCCGGAGGGCTATGCATAGTGAGAGATGCCCTCCCATGTTGTATGAGAGGATCCCGGGGTTGGTAGACAAGTCCCCTCACGGTGGCCACGCCCCGACGCTGGTAAGCGAAGAGTGGCTCGGTCCCAGATGACAGTGTGTCAGTAGCAGCTGTTTTCCTGCGTCTTGTATACAGAGGGACGGCCTCCCCCCTTCCCCTCCCGTCCTCATCCCAGCCGCTTTCCCATGACTCTGCAACCTTTTCCCAAACAACTGAGAAGGCCGTCAGAGGCATCGGAACAATTGTTTCTCACAGGGCTGCAGCTGATGTGCTATCAGTTATCAGTGCGGCCACACCCACCAGGCCTGGGAACCGCCGATCCAACTACAAAAGGCTCTGGGCTGGGAGAGCGGAAATCGTTCCCAGTGGGCTTAACCCCTTCTGCGCCACCCCAGGATGAGGCCCACTGTGTCCCCCCGATGGAGGACCCCGCCACATCTTGAAAGCATTTACCATCTTAATAATGACAATCTGAAGAGCACTTTAATAATGCCGGTCGTTTGTCACATAGCAGGAAGCGCGAAGCGGCTGTTTATTGCCTGACATCCAAGCACCACATCTCCCCAGCTTCAAAAAGGCCACTTTTTTTTTATTGTAAATGTGTCAAGTTTACAATGGGACTTAGATCTTTCTGCAGCTCGAAGAAGTGGCCACAATTATAAGATATTTAGAAGGCCTTAGAACCTTACTGGCAGCACAGTGGCTTAGCGGATAGCACTCTCCCCTTGCAGCGCTGGGTCCCTGGTTCCAATCAAAACCAGGTCAACGTCTGCAAGGAGTTTGTATGTTCTCCCCCTGTCTTTGTGGGTTTCCTCTGGGCAATCCGGTTTCCTCCCTCATCCCAAAAACATACAGATAAGTTAATTGGCTTCCTCCTAAATTGGCCTCCAGACCATGATACATACAAAGCCCTATGACTATGATTGAGGTTAGATTGTGAGCCCCTCCGAGGGCCAGTTAGTGACAAGACAATATACTCTGTACAGCGCTGCGGAAGATGTCGGCGCTATACAAATACTAAATAATAATAATAATCTATTTTGGGTTGTTACTGCTGTGTGTGTCCCTACTAAACGTTTTTCCTCACTTCCTGTTTTTGTTACCCCTGTGAGCCTCCATAGCTGTAATACAACCCCTAGGAACAAGAAATAAGGGCCACTAATAAAAACTTGATGCTGTTCCATGTTTTCTTCACTCAACTGTACTAAAAAAAAATGTTCTGTAAGAGAGACTTATATGGCAAAGAACTGAAACACTTTCTTTCCCTGAGCCATCCAACTCCTGAATAGAAGTCCTGTTACCAACCAAACCCTCCAGCCTCACTCACTCATACTTCTACCCAGGGCTGTAAAATCGGAGTCAAGGAGTCGGACCAATTTTTGGGTACCTGGAGTTAGAGTCTGATCATTTTTGTACCCACTCCATAACCCTGCATGGGCTGTGAAGTCAGAGCAATTTTGTGTACTTGGAGTCGGGGTCGGTGGTTTAAAAAATTGAGGAATCGGATGATTTTTGTTCCCACTCCACAGCCCTGCATCTACCACTTCTACCGCTCATGTATTGCTGTACTATCGTCTACCTAATTGTCTTTTTATGTCCTGGTAAACTGCTAACTGTACTACTGTGAGCCTGTCTGCACCAAATGCAATTCCCGGTGCCACTCCTATCGTACTTGGCGAATAAAGCTGATTCTGGAAAAAGAAAAACACGTTTCCCAAGTTGGAAATATAAGACCGCAATAAAAGCCCAGAGAGAATCTAAACCTTTTCCAAAGCTGAAAAATAAAGTCTATGGATTTTAGCTGGAAATATTCAAATAGTTGCTATAAAGTTTTGAATACATCCTTTTCATAATGTAAAGATAAACTAAACTTTTCTCAAAAACATATATTTTATGCCAGTCATTTTGTAATTTAATTTTATTAAAAATTACCGTCTCTTTTCAATCTATAGCCACCCATGATTTTTCAGACAATATTTTCTTGTAGCCAAGACAACCGCACACAGTTTTGGTGAAAGTTACACCCAAATCTCCTTTGCAGTAACTGTGTTGTCCACATAGCCGACACTGCTGGTTACTACTGTCTGTTCAGATGCTCAATCAGCTCATTTGCCTTAGAAAAGGAGATTTTTTTTTTTGATCACACAACTATAGATTTAAATAAACTAGGATTCCTGTGTCATTTTTGTGTCATTGTTTGTCATGTGTTTATCACACACACACACACACACACACACACACACACACACACACACACACACACACACACACACACACACACACACACACACACACACACACACACACACACACACACACACACACACACACACACACACACACACACACACACACACACACACACACACACACACACACACACACACACACACACACACACACACACACACACTTATTGTACAGTGCTGCGTAATAGGTTGGCACTTAACAGATAAAGGATAAGAATAATAACTATGATTAATCCTGTAACTGGGCTTCGAAGAACTCTCCCAATGAATGCAGTGATTATGTTCCTGTGCAAGGCATGGTGATGTCAGGAATTTGATATCTTGGCAGTATTCTTCCGCTCCTGTGTTTGATTGACGCATTGTTATGCTGGCCACATATGGGGAGATTTTAAAACAATCTAATGATGTTCTTTTTCTGGGACTGAAAAATCGATCCTGCAAACATTTTTTACAACAGCTCATCCTTCGTTAGATCCCGTCTGATAGAAATATCCAATGTGATGAATACTTTTGCGGGGGCTTTCTCCCACGTTTCCAAAAAACAGATTGCTAGTCTAATTGGCTTTTGGCTTCCTCACAAATTAGTCTTAAGGTGCCCTCTAATTATCCAGTTTTACCTTCCAACCCACCTTCCCATCGATCAGATTTGATCAGATTGTATTCTGCTGATGGTGCCAATTGACAACAAATGAATGGATCATCGATCGGATTATCGTTTCAATTTTTGGAACTATTTTCTCTGAAATGATCGGTTCGGATTTATTTTTTATGCCATTCATGGGCCTGATTGATTCTTTGTGATTATTTGCTTTCACTGGCAACTGTCCCCATCTCTATTTATGTGAAACTAGTGTCCACATTAGTGGATGCTGTTTCTGGCCTAGTTGCCCAATAGGACCAACTTAAAGAGAATCTGTACTCTAAAATTCTTACAGTAAAAAGCATACCATTCTATTCATGATGTTCTCCTGCGCCCCTCTGTGCTGTTTCTGCCACTCCCTGCTGCAATCCTGGCTTGTAATTGCCAGTTTTAGGCAGTGTTTACAAACAAAAGACATGGCTGCTAACAGCACGTTATAGGCTGAGAGTAGCTCAGTGTGTGACTCATACAGAGCTTGAAAGGGGCCTGGGGTGGGTGTGTATAGCTTCTATCCTATCACAAGCAGAGCTGCACATTCCAGCCTGAGTGCCTGAGCCCGACAAAGCCGTCAGAGGGAAGATTATATTATATAATAGAGATAACACAGCCACTGTGCAACTAGGAAAGGCTTCAGTAAGACAGACCACATTAGAACAGGTATAGGAATTTCTAGGATATAAGAAATAAGGATGAAAATTTTGTTACAGAGTCTCTTTAAAGCAGACCTGAACTCTTGCAGAGGAAAGAAGGAAAACAGAGAAATCCACCTTTTGTCCACTCTATCTGTGTTTATAAAGAACGTCCTGTCAAATTCTCCCTTCTCAGCAAGTAATAAGCCAGTGTAATTTGAGCTGTCAACTGTCTGCCGAGTTGTAAGCTAATAGGTAAACACGGGAGCTTAACCTTTTCTGTGCTCTCGGCAAACCAGGAAGTAAATACACTGCAGCATTTCTGTAGGAGCTCTATATGCTGTAACAACGAAATGTTTTTCTTTAAAGGTTAGTATGCTGTTGCTTATCTTTTAGAACAAAGAGGAAGTTCTGAGTTCAGGTCCGCTTTAATGAGGCAGTAAGGGGCAGGCGCAATTAACTCCAGCCAGACTCTATAAATCATTGAATATGGGTGCACCTTGAAGAAGAACTCCACCCAGCCTGTATTATAACATACGTGGAAGAGAGTGCAGGAACGTGTGTTATGTGTAATTAGCTATCGGCCCCCAGGAGCTGATCTTGCTGTATTCAGCCATCCTCACCGAATCCTGATCTAGTTCTTGTTGCTGTTTGGCTTGTTGGTAAGTTAGCGTTAGCTGCTATAGATTGCTTTGGGAGCCAGTCTAATAATAAGTTAGCAGGTGGCGCACTAGGCTGCTATCTCTAAATACACACGGTGGGTCTTCTCTGTGTTGTCCTTCTCTCCTGAGGAAGAGTTAAGGTCCGCTTTAAAAGGTTCGCACTAAAGGTGCTCATACATCACTCGATTTTCCATTGAGCGATCAAGTTATTGACTTTGTGTGATCAAAAACAGTGTGGTCGATGGACCAGTGACCCACACACTGCAAGCGAGAGCCTAAGTGATTCTCCTTCTGTAAATCAGCTGAACGATGTTTAGCCTCCATGCTCCGAAAACCCCCAAAACGATTCTGCGTCGATTGAAATCATGTGAACAGTAGCCGATTCCTTCACGATCTACGGATAATTTCCATTCTTCCCGATCAAATTGGTTGATTCAACCAGATATCGTCCGATTTCCGAAGATTGAGCATGATGGAACCTAATCGATTCCCCCGATCCTATAAAATGATTAAATCGAATGGTCTGTTGGCTCTAGTATAGTGTGGACACCTTTAGTGTCATCCATATATGGTCATCCTTCTAGCACCATGTTGGTAATAGTCCCCTATATTGAAGAGGAGACGGCCTTCGCTTTGGCGATGGGGGCTGCAATGGCTTCCTGTGCCGGATCCTCAGCCGCCTCTTGTCCTTAGCGACAGCCTCAAATATATATCTTGATTTCTGTCAAGCAGGAGGCCTCATAGATTCTGACATGGAAAGTGGGAGGATGGCAGCACCCACAGTAATCAGGCCTTAACCCTGACATCTCTAACAGCGCCATCCGAGGTTGTGTTCAGGATGTTTTTCCATTATCGATTCCCGTTCGCTAAATTGAATGACGAGCAGTCAAAATGTGTGTGCCTGGCGCTGAAGGGAAAAGTACTGGTGTCTCTTGCCGCGGAGTGATTGCGCTTTGTACACAAGTGACAGCCTCAGTCACTTTGAGTGACTAATAAGTGGGGGGGCTGAGCCACTTACGGCGGGAACGTTCAGCAAGAGGGAGGGGACGGCCGTCAGCCGAGCCTCATTCTCGCGACGCTGAATAGCAGCACTCGCTCCAGATTATTGCTCTGGCTTTCCAGATAAAAGTGGCACCAGTAGACGGGCTTCTGCCTCGCCGTACGAGCGCGGTTTTCATCCGTATACCTTTGCTGTTGGCTCCATACAACGCTCTGGCCTTTTATATTTCTCTTTTTGGCACCTGGCACGGCCCTGTTTGACGGCGTGAATAGTAATTAGCAATTGAAAAAAAAAATAATTGGAATCAGGTGCTCGGCGAAGTTACAGGCAACGGCGGCTATGGCTGCCATTGTCTTCCTAAGTAGCCTTGAGATAAGTAGAAAGATTTTCCTGTGCCGGGGGAGGGAGGGGACCACACAATACAGAAACAAAGCGGATAATTATTTCTCCTGTAATGGGGAGAGGGGGTGCTTTCTCATTGGTGAATGCAAAGTCCTTAACACTCAGGGTGGTTCCTGGCTTAATTTGATACTAATCAGGCAAATGCAAGGAATATGTGACTATATTCTAAAGGTACATATTCATTCATTCTCTCTCTCTCTGTCCTTCATCTGCTATCTCTCTTCCTCTAAACCTACAATCAGGACACTTTGTTTATATTAACCTTCATACCTCTCAACTTTCTGATTAGAGCAAGAGGAGCACCCCTATGGGATTAGGGCACATCCTCATCTCCTCCAAGTCTCCAGCAGTGCCCCGCCACACCTTCAGTCATGTCCCCCCACCACATCTTCTGTCATGCCCCCCCGCCACACCTTCTGTCATGCCCCCGCCACACCTTCAGTCATGTCCCCCACCACACCTTCTGTCATGCCCCCGCCACACCTTCAGTCATGTCCCCCCACCACACCTTCTGTCATGCCCCCGCCACATCTTCAGTCATGTCCCCCCACCACACCTTCTGTCATGCCCCCGCCACACCTTCTGTCATGCCCCCGCCACACCTCCTGTCATGCCCCCGCCACATATTCAGTCATGTCCCCCCACCACACCTTCTGTCGTGCCCCCGCCACACCTTCTGTCGTGCCCCCGCCACACCTTCTGTCCTGCCCCCGCCACACCCTCTGTCATGCCCCTGCCACACCTTCTGTCATGCCCCCGCCACACCTTCTGTCATGCCCCCACCACACCTTCTGTCATGCCCCCGCCACACCTTTAGTCCTGCCCAGCCACAACTTCTGTCATGCACCCGCCACACCTTCTGTCGTGCCCCCGCCACACCTTCTGTCGTGCCCCCGCCACACCTTCTGTCGTGCCCCCGCCACACCTTCTGTCTTGCCTCGCCACACCTTCTGTCTTGCCCCGCCACACCTTCTGTCATGCCCCCGCCACACCTTCTGTCATGCCCCCGCCACACCTTCTGTCATGCCCCCGCCACACCTTCTGTCATGCCCCCGCCACACCTTCTGTCATGCCCCCGCCACACCTTCAGTCATGCCCCCGCCACACCTTCAGTCATGCCCCCGCCACACCTTTAGTCATGCCCCCGCCACACCTTCAGTCATGCCCCCGCCACATCTTCAGTCATGCCCCCGCCACATCTTCAGTCATGTCCCCCCACCACACCTTCTGTCGTGCCCCCGCCACACCTTCTTTCGTGCCCCCGCCACACCTTCTGTCCTGCCCCCGCCACACCTTCTGTCATGCCCCCGCCGCACCTTCTGTCTGCCATGCCCCCACTACACCTTCTGTCATTCCCCGCTACACCTTCTGTCATGCCCCCGCCACACCTTCTGTCATGCCCCCCCGCCACACCTTCTGTCATGCCCCCGCCACACCCTCTGTCATGCCCCCGCCACACCTTCTGTCATGCCCCCCGCCCCACCTTCTGTCATGCCCCCCGCCCCACCTTCTGTCATGCCCCCCGTCCCACCTTCTGTCGTGCCACACGCCACACCTTCTGTCGTGCCACACGCCACACCTTCTGTCGTGCCACACGCCACACCTTCTGTCGTGCCCCCGCCACACCTTCTGTCGTGCCCCCGCCACACCTTCTGTCATGCCCCCGCCACACCCTCTGTCATGCCCCCGCCCCACCTTCTGTCATGCCCCCCGCCCCACCTTCTGTCATGCCCCCCGCCCCACCTTCTGTCGTGCCCCCCGCCCCACCTTCTGTCGTGCCACACGCCACACCTTCTGTCGTGCCACACGCCACACCTTCTGTCGTGCCACACGCCACACCTTCTGTCGTGCCACACGCCACACCTTCTGTCGTGCCACACGCCACACCTTCTGTCGTGCCCCCGCCACACCTTCTGTCGTGCCCCCGCCACACCTTCTGTCGTGCCCCCGCCACACCTTCTGTCGTGCCCCCGCCACACCTTCTGTCGTGCCCCTGAGGTTTTCTCATACTGTGCCTGCGCAGGACGCTCCTGGTGGCGGGAGTGCGAATGAGGATGCGTGGCTAGGGCCACGCAGGTGCAGTGGTCGCAAAGAAGCGGAGCCGCGGCGGGGGACCGGAGGATCATTCTGAGACAGCGTGGGCATAGGGAGGCTGCAGGGGGCTGGCAGAAACTCCAGGTAAGTGAAGCTTTTTTTTTTTTTACATTACAGGTTTCCTTTAAAAGTTTGGGGCCAAGGGCTGTACAGATGCTTTTTGTTGCTATGGAGGGGGGAGGAGGGGCACAAACATTGCTGAGCGGGTGGGTACGAGTAGGGGAAAAATGGGCTCACCCTGCGCTGAAGATCTCTTGGTGACACTTAGGGCAGCCATACACACACTAGATTCTTGTCCGAGTTGGCTTTGGGTGTACCATCTAATGAGTGTATGAGGCTTTAGCATTGGCAGTAATTTGCATATCATTCTTCTAAAAAAATATACAAAAAAAAATCTTGTGCAGTTTTCACTGCAGGTAAGCTCAGATTCTGTCCTCCTCACTTAGCTTTATTTGCAGGTCCCTTTAAGTGCCTTCTGTAGCAAGTGACATTATTGCTAGTGGCTGCAACCTATTAAGTAGCGAGCGTTCGTCACCTCGCCCGATAGGCTGAGCAGCTCCGCGCAGCCCTCATTTCAGAAGTCTGTGTTTTCCACACATTGTAAACTGGAGCACTTAGCGTCATTTGTATGTTGTAACACAGTAATTACGTTAAATAGCAGGTTAGCCTCCACTCGGCAGCGCAGCGCGGCGATCGCCACCGTTGCTGCTGACTTTCGCTCTGTGGCTGTTTCGGAGTAATTTGCGCACCTGTTCTAGAAAAGAAAGTCTCTTTCTGCTCCTCTGTCATTTTCTCGCCTTTCCCAGGGCACCCTCTGGCACAAAATGTTTCCTTAAGAGCGAGGATTAGAGGCGGAGGCTGGTACATGTTCTGATCGTCAGCATGATGACAAGCATTCCACCTTTTTATGCACTAAAAGTCCCAGCATGTCCTGACACCAGCAAGATTGTGGTAGTAGATATTGCTGGAATGTATTGACTGTCAACACTGGAAAACCCTGTAACTTACAATAGCTTTGAATTTAGGGATCTGCAGTGATTTAAAGGGCAACTGAAGTGAGCGTTGGAGGCTGCCATATTTATTTCCTTTTAAGCAATACCAGCTGCCTGACTGTCCTGCTGATCCACTGCCTGTAATACTTTTAGCCATAGACCCTGAACAAGCATCAGTTCAGGTGTTTCTGACATTATTGTCAGATCTGACTAGATTAGCTGCAAGCTTGTTTCTGGAGTGATTCGGATGCTACTGTCTCTCACTTCATTTGTGCTTTAGAGCAGAGCTTCTCAACCCTGTCCTCAAGGCCCACCAATAATACATGTTTTGTAGAAAACCACAAACATCCACAGGTGGGGTAATTAGTGTCTCAGTAGAGCTGACCTCTGCGGATTTCCACAAAACATGCACTGTTGGTGGGCCCTGAGGACAGGGTTGGGGAACACTGCTTTAGAGAGGAACTGTAATGAAAATCACAAATGAATTAAATTGCCTATTTTTTACAATATTATTTTTTTTATTATTTAGTCAGTGTTTGCCCGATGTAAAACCTTTCCTCTCCCAGATTTAAATTCTGAATTTTTATCACTGGTGGCAACATCTTTAATCCTTTCAGGTGCAACTCTGTGGAACATTTGTTTCTGAGTGTTCCGAAGCTAGTGAAAATAATACCTGGTGTCCTAGAACGGTTTGGGAGGAGAATTCCGCATAGCTAAACCGCCTAGGCTAAGCATCACTGGGAGGGCGGGGCTACATAGCAATATATAGTTATAGGAAGTGTTTCTGACACTGAAACCAGGAAAATTACCATACCAGCATCCCTGTCCCCTGGGCTACCTCCACATTCCTCTTACCCCCCCACCAGAAGCCCTGTCCTCTGGGCTACCTCCAGGGCCCACCAACAGCCCTGTCCCCTGGACTACCTCCCGATCCCACTTACTTCCTAGGAGGAGCCCTGTCCCCTGGGCTACCTCCAAGGCCCACCAACAGCCCTGTCCCCTGGACTACCTCCCGATCCCACTTACTTCCTAGGAGGAGCCATGTCCCCTGGGCTACCTCCAGGGCCCACCAACAGCCCTGTCCCCTGGACTACCTCCCGGTCCCACTTACTTCCTAGGAGGAGCCATGTCCCCTGGGCTACCGCCTCTTCCCACTTATCTCCTAGCAGAAGCCCTGTCCGCTGGGCTACCCAGTGTTCTCCCCAGAAATTTTTTCCAGCCGGGTGGCATGAAAAAGTAGCCGGGTGGGGCGAGATCAGAGAATGCAGGTCCAGTGCTTCTGTGAGCAGCTCTGCTTAAAGCATAGGAGGTGGTGAGCCGATGACAGCCGGGTGGTCACCAAAACTAGCCGAATGGAACACCCGGCTAAAAGAGCCTGGGGAGAACACTGCTACCTCCAGCGTCTACCTTCCTTGGGTAGACTGGAGACTTTTACTTTCAACCACCAGTGTGGGCTGGGGGAGCTTTAGTTCACCACGGCTAGTTATTTGATGCACTTTGAGCGACAAAAGGTACTTGTGCTTGCTCCAGTCTCAGTAAAATCTGCAAGTTCTCAGCATTTCCAGATGCTCACCTCAGTCTTTGATTATCATATCCTTGGTCTAGGTCGTCCAGGTTTACGCCATGGGCACTTTATAGGAATTCTGCAATAATGATTAATGTGATGAAATTTAGTGTTTTCTTCTCACTGTAAGGAGTCTGCAGTAGCCCTTCACACACAGCTCATCACTGCTGTGAATTCACCTGACTTTGACCTGTTACATTATGGAGTGGCAGACAGACTTTGGCCATTGAGCAATTTTTGCTTTGATAAAGATGATCCAACATGGTCCCAAAACGTTGGCTTCTTGGTTGTTATTTTTGAAAGGAAGTGGCAGTTTTTGATCAATTGGTTGTGGTGGAAGACATCATCCTCCTGGATTTACTGTGGCTTCACCATTAGTGAGTATGAAACTACACACTCTTAGAGGCTTGCAAGTGCTCCAGACCAAGTGATTTTAGCACTTTTTTTTTATTTCTTATTTGTTTCATTTGCTTGCTACTAAATAGTACTGCTGTGTCTTCATGGCCACTTGTCGCAGTGTAAGACAATAACAGAGAACTTCTGCTTTCAGTTTCTGTATCTTCTGTTAGCAGGGAGAGATCAAAGCATTCCAAAAATTTACAGCGCAAGAAGTTCTACCAACTAAGGCCAAAAGCAGTGCACTTACCTCAAACGAGATAACTCTATTGAAGCTGCTAATGGGTTAAGGAGGTTTGTTCTATGTAAGTGTTCTCGTAGTGGAGCGCTATTACCAAAACATCTGCGGCTTTCTTGGCGCACGTTGAGACGGAACCTTTTATCTCTCTGTCTCCTCTTCTCTTCCATTGTGCGTTTCCCATCCTCCGTCCATTGTCAGCGCGTTCTCCACGTCTAGCATATCACAGGTGTTCCATTCAATGATTGGAGCCGCACGGCGAGCACCTCCCAGCTTTCCTCTCCTCCGAGACTTTGATTGAACCGTCCTTTTGTTGTGCGGAAAATGCCGCCGTCTTTAAACGAGCTTCACGCCATAATCTCCTGAAACAAGTCCGTCCGTGAACGGCGTTACCCTTTACTTTGCCGTCCCCTGCGCCGTGTCAAACTTGTGATCCAAATGTTACGCTAAGCGTGTTTGGAGTCCCAGATGGCTTTTATTATATTACCATTTGTTATGCATTTAATTTGCTTCCTATTTACTGCCTGCCGTTTTACGTGTCTTTAAAAAAAAAAATGTTTTATTCATATTTTACTACAAGAACTTTCAGCATCATGTAAAGATATTTGCTGTCACTGCTTCCGAGAGCAAAAGGTGATACTTCTGCCATCTAATAATAGGTCCGCATTATGTCTTATCTGTACATATTTAAGAGTTTTTCTTGCTATGACACTCTGAAGCGAACACGCTGTATCCAGCGCAGGGGATTTGGGTGCAACCAGCGCCACCATAGACCGTAATAGAAATTACGGCTATAGAAGCGCACAGTGAGTAACTTCGGCACCGTCAGAAGACGAAGCTGATGTTACTTTTACAATTTTTCAGTCGGTCTCGAGAAAGCCCTAATCAAGGGGCGACTTTCCTCCGCACCTCATACTAAGCATGTGCCTGATAAGTATCACAATTATTATTGCTACGATTGTATGTCAGCTTTTTTACAATGGATCTCATTAAAAGTTAAATGTTTTATGGCTATGGTGAGCTGCTCCTGAAGCCTTCTTTTCTCTTTGAACCCGTTACTTTTAAAACACTGTAATTCGGTGGGTTTTCCCCACCATCTACGTGGACCTGGAGGGGGGATAGTAATTAACGCCGTCGGAATTTGTGCAGGAGCAGAGTTAGCTGTATATTGGCTGTATCCTGCGCCCAAGTCTCCCAGTGGCGATTTCATACGTACTCCCCTGAAGTGCTCTTTAATAATCGATCACGCACTTGTGTATTAAAGCGACCATTAGTGCGACAACTGTGACTTTTGGCTACCCCTATAGTTACTCAAGTATAACAGCTGATTCAAAGCCCCAATATACAGTACATGAGAAATATTGCTTTGCAGTATCTGACACTTAGGGCCCGTTTCCATTAGATGTGCAGCTACATAGCCGCATCGCACGGCGGGTGTCCTGAACCCAATCCACGGCAATGGAATAGTTTCCTTTTGCGTGCGGAGCGATCGGAGAATCTGCAGCATGCTGCTGATTCTCACACAGCAGCATCCGCCCGCAGTCTCATCCAGTCACTTCTGCATCGGAAGATGCGGAAGTGACGCGGCCAGCAGCGGTAATGATGCGATTCGGCGAGGTAGCCGCATTCGCATCACTAATCCATGGAAAAGGGCCCTTACTCATTTGTCTGCAACAACTACAGAGGGTGATAAACGCGCAAGTTTAGGTATGTCCCTGGAGCGGTCAGCAGGGGCGTAACTACAGAGGAGCATCTCCTGCGACCGCAGAGGGGCCAGAGCTGTAAGGGGGCCCCAACAACTACTGCACTCCCTCTAATACAGGTGTCCATCCTTCAGATCAGGTGTTTTTGTGGCTACGCTTGTTATGGGTGTAAAGGTTATGATGTCCACACTTGGGACATGATTTGTAGTTATGACCCTGGTGGTCAGCACAGTTGTTTGGCCGCCCAAAGCCCCGCCTCTCCCCCCCTCCCCCCCACACACACCTATTATCCCCTAAGCATAAATCATGCTTCCTCCTCCCCTCCATTCCCTAGCCATCGCCCACCCTACATAACTCCTCCCTCACATAAACAGTTCTCCATATCCTAGAAATCCTCCTTCTAATGTAACCTCCCCCTTCCTAATAACCCCTTCTGATGTAAATAAATAGCTATTCCTAAGCAGGATTCAAAACTGTTGACATTTACTTACCTGAGGCTTTTATGATCACACACTCCCTTGTGGAGCGTGTGTATGTGTATGAAGGACAGAGCGCGGAGCCAGCAGTGGACACCAACAGGTAAAGTATACTGCACAGGGCACCAGGGAGGCAAATTTTACCTATCGGGGCTACTGTCTCATTCATCGGTCATCCCTATATCGCACGCTGTTACCGCCACGCACCTGATCAAGCGTGTCGGCCCTACATCTTGCAGGATGTCCAATCGATATATGTGACCAATTTCGGACCGGACCTGATTATAGTGATTTATTTGGATGGTCGATAGGCCACTTGGTGCATGGCCACCTTAAAGAGTAACTGTCGGGCATAAAATCAAAAATCAATTCTTTATTTTTATCTGGTAAACAAGTAATGAGGATGCTAATCAGGCAATCCAAAAGTTAAAATCACTATTACTTTTCTTGTTGATAAATTATCATTCCCCAGTTTACATGACTCTTATTTGGTACACATAACATTTGGTACACAACAGAGAAGTTGCAGGGCATGCTGGGTTGTCATTTTTTTTTTGCTTCTCTACTTCCCCTCAGACTTAACTAATGCTTCCTGATTGGCTGAAGCCTCTTTCCCTCCTGTGTTCCCCTCCCACACCTCTGTTCCTCTCTGATTGGCCAAAATGTCTCAGGCTGAAACAATGCACTTTCTATAGTGAAGGGCGGGCAAATCAGGCAGAGGAGACTAAGGGCGGATATTACATCACGACTGGCTTCAAAGTGGCCACAGTAAATTTGGAAACTGTCTAGAATAGGATTCTCTACTTTTCCTTTATAAAATTCACAGGAATCATAACGTGGACAGTGCAATACATACAGTATGTTATGTAAGTAGGGCAAGTATTTATCTACTCATATATTTGTGTTTTTTTTTCCCTGAGATAGTATGGCTGACAGCTCCTCTTTAAGTCCTTTTATTATACCCAAAAAATACTGCTGTTTACCACAATGACTGTGTTGGGCTCAGACAGGGAATCTGAAGTGAGATAGTTTGTCCTGGACTAGGAAGGAAGCCTTTTGTTTTGAATATCCCTTTGTTGCTGTTGTGAAAGGACCTGCCTACTCAGTGAAGTCATTGTTACAGTGTGGAAAAACAAAGCACAGAATTGTCTGAACTTTTACACACCATTTGCTGTGGACTACAGGGCTGGGTAAAATACTGCCTATCTCACTTATTCGCTACTGATAATTCCCATATATATTGCAATACATATGCTACAGTGTTACCAGGCAAAATGTGGAATATATTGGTCAGCAAGCAGATCGGTAGTTTCACAGACAGCAAATTGTAAGGACCATGGTCATGACATCACACTGTGGGAGGGGTTTCACCACAATATCAGTAATACGGAACTCCCCCCCCCCCCCCCCCAAAAAAAAAAACCGCCCCTCCCAATGATCTATTAGAGAAAAAGGTGAAGATTTCTCATGATAAAGGCGGTATCCACTACTGATTGGAATTAAGTTCTTTCCTTGGTTACACTTACAGTTCCTCTTTAAGTCTTATTGATACATGATACTGGTTCCATAAAAAAGCAAATAGCCAACGGTTCGGAGCCAACTAGAGCGCCTTTATCAAGGCAGAATTTGCTCACAGGCATCAGTTGCGCCTGTGAGCAAATTCTGCCTCGATAAAGGGGCCCTATGTTGCACCAAAACGTTGGCCATTTTTTATGGAACCAATAAAGTATTACTTCGGATGTGCCAGCTACTGACTGTATTGCACTGTACATAGAGGGCGTCATCCCTCTCACCCTGCTGATGCACTCCCTTTCAGACACATTGGGTTTGATCCATTAGTGAGTGCGAGACGTTTCCTCTATTCTGTTGCTCATTGATGCACGACGGAAGGAAAAAATAAAGGCCTGTACACACAGGTAGATTGATGTCTCCCTGCAGTGATCAGAACCTGATCCCCCAGGCAACATCGCTGGGCCAACACTGTACAGGCGCGGGATCAAGCAATACAGCTGTCTATGCGTTCTATTGCAATGTGGGGGAGTTGTAGGGACAACCGAGCGGCGCAGACGTGCCGTCACACAGCGGGCAGGGCGAGCACAAAGGTGTCAGCCGTCGCTCAGCCAAGTCAATCTGGCTAGAGAAATGCTTGCAGGGTGGTGGTCGGGGGTTACTGTACACATGCTGGATTATTGGCGGTCGTTATCCACAACCTCAGCTGACTTTAATCAAGGGTGTGTACAGGGCTTAACTTATTTGATCCAATCCTACAGAAGAGCTACTGTACAAATTGCTGAAAGACATAACACTGGTCACAAGTCATGTGGTGCATCATCCTGTGAGCGAGCTTCATAGCTGCAGACCAGTCATAGCGCCCATGCTGAGCCTTATTCTGTCAAACTTACCTAAAGTAACTGCAGTGGTCAGTGCTAAATATACATTTGTCTTCTTAAAATAGTAAATGCCTTCTGTTTTTAAAAGGTCAATGCTCTTTTGACATAAGAGAGACCTGCACAGCATTAGGCTGAGGTGGTTGGTTTAAAGGACACCTGAAGTGAAAGGGATATGGAAGCTGCCATATGTATTTTCTATTCAGATTGCCTTTCTTTCCCTCAGGTCATCTGCCTCTAATACTTTTAGTCATAGAACAAGTATGCAGATCAGATGTGTGACTGAGAGTAGGTGCACACATAACATAACATGAAAAGCTGTGTTTTAAGTCATGGGCGTTTTTTTTTTCGTGTGCGTTTTCGGTGCGTTAGCATTTTTATAACGCAGATGCGTTTTTCAAGCGTTTTGCGTGCGTTTTAATGCATTTGCAGTTCACATATACGAAACGCATATGCGTTTTTCAATTGCGTTTTATGCAAATAACTAGGATGAAAACAAGAAGTGGAAATGCACCACAAATCAATTTTTTTTACAAAAATGCATATAAAAACGTATGAAAAACTCATACCATTGCGTTTCCATTGACTTTCATTATGTGTGTTTTTGATGCGTTTTTGCATATTATGCTACAAAACCAGCGGTTTTGAAAATACACGCATAGAAAACGCAGATGCGGTTTTATATGCGCTTTTCCCAGCAGCCCATAGACTTTCATTAGCGGCAAAAACGCAGCGTTTTCCGCAACGCTAGCATCTCTAAGTGTGCACCTAGCCTGTCGGTTGGCTACATATTCTACATGCTAGTTTCAGGTGCATAATTCAGACACTACTGATACAAGCAAGATAGCCCGGTAGTCGGTATTTTTTAAAAGGAAATAAATATGGCAGCCTCCATATCTCTCTCACTTCAGGTGTTTTTTAACGCCCATATTGGGAACATCTCTCTTACTACCCCACCCATACACATTTGTTGCTTCAAGTTATCTTGCTGGTCTATAGAACTAACCATGTTGGGCTCCCCCTCGACGGCTGATTGAATACTTTGAGGAAATGGCAGCCAATCGATGCCCGTTCTAAACTTTTAATTTCTTTTGTTACTTTGAAAAAGAAATCTGCCACTCCTCACTGCATGGCAGCGTTGTCCATTTTTTTGGGGCTAAAAAATACCGTAATTGGGATGTGGAGAACAGGGCTGTCAATACGCAGTGTAAAAGGCCATTGTCTACAATTTCATTTTCTCTGTTTTCTTGTCCAGTGGCGAAACAACTGAACCCATTACAGCATTTTCTTAATTACCTTTGCCATCCCGACCGCCAGCAGATATAATCTACGTAAAATCTTGGTGGGAGCCCAGCCCACGTCCGCCTAGAACAATGGCCTCACACCGGCGATGGCTGACGTCCTCCAGGGCCTGTGTACCTGTTTTTATAGGAAAAGCCTAATGCGTTCCCTCCGTCGGGTGCATTAGGACCGTAAATTGCTGGATTTAGACCACCGCATTGTTTTTCTGGCTTTTGATGGCATTATAATTACCGCACAACAGCGGCTGCGGTGTGGAAGGCGAACAATGGCCACCCGCGATTCCTGTTAATGCAGCGAGTCGCTAACTAGGATGTTTTATTCGATTACGAAGGAAGTGAAAACATCACAGGGATAAGCGAAGCTGCAAATGAGAGTGGAGATGGGGAAATTGCCTGACCGGGGCTAAAAGCTTGGATGAAAGAGCGCATTTCCATTAACGCGCAAGATGTAAACCGGGAACTTAATCAAAGCAGGTTACGCGTTTCGTGGCGGCGGACCAAGCATTAACTTAAAGCAGTCCTTTCATTTTTGTCTTGTGCAAATAGATGGAGATATGACTTAAACCTGACCCTTCCTTCAGCTATATTATCCTCATCGAAGATCGAGTCGTAACCTTGCCGCATTCTGTCAGTGAAAGCGCGTTCATTCTCCGTCACCGCTCTAGAATTCTTTCAGATTGTAGAGGAAGACTGACAGTGGTTAAAGGCAGCAGGCCCTGCTAGCCACCTCACAAACTTGTTATTCCAAAACTGGTGCTTCATATTTGGGTAGTGGTAAAGTTGTATTCTGTAAATCACATTTCAGCTTTCTAAAATATTACAGAATCACATGATGGCATTTACCTGTATTTATTTGTGGCTCCTCCTACAATGATGGCTACCCGGCATCAGTCTGTATCTCCTCCCCTCTGAGATTTCCTTACAGTAGATTGTGTCCCCCCTCCTTCCACAAAGGTAAAATTTCCCTTTGGAAGACTGTGTCCTTTGGCTTACTTTGCCGCTCAGGGCTGCCCGTACACATGGCAGATTCCTGGCATTAGTTGGGCACCGGGTGGTGCCCCTAGTAGTAAAATATTGGCAGGGGTGTAGTGACAGCATTGGGCCCTTGGGCCAAAGGGGCCCTCAGGAGCCCACCGTCAACCACAGTATTCGCTCTCTATTGGTCCTATGCTGGTAATAATCACTTCTATGGGTGCTTTTTTTTAGTAGTAATCATTAACAAACTGCTCCCCACCCCCTCCTTGCACTTCTGACTGTGGTTGGTTTTGGTGCACCATATCAATTGTTAATTATAGAGTGCTTGGGGGGGGGGGGGGGGGAGGGACACAACGTAAACCTTGCACCAGGGCCCATAGCTCCTTAGCTACGCTACTTAATATTGGTAATTTAAATGACCAATATTCTGCTATGCAGTACCTGACACCCACTTTCACTTGAACCTTCCATTGTAGATGCCCCCCCCCCTCTTTCGTAAGTCCTTAACCGTTCCACCCCCGCCACCTAATGCCTAACCCTACCCCTCCACTGTAAGTGCCTAAAAACATCCCACCGAATACCAAACTCCCTCTACAAGGGTGTAACCTTATCACCCCCACCTAATGCCTAACCTTAACCCCACCTTATGCCTATCCCCCCGGTAAGTCACTAAATGTAACCTGGTAACCCCGGTGCCCAAATTACCGATAGTAGACTGCCGGCTACAACCAATAATTACTATGTAGTAGCCGATCATCATCACCGCTTGGGCGCCCGGTTTTCGATAATTAAAACGGCACCCAATTGACTTGATCCGTGTGCATGAGCCATAATCTGCAATCTAACTGAAATAGTCGAATCTCGTTTTACTAAACTCTGATAGAGCGAACCTCTGGATATAGTAAACTTAGTCCTCCGTTCCCAGCAAATATGTCTATATAAATATACAATGTATGACCATTTCTGATATAGAAAACTTCTGATATAGTAAACTACCTTTCCTGGTCCCTTGGAGTTTCCCAAAGGGAACCAGAGACGAAGCACCCTCATGTATTTTACCATATATATCAGTGGGAACATTAGAGAAAACACCTACCTTGCTTTGTTTCATTCTGCACTGCTCAGCCTGCTTGTTATCAACCCTGATAAAATCCCCAACTGAGCATTCAGTCTGGCTTTGTTCAGTAATATTTATAGCTCAGTCTGTGTTCTCTCATGTCTTTTCAAGTCCAAGCCTGCCCCCTGCTGGCTCTGCTCAGGAATCATTATAGCTGAGTCATTGTAGCAAAGCCAGACTGAATGCTTAGTCGGGGATTTTATCAGGTCTGATAAGAAACAAGCTGAGCAGTGAAGAATGAAACAGAGAGCAGGGTAGGTGTTTTCTCTAATGTTCCCACTGATCTATATGGTAAAATACATGAGGGTGCTTCGTCTCTGGTTTGGATTCTACTGTACTCTTGTTGGTTGAACTTGGCTTTTTAGAGTAATATCATGAAAAAATGTTTGAGGTTGTTTTGCTGACAGAGATGTATATAAAATGAGATATACCAGCCTGTCTAGTTGTGATTCAGAAGATGTTTCCCAGCCATTTATTATTTTTAGGGGAGTTTTAATGACTCAGTCCTATACTCTTCTAGTATCCAGAGCTGGGACAAGGTCCTCCAGCACCCAAGGCTGAGAACTACAAAGTGCGCCCCACCCACCCCAGCCGTCACACACTGATTGCTATTAGACTAAGAGGCGTCCCAGGGTGGCCAACACCTTAATCTCTAGTTATCTGGCTTGCAGTCACTGCCATGTATCCCCTTTTCTTATTTCTATCTGCTTCAAACACAATAGGGGAATGATAGCTGAGTGAGTTGTGCGCCCCGTCCTACAATGCGCCCCGAGGCTGGAGCCTCTCTCGCCTCGGCCTGGCCCTGCGCCCCCTCCTACACTGCGCCCTGAGGCTGGAGCCTCTCTCGCCTCGGCCTGGCCCTGCGCCCCCTCCTACACTGCGCCCTGAGGCTGGAGCCTCTCTCGCCTCGGCCTGGCCCTGCGCCCCCTCCTACACTGCGCCCTGAGGCTGGAGCCTCTCTCGCCTCTGCCTCGGCCTGGCCCTGCCAATATCGCATAGCTGTTCTCCAGTCTCCCTTTAGATTGTAAGCTCTGTGATTCAGATTTCTTCACACTTTGACTATGATTTTTTTAATGTGTGTTTAATCTGGGAGACCGGATAAGTGGGGTAACTACAATTCATGCCCCGCCCCCCAGCGAAACTTTGAAGGGGCCTCCCAATGTTTACACCCCACCCCCACCCCTTGCCTTTCTTTGGTGCCCTTCATGGCCTGGGGGCCCATCTCACAAGGGTCATAAAACAAATGTGGCCATCATGATTTTCACACCCGTAACAAGTGTAGCCACAAATACACCTGATATGAAGCACAGTCTCCTGTATCGGAGGAAGAGAAGGTTAGTAGTTTGGCCCCCCACAGCTCTGGGCCCCCAGCACAATCACAGGGGCGGCTTCCCTCTTGTTGCGCCCCTGGACCTGATCCCATCGATATGCTGCAGGTAGCAGGAAGGCGGTTCCTATTGTTTCAAACGCCTTCAGAAGACAGACGATTTTTCCTTCCTCTAATATCTGTTTTTCTCCCCAAAGATCTCTTTCTTTTTCTGCAATTAACAAGTTCTTTTTTTAACTCGGATGGCGGTAAGCATTGTCTTGGGAGGGATTTTTGTCACTTAGCTGAAGGCTAGTTGCCACTTCGGCTTAATGAAACACCTATTTAAATAAAAAGATGAAAGGGCTTTTTTCCTTCACAGTTTTATTCCGGGTGCGCTGTCTTCGCCGTGTCAGATTCTTATAGCCCGGCCGTCCTCTCACCTCTCCCCACGTAGACAGATCGCTGTCCTCTCCGGACCCCCTGCAATTACTTGGATGCAGAACGCCCCTTGGCCATCCCAGGATGGCCCGCACGTGACACCGGAGTCACCTCTTGGGCGGAATCCGCCGTTACCTCTTCCTGCGACATGCAGCGGTCACGGAAGGTTACGCCGCTGACGGGCAGACTGTCATCGTCTAAAAGTCTTGTTGGTAAACAGGCTCCCAATTTGCATATTACTAATTACACCACAGTCCTTCAGGCCGTGACAAAAGGGCAGAACTTAGAGAGTTGGCAGGAAAGTTTTCTGTTTCTGTAGCAGGGGATTCTGGGAAGGTTCAGCCAAGCTTCCTATCCAGCATCTGTCATACAGGAAGGAGACTCTCCAATCTAAATACTGTACATGTCTTCTTGGGCAGCTGTTTCAAAACACTGCTTGAATGCAAACTTGAAGTGAAGATAAACTGGTAATAAAACTGGTGGATAAAAAAATTGGCTCCACAGTCCAAATATTAAAGAGACACTGAAGCGGGAAAAAAATATGATATAATGAATTGGTTGTGTAGTACAGATAATTATGAGAACATTAGTAGCCAAGGAAATATTCTCATATTTTAATTTTCAGTTATATAGTTGTTTTTTTTAAAACAATGCATCATTCTCTAATATTTGCAGTTTACACACTACTCAGCATTCTAAATGATTTTCCAGAGCAGGCCAGTGAACATTTGAACTGTTCTCTGCAGAGAAAAAGAAAATACGACTGACACTTGAGATAACAAGCTTCAGAAGACAGAGCTATCTGCAGCTTTGAAAGTTATGGAGCTCAGTGGCTCTTTTGCATAGATATCAACTGGAGTTTCTTAACTCTTCCTGTACTGGAAACAATATTAGACTTATGTCTCTGGTCCTAATGTTTTATTTCATAGCTGTACTATACGTACAAATCATTATATCATAATTTTTTTTCGCTTCAGTGTCTCTTTAAATAGCATCAGCCATATAAATTAAAAGGACCACTATCACAAAAAATTGTAAAGTTTAGAATACATGTAAACACATACAAATCAGAAATGTTTTTTTCCGGAAGTAAAATGAGCTGTAAATTTCTTTTCTCCTATCTTTGTCAGGTACGTAGGTAGTAGAAATCTAACAGAACCGGTAGGCTTTGGACCAGTCCATCTCTTCATGGGGGATTCTCAGCATGGCTTTATTCTTTAAAAAGTCATTCCCTGAAAAGAGTTTATACAAATATGCAGGCCAGCCGCCCTGCACGCTGTACACTTTTTTTTGGCAGTTGTACGGAGCAACTACCATTCACTAAGTGCTTTTAAGAAAACCCTGACAACCCCCAATGAGGAGATGGGCTAGTTCAAAACCTGTCAGTTCTGTAAGATTTCTGCTACCTACTGTAAGTGACAGCAACCTAGGAGAAAAGTAATTTATAGCTTATTTTACTCTGGAAGAAATGTACTTCTTATGTATATGTGTTTACATGTAACTTATATACTCGCGTATAAGCCTAATTTAAGTTACCCCCTCAGCTTATATGCGAGTCAGTGGAGCAGAGCGGATGGTGGAGCAGATTTTGTTACTGTCAGAGGAGTGCAAGGATTGTGCACTAGTGATTCTGCTCTTGCCAGCTGGATCCCTGCTGTGTCTGTGCCCCCTATTCCCTGCAACATGGTGTGCAGAGTGCGCTGCTCAAGACTACCTGTGTCCCCTGGCCTGTGGAGAGGAGTGTGCAAGCAACGTATCAGTGGTGCAATGATCGGGGATTCTTCCTGTGTGGCAACCACTGTGTCTCATATCTATGACGCCATCGTGTGGCATCTTGAGATACAGCTGTATCATCTGTGGGGCACATATGGCTACTGTGGATGGGGCTTTACTGGTGAGAGGGCTTATATGCGAGTCAATCACTTTTTCCTGGTTTCTAAAAGAAAAGTGGGTACCTCGGCTTATATGCGGGTCAGCTTATATGTGAGTGCATACAGTATTTTACATTTTATGATTTTCTTGATAGTGGTCCTTTAAGTCCTTACCATATGGAGTGTGGATGCTCTGACAAAGCAGTAGTGTAGAGAAGTATTCAGGTCAGCACTCCAGCGCAATCTAAAGACTTTATTAAGTGCTGCAAATAATTCCAGTTACAACGATTCAAAGTATTCAGCTGCCGCCTGACTGTGCACATTGCTCTGATTCCCCAGAGTGCACATATCTCTGCATTGTTTACTGCCTGATAAAGATATGCTGGAATGTTGGAATGATGATTTGCAACACTCAATAAAGTGTTTAAAAAGTGACCTTAAAAAAAAATTAGATTCCTATTAAAGGAACTGTCAGGCAATATAAGCTAGGCAAGCTCTACTTACCTGGGGCTTCCTCTAGCCTTTTGCAGCCAATATGTCCCTTGCCACAGCTCTGATCCCAGCCGCCGGCCCGGGTGCCCCACCAGTGCAGAGGCCAACCTCGCAAAGTCGTCCTCTACTGCGCTTGCGCGAGCACCGCTGTCAATCACTTGCATGTGGGCTGGAGGGTTCTGCGCAGGCCCACGTGCGAGTGATTGACAGCGGCACAGTCGAAGACGAGCAGGATTTGAAAGAGAAACATCGGTGGAATGAGGAGACATAGAGAAGAACAAAAAGGCTCTATGGGCTCCAGAGCCTTTCCTTTTTTTAGGCGAGTATCTAGGTTGTTTATTTTAGGTAGCTGCATGTTCTTTTAAAACCTGCAACAACCTAAAGGTCCATACCCACGGTAAACAATATTTCTGTGATCTCACGTAACATCGTTCAATGAAAATTCATGTTTCAAATTCACCGTTTCACGACACAGGCCACCCGCTGCGATCGTTTGTTTTCAAACAACCACCATGTTGGATCATATCGCAGAGGATCGCTTTGATCCCCATTCAGTTTCCCAGTAATTTGCCGCGATCGTGTAAACAATCCTTTACACAATCGATTGTTTCCACGGCCGCCAATGAGGCTTGCAGATTCGCCCAGATACATCGGGCAACTATCTTTCATTGGCGAAGATCCTCGTTCCATCTGCCCATGGGTACATAGCTTAACCCCTTCCCGACCGCCTGACGATGACAGGCATCAGGAAGGTGGCAGCCCCAGGACCGCCTAACGCCAAAAGTTTTTTTAACAGATGATCGCGTGCGCCGATGCACGCGTCCCCGCTTGTCTGTCTACCAGCGGCCACTAGCAGACTGCTAGACTATTTACATTGTACAGTGCTGCAATCTACTGCAGCGCTGTACTGGGGACAGCCGTGTCACTCGGCAGTGTCCCCTAGAGAGGCTCCGATCGTGATACCCTCCCATGGGCTGATGCCTATGGGAGAGGATTGCGCCGTGATCAGCTGGAGGGGGGGGGGGGGGAATAGACAAATTTATTTTAAAATATTTAATAAAAAAATAAACAGGGCACTAGCGATCAGAGCCCACCAACCGAAAGCTCTGCTTGTGGCCAGAAAAGGTGGGGGGATTCGTTTGTGTGCTCAGTAGTATAGCTCTGCAGCTAGCTATTAAAGCTGCAAAGTACTAATTTGTAAAAAAAAAAATAGCCTGGTCTCTGGGGGTGGGGGTGAGGGGGGGGGGGTGCTGTGGGGTGTAAGCCTACGGTCCTAATCTGGTTAAAAGGATACATCTGGCGATTAAAAAAAAAAATCAGATATACTTACCTGAAGCTTCCTCCAGCCCCTGGGAGCCTATGTGTCCATTGCCGCAGCTCCACTCCAAGCTGGTCTCCCGGGGTCCCATCTGTAGCAGCCGCTAAGCAGACCAAGTCGGCATCCTATGCGCATGCTGTTTGTCGATTAGATGTTTCTGACTGAAGTTTGACTGGATTAGCTGCATGTTTGTTTCAGGTGTGTGATCCAGACACTACTGCAGGCAAAGAGATCAGGGCAGCCAGGTAACTGGTATTATTTAAAAGTAAACAAATATGGCTCCTTTATATCCCTCTCACATCAGGTGTCCTTTAAAAAAAAATAATGTAGAATTGTGAAAATCACATAAGAGATTGCTTCTGAGTAAACATGAGGATAAGGCAGAGCATGTCCTCGTGGGCAGTGCTTTGTGGCGCCCCCTTAACAGATGCAATAGCAATGATACAACTTGTACTCTTCCTCCACTGTGCTGTCCTTGCAAGCAGTACATTCATAGCCAGCCTGACAATACATGAGATAGATCAGTGATTTGATTCTTTGCTTCCATTGTTATTCTGGCTACACTTTGCATTGCAGCAGGCTGACAGAGCCCGTGCCAGTCATCAGAATCGCATTACGCTCACGTTCTGATGGGAGATTCGCGCTGCTGACCCCCCAAGGGGGTGACATCAGCGGCTGAAGGGGCCAAATACCACCCCGTTCCATTTCGGTCAGTGGCGACGGCGATCGTGCTGGAATGAAATTAATTATTGTTATTTATTTACAGACTACTTAACTGTATCGCCATTAAAATCTGGAGCAGCGTCAGCCGATGTGATCTCGGTGACACATTAAGACGCGTTCCGCCAGCAATTATGCCATTCCGTGCGGCTAATTATAACATTGTAAAATCAGGAAAAGCATTAATTGTGGACGCTACGAGAATGAATTTGAATCGGGTCCAAAATGACACTCCAGATTGTTATGAAATAATCGCATCCAAGATTTAAAAAAAAAATAAAAATACAGCTTTTAAAAAGTTTGAGAAATTGCTCAACTTTTGTTGCCTAGGGAAGCACTCCGCCCAGTACAGAGGTGACTTGACATGATGCGTTCCTCTATCACTGAAAATCATATCGCTCACCTTGCTAACAACACTAGTAAAATCGCTTACTTTATCAGTGATTTAGTCAGTGCTTGCCCACTCTAAAAACCTTTCCTCTGATGGTTTTACACTTTTATGTTTAGCACAGGTTTCAACATCTTTACGGCTGGCAAGGTGCATCACTCTAGAATATTTGTTTGTGTGCTGAAGTGAGTAGAAACAACACCTGTTTTCCATGAATTTAACTAAACAGCTTAGGCTTAGCATCACTGAGAGGGTGCGGCTACCTACCTGTATACAACAATATATAGATATAGGGATATGTGTGCCTGATGCTGAAACCAGGATAAATAACGTAAAAGTGGGAATCTTGGAAAAAATGTATTGCATTCTACCTTAATGTCACTATGGTGCCTGCTGAAGCGAGGCCTCCTTATCGCAACTGATCCGTTGCAGACTGACAAGTGGGAATGGCTGCTATTTATAAAATAGGATCCGTGCACTGTCAGTTTTTCTGTGAGTGGAAAACTATGCAACTGACACTTTCTCTCCAGTCGGACTATAGTGCAACCCTCATATATAAGGAATTACAGCCATAAAAAATGTTCCTGGCAGAGAACAGCTTCTGAGAGCAGAGGTTAGATTAAAAAGATCTATAGTTCTTCGATTTAGTTCTCTAAAACTCGAGGCAGACTGTGTCATTGAGCTGAGACAAAACAATAAATTTACTTTAGTTTAAGTTTTTAGACATAATATAAAACTGTGGGATATCTAAAGGTCATTTTAGGAGTAGGAGGATAGATGCAATTGTTTGTTTCATCAGTATATTTTCATTTAAAGAAACCTGTAATAAAAAAAATCCCTCTGGGGATATTTACCTCGGTAGGGGGAAGCCTCTGCATCCTAATGAGGTTTCCTCCGTTCTCCTCCGACCCTCGTTCAAGTGCCAGGTTCCTCCGAAGTGCAGCGAGGTGAATATTTGCCTACCGCGATCCTGCGCAGGAGCACCAGCTGCTCTTCATTCGAAACCAATCGATCCGCTCTACTGGGCAGGTGCGAGTCCTTTGCGCCTGCGCAGTACAGCGGATACGATCGGGCTCGGCTATTTCCGCCTAGCCTGAACAAAGAGCTGCCACTGCATCTGCACAGGGTCCCGGAGAGGTAAGTATATTGAGCCTTGTCGGGCAGGATTTGGGGGAGCCAGCGCTGGATTCCCTGAAGCTACGGTAGGGCTGCTCAAATCCAGACTCGGGAGAAACCTGGCTAGTTGCTATCCGGATATCTCCCGGTAAACCTGGGCGGGGGGGGGGGGGGGGTGTCAAGCTTACCTGTCTGACGTCTTCTTCTTCCGTCCCTGGTGCCTCCCACGATGCGCTCCACTCACATAACGTGACTACAAACACTTCCTCCTTCAACCTCGAAGGAGGAAGTGTTTATAGTCCCGTGACCGCCACGTGGACCGCATCGTGGGAGGCGACAAGACGTCAGACAGGTAAGCTTGACCCCCCCGCACAGGTTTACTGGGAGATATCCGGATAGCAACTATCCGGTTTCTCCCGGATCCGGATTTGAGCAGCCCTACTCATTGGGACCCTGAGGCTTTCCCCTCCTGAGGTAAGTATCCCTCAGAGGGTTTTTTTTTTACATTAGTCTCTTTAAGGTTCACTTTAAGAGAATCCATTAAAACTTCCGCTTACAAATTCAACAACCTTCAATGCATCCTTTATCTGAATGAGATCACCAAAGAGATCAGATATAAGTTATCAAACAGCCCTCTGCACACCATTTCCATTGCTGCTCGACTGGCAGACTTTCAGGTCACAAACGGCTGAGAATTCTGCTTCTTTTGCCTTCGCAGACAATAGAGAGAGAATTCTGATTGAAATGGGAACATGGCTGCAGGGATTTGCTCCTCTTCATACACAAGAGCATCAGTGAGGCCAGGCACTCATGCATTGTGCTCCAATTCATTCTAAAGTTGTTCAGTGCCATTCAAGTGTGAGATCTGTGTGGGACAGTCACGTTCTACTCCACCAGATTCCTGCTGTGGTGTAGGACAAAATGCAACATTGCCTTTCCTTTTAAACAGAAAATAATGATAGCTGGTCTCGTATCTGAAACCCAACTACTATAAGGCTGGTTTCACACCAGGACGTTGCGTTTTAGGGGACGTTACGGTCGCATAACGCGCCCCTAACGCAAAGCCTGGTGCTCTCTGCTGTGGACGTCAGAGTGAGCCGCGTTGTGCAGCTTACTCTGGCGTCCGTGATGCCGTGATGCGTACTCTTGTGCGCATGCGGCATCACGTGGTCCCGCCGGCCAATCGCTGCACAGATCGGCCGCTCCAGGAAGTAAACACTGCACATCACTGAGTGCAGTGAATATTAATTAGCCATGTGCCTGTCCGCTCTCCGCTCCTCCCCAACGTTACTGAGCATGTGCAAGCAGTCTAACGCGGCTCTGCCACTTAGAAAGTACTGCATGCAGTACGTTGTCTGGTGGCGCAGCGTTACTATGTAACGCAACGTGGGCACTGTGAACAGCCCATTGATTTTTCATTGCTGTGCTGTGGGGTGCGTTACAGGCTGCTCTAACGTGCGCCTGTAACGTCCCACTGTGAAACAAGCCTAAGGCATCACGCTGGACAGTGAGCCATGCAAAATCAACCCTATTTATTATCTATGAGCCAGGAATGCAACCACAGGCACTGGTTTACAGTACACCTATATCACACAAAATGTAGTGAAAATACATAATGAATAAAATTACTTAATTTTTACAATATTCATTTATAGATATTTTTTTTTAGTCAGTGTTAGCCCTTTGTAAAATCTTTCCTCCTCCTGATTTACATTCTGTACGGAATGTTCCTTACTGAGAGTTCTATGCACAGGGAGGGAGGGAGATATTGCTGGCTTGGCAGTTGGAAAAAGCCTTTATTTCCCACAATGCAATGAGGTTCACAGACAGCAAACTGACAGGACCATGGTCATGACATCACACTGTGGGAGGGGTTTCACCACAATATCAGCCATACAGATCTCCCCTGCTGAACTATTCCAGAAAAAGGGAAAGCTACATGGGAAAGGGAGTATCCGCTACTGAATGGGATGTAGTTCACTTATTGGTTAAAGTTCCCTTTCATTAAAACTCACAGCTGTTTGGTGGTGTTTGCCTCTCATAGTTGCAAGGAATGGATTGGCATGACTTTGCATTTTGTGAGGCTGGCGAGAGTAGCATTATGGGAAATTAAGTTATGCTACCCCAAAATATTAAAGGATGCTCATAAAAGAGACACTATAGTGAGATATAGAATGCCATACATTATTCAGTATACCTACTTTTACAATAATGACCTGGTTTCACCATCAGAAACACTTAGAAATACTTCCTGTATCTATGTATTGCTATGAATTGGTATGTAGCCTTCCCAGTGATGCTTAGCCTAGGCTGTTTAGCTATGCAGAATGCTCCTCCCAAAGCATTCTGGGAGTCCAGGCAACATTTTCACTGGCTTAAGAATTCTCAGAAACAAACCTTCTGCAGAGCTGCACCTGACAGGACTTAAGGAGAATCTGTACTCTAAAATTCTTACAATAAAAAATACCATTCTATTCATTATGTTTCCCTGGGCCCCTCTGTGCTGTTTCTGCCACTCCCTGTTGCAATCCTGGCTTGTAATTGCCAGTTTTAGGCAGTGTTTATAAACAAAAGACATGGCTGCTAACCAGCATGTGATAGGCTGAGAGAAGCTCAGTCTGTGACTCATACAGAGCTTGGAGAGGGTGTGTATAGCTTCTGCCAATGACATGCAGTGCAGCACATTCCACACATTCCAGACAGAGCTGACAGAAGAGAGAAGATTAGATCATATAACAGAGATAACACAGCCACCGTGCAACTAGAAAAGGCTGCAGTAAGACAGACCACATTAGAACAGGTATAGGAACTTATAGGATAGAAGAAATAAGGCTGAACATTTTGTTTCAGAGTCTCTTTAATATGTTGCCACCTGTGATACATTTCAGAATGTAAATCAGGGTAGGTAACATTTACAGTGGGCAAACACTGACTAAAAGAAATCTAGATTGATGTTGTAAAAAAAGTTCACTACAGTTCTTTTAACGGTACAGTTTTTTAACAATCAACCTTCTAATCGATCAGATTGGTTACTCTTGGGGATGTCTCACATTGTGATGAATGGGAACCGCTCAGTGCACATTTCAGCTGCCATCTGGGTGGATACTGTATAGAAATTGAAAAAAAATCTTTATTTGTGCTTTGAGAACCACTTTAAATAGGAACTGCAGTGAAAATAACATAATGAGTAAAACTGCTTATTTTCTTTTTTTTTTTTTGCAATGTTCATTTATAAAATATTTAGCCAGTGTTTGCCCATCGTACAATCTTCCCTCACTCTATTTACATTCTGAAATCAATTACAGATGGCAACAACTTTCTTACTGTCAGGTGCAACTCTGCAGAATGTTTGGTTACTGAGAGTTCCAAAGCCAGTACAAAATATACCTGGTCTCCCAAAATGCTCTGTTGGGGGTAGAATTCTGCATAGCCTAGTCTAAGCATCACTGCTAGGGTGGAACTACGTTCAATATACAGCAATAGATAGATACAGGAAGTGTTTCTGATACTGAAACCAATATAATTACCATAAAAGTTGGTATCCCAAATCATTTACTGCATCCATGTCGCTACAGGGCCTCTTTCGGATGGGTTTGCAGAAGAAAAATGATCATTTGTAGTTGCGTAGAGAAGGTTGCCTTCTTCGGAGGTGATAACGGGGCTCTGCTAATTGGTCGTTTTAGCGATGATCTCTCACGTCGGGGGTGAGCGCGCGTGGAAAGCTAGCAGGAAGTGCGGCCCAGCCGCGGCGAGGGGAAGCCAGCTTGAGCTAACCTACAAAGGACTTTCAGGGAAGGAGTGGGAAGCCCGCCCTCTCCGATCCTCTGTGTCAGGCCGGGCCAGGTTTCCCCCACGGAGAGATTAATTAGCGTCAGATTGAGAAGATGTCTTCCCTGTGTTCTTCCCCACAGTAGAGGAGATAAATGCCGTGATTAGCCGTCTCCGAGCCTCTGATCAGAACAGCGCCGAGCTCTGCGACAGCCGCTTCAAACGCTTTGTGCGCGGCGCCTCTGACAGGTACATCACACGGGCCTTAAACAGATGTTTGGTAACAAGATGAATGAGGCGCCGATGGCCAACGAGTGTCTGCTGCTACTCAGTCTTCTAATTTGGAAAATAGGGTTTTTGTTTTTTGAAATTTTTGCTACTTCTTATGTATGTGTTTTGTTTGTGTTGTTTTATATATATTTAAAGAGACACTGAAGTGTCATAAAAATCATCTTTTTATTTAAAAAAATGTGTTTAACATGCTAGCCCTACCTAAAAAAGTTGTGGATTTTGCGGAGGAGTGGGAGGGCGGAGTTAGGGGGGATTTAGTTTGTTTACAGCCGCGGGGATGAAGTTCAATCCTTGGTTACGGTTTCTCTCTAAAGAGAAACCGTGACCAAGAATTGAACTTCATCCCAATCAGTAGCTGATACCCCCTTTCTCATGAGAAATCTTTTCCTTTTCACAAACAGACCATCAGGGGGCGCTGTATGGCTGGTATTGTGGTGGAACCCCTTCCACAAGAGACTCTGAGGACTGTGGTACTCCAGGCAGTTTCCTGTCTGTGAACCTTGTTGCATTGTGGGAAATAGCTGTTTACAGCTGTTTCCAACTGCCAAAAAAGCAAGCAGCAGCTACATCACCTGCCAGCAGTAAAAATGTCACCATGTGATAAATGTCAGAATGTAAATCAGGGATGTAAACGTTTTCACAAAGGGCAAACACTGACCAAATTATTTATACATAATTCTTGTATAAATGAAGCACTTTTTTATTGTTTTCACTGGAGTTCCTCTTTAAGTTTAAGCTGTGTAGTGTTTGACCATTTCAAAAACAGTTGAGAGAACTGAGAGAATTATTCTATCAATTACATATTTACGTTGCACAGTTATCCAAACTGTTTTCCTCCAGCCACTAGATGGTGCTGCTAAGAAATCTATAGCGATTGGGAAGTCTCTCTTCCCCACTGCAGACCTAGTGGTCCTGAGAGAGAACTGACAGGTGGGTAAAATATGGTAGCTTTTCCAGTCACAAGCAGCTCATACATGTAGGAGGGAAACAGGCACAGCACGGTTATCCTTTAAAGTATCCCTTTAGGAAAAGGGATGGCCAGTCTTTATTTGGGAGGTGTGGCATCCGTCAGACTAGAGTGAGCAGGCAGTTGGCGATTGCAGGGGTAGATGAGTCTGTGATTTGACGAAGCGGGCATTTATTATTTAAAGAGGAACCATAACGACATATAGAAGAATGCAGTCAATTATCCAGGATACCCACGTTTACATTAAATATCCTGGTTTCAGCATTAGAAACACTTCTATAGCTTTATATTTCTGTATATTGGTACGTACCTCCTCCTTTCCACCGAGGCTTAGACTAGGCTGTTGATTTATGTGAAATTTTCCCTACCACAGAACTCTAGGAATCCAGAGATTTTTTTTACTGGCTTTAGAACTCTCAGTAAATGAACATTCCTCAGAGATCACCTGGCAGGACTAACAATTTCACCACCTGTGATAAATGTCAGAAAGTAGATCAGGGAGAGGAAAGATTTTACAATGGAAAACCACTGACTAATCTATAAATGAATATTGTAAAAATAAATGAGCAATTTTATTTATTGCATTGCTTTGACCTGCAGTTCCTAGTGATCAAAAAACTGAAACATGTAATGCAAAACTTTTATACATAATTGAAATATTAAAAAAACTGCCTGAACTGAGGCCAGAAATAAAGGCTCGGGTGTATTAAGTGAGCACAGTGTACATTTGCTTTACGTTACTTGAGTAAATACCTTTTGGGAATGAACACACTAGGCAGAAACGCTAGCGTTGTGGAAAACAGTAGCAATAACGCACATAGTCTAAGTCAACGGGACGCATGAAAAATCACATATGTTCGCATTCTGCAAAGTGCGTTTTGAAACCGTTGAGCTGCATATTTTTTTAAAGCGCATCTAAAACGAACCTACCGTAATGTATGTCAATGGTGACGTAGAGCTTTTTATTGCGTTGCGTTTTGCTGCATAAGCATCTGTACGCTTTAAGTGCGCACATGCATTTTTATGCGTTTGTTTCACACATAAAAATGGCAAATGCAGTTTTGTGCATTTTTTATATGCGTTTTCCTCTTCCTGTTGAATTCCTAGTGATTGTCATAAAACACATATAAAAAATGCACAAAACTGCATTTGCCATTTTTATGTGTGAAACAAACGCATAAAAATGCATGTGCGCACTTAAAGCGTACAGATGCTTATGCAGCAAAACGCAACGCAAATCCTAGTGTGTTCCCAGCCTTTAAAGAGGAACTCCAGTGAAAACAATGTAATAAAAAAAAGTGCTTCATTTTTACAATAATTATGTATAAATGATTTAGCCAGTGTTTGCCCATTGTAAAATCTTTTAAATCCCTGATTTACATTCTGACATGTATTACATGGTGACATTTTTACTGTTGGCAGGTGATGTAGCTGCTGCTTGCTGTTTTGGCAGTTGGAAACAGCTGCAAACAGCTATTTCCCACAATTCAACAAGGGTTACAGACAGGAAACTGCCAGGAGTACCACAGTCCTCATAGTTTCTTGTGGGTGGGGTTCCACCACAATATCAGTCATACAGCGCCCCCTGATGGTCTATTTGTGAAAAGGAATAGATTTCTCATGTAAAAGGGGGTATCAGCTACTGATTGGGATAAAGTTCAATTCTCGGTCGGAGTTTCTCTTTAAGATTTTTTTAATGTAGTTTATGGCTCAACAATTGGCCAGGTTACTATTATTTAGGGGATGGGGGGGGGGATGGGGGACGCAGGTATAGTCATCAGCTGCACGTAGGTTGCTAAGCAGTGTCGGCGTAATGCAAGTAGATTGCCTTCAACTAGCTTCCCAGAAATAAAGAAAAAAGAAAAATTAAAAAAGAAAAACCCCAGAAAAGTTGGGCCTGTGCGGGTGGCGTTGGCTGATCCGCGGCTTCCACAAAGTATTGTTCCTCTGCAACAACAGGTCAGAAGGATTCTGCATTAATTACGCTAACATATGGTTATTAACAGATTCTAGCGCAGAGAGCGGGGCGCTACAATGTTATCTTGTGCTTTGTCAGATGTTGGACATATTGTCGGCGCTGGCAGCTATTGTTACACTCATTTACTTCACACAGCTAATTACTCCCTAATAATAACTTTACCTTGGAGTTTTTCACTTGTGCGTGCCAGCAAACCTGTTCTCACTACATATGCTAATTATTGGCACTTCTTCATGATGTTAAGATAGCTTTAAGTTCATGCTGTGCCGCCTGCTTCCCCGGCAATGCCAGCTGGCTCCCGACTTCCACCTCTTTTCTACTCAAGTCATTAAAAGTTTTCATGCGGCCGCATCTTGTTTACTTTACAAGATTGCTGCATTCAGGAATTCTTAAACAAGAATCGGATGCCCGGGGGCGGCCGGGAGCCGCGGTAAAAAAAGAGGTATTTCACCCGCGCTATTGGAGAGGATCTGCCGCGGCGCGCTGGCTGCGCTGCCTGCCTGTTGGCTGACTGGGAGACGGCGGCGTGTTGTTTGTTTCGTTAGCGGAACGTTCGCAGGAAAGCGATTTTTAGGTGATTTGAATCTCGTCTTTTCTGTAGTTTTATTTTTACAGTGTACCTGAGACCAGGGTGGGGGAAATTCTACATACCCGGGGCTTCCTCCAGCCGCGTTCAGACCTTTGGCTCTCTCGTCGTTCTCCCGGGCCTCCTCAATCCACTGCTAAGGTCCACTGAAGTTTCTCCAATCAGGGGCGGATGGCCCATGTGTAGTTTGGCTGCGCGATCGCCACCATCGCACTTTCCTCACCAGTAGCAATCTCCCACCCCCCGTCGATGGGAGTGCGATGGCTAAGCCGTCCATGAGAAATACGCCCCTACCGAAGAAGCTTCAGTGGACCCTAGCGGCGGATCGCGGCGGCCATGGAGGATGGCGAGGAAGCCAAAGGTCTGAAGGTGACTGGAGGGAGCCCAAGGTATGTATGTATTTTTCCCCCACCGCCAATTCCCATCTCAGTTGAAAAGTTAAGGATTGGATGAAGAAATGAATGATACTCGCCGTGTGATTCCATTCATGTTGTTTGCTCCACCGTGAGCCTGCAGGTCAGCACCTTTACTGCTGACAGACAAGAAACAGATCCACTACCATTCTGATAATGATGTGTGTGTGTCTATCTATATATATATACTGTATATATGCACACACACACACACACATATGTATACATATAAACTTATATAGGGGTAGATACCGCTTGCTTGGCAGTTATCTTCTCCCACATTGCAATGAGGTTCACAGACAGGAAACTGTCGCAGCAATAACATCACAATGTGGGCGGAGTTTCACCACAATCTCAGCCATACAGACCCTTCTGATGATTTATTTCAGAAAAGGTCCGATTTCTTGTGCCAAAGGGGCATCAGCTACTGATTGGGATGAATTTGCATGTGTAAGGATTCAGGTTCTTATTGGAAGAATTCAAAACGAGGTTCAAAATATGAGCATTCCGAACACGTGAACACTAAACACTACCTGCATCAGGGCTCTTTCACACTAGAGCCCGTTTCCTGCTTTTTGACGCAAAGTCGAAACTTTGCGTTAACTAAGGTAAAATGGAAGTCCATAGACTTTCATTTTACCTTTCACACCCTATGCTGCATTTCGATAAGTTGCGGTTCGACGCACCTGGGAGCTTTTAATTGCGGCGTTTTCCTGTCGGGTTAAATAGCTACGGTAGCTGATTGCGTCACACCGCAGCATCCCGATGACACGCTGCAGGCCATTACACATGCAGGAGAACGGATCCTTAGCATATGTATTGTACGTTCTCTAGCCAGAGTGACTGTCAAGAGAATGGGACCCCCTTACAGGGGCGTAGCAATAGGGGTTGCAGAGGTAGCCACCGCATCAGAGCCCTTAGGCCAGAGGGGCCCCATGGGGCCCTTTCTAAACCAAAGTATAAGCTGTTTATTGGTCATGTGGTGGTAATAATCACTTCTATAGATGCTTTGAATAGTGGTAATCATTAACAAACTGCTCCCCATCCCCTTCTTGCACCTCTGACACTGTAGTTGCCATTGGCAGGTTTTGTTGTGCCATATCAATTGTTATGTATAGAGTGCTTGGGGGGCCCAATGTAAAACTCGCAACAGTGCCCGTAGCTCCATAGCTGTGCCACTGCCCTCTTATAATGCTGGGAGGAGGAGATGAAGTGACCCTTCAATATGCCCCGTGGTAGAGATTGGTGTGCCCGTCTCTCCTGCTTGCAGAGGCCTCTGCCCATATGTTTCATGTCTGCTGAACCACCAACAAGCTGCTTTATAAATCTGCTGTAGTTATCTTTTGTGTTCTTCTGCTGTTGCCAAGTGATAGCACCTGATACCAGGGAGGCGGGCACTGGAGCGCCATGCTCTGGAAACTACCATCTTGCTGGCAGTCCGCCCGATTTCTTTATTCTCCCAGGAAGCCTTCTGCTGGGATTGTTCTGTGTGGCGGATACAACAGACAGAAAAATCACAGTTCATTGTTCACCTCTCCATTGGTGAATTCTGAGGTTCAGTTCCTTGCTGTGTCTATCCCAAGGATACAGCAGACATGACACTAGCCATGTTTGAGTTGCCGAAATCCTGATGGACTGTGTAAAAATGTGCAAAGTGAGTTTGTTTTATTGCCTATGCTCAATGGCAGTCTAGTCTATTAATTGTCCTAGAGCTAAAATACATGACCTATTGACCTTTTCAATCTATCCCATGCAGTCAAAAGCTCTTTGCTAGGAAAGAGTTTTATGGCTGTAATTCCTTATCAGTGAGGTTTACTGTATACTATAATCTGAAAAGGGTCAAATAAGAGAAACTGTCACTTGCATGCCTGAAGGCTAACTCTTTCAGGCAGAAAAAGAAACACAGCCTAGTAGTTATTAATATTTTTGTTTTTGGCTCTGTACATAAATGTGTTTATCTCCTCATATCACATATCACTTCGGGTACACTTTAAGTCATCCAATTTGTCTCTGTGTTTGACCAACATTGTCAATTATCGGTCAGCAAAAAAAGGCAACTCTAGAAGGATTTGTGCGCCAATAGAAGTGGGCAAGCTGAAATTCACATGCTGTGATGTTTAGACCATAAATCCCAGAGGAAAAACTGCACAAATGTGTGAAAGTCCTATCAGATGGCGGGATTCGAACCTAGAACTCTAGCATTGCGAGAGTGCAATCCATGGTGGAGAAAACACCCCTCCACCCCCCAGTTCCAGTGCCTAACTCCGCCTCCACAGCGAAAGCCCCTAAATACCTCCTCCAGCAGCCCCCAGTGCCTGAAAAATGTTGCAGTGACAAAAGCCGCTCAAGGCGTTGTTCCCTCCTGTTCCTTCCAGTCTTAGCCTGATTTCAGGCATGCAACGGATTATGAGAGCACCATAAAGGTACCCATTAATGATCCAGTTTCCTGAACGATTGCGATCGATCAAAGGCGATCGTTTCGGCCACCAACGGAGGGGAAAATCATAAGCAATCCAATCAAACTTTAAGAATCTATCCAAAATTCATATGGATGGAACGACCAATAGATCGTTTGTCCTTGATCAAAGATTGAAAGTTGGAGCAATTTTTTGGTACCTGGAGTCGGTGGTTTCAATAAAGTGCAGTGTTCTCCCCAGGCTCATTTAGCCGGGTGCTCCACCCGGCTAGATTTGGTGACCACCCGGCTGTCATCGGCTCACCTCCTCCTATGCTGTAAGCAGAGTTGCCCTGCATTTTCATCTCAACCCACCCGGCTACTTTTTCATGCCACCCGGCTGGAAAAAAAATTCTGGGGAGAACACTGAAGTGTAGAGTCGGAGTCAGATGATTTTTGAACCAAATCCATAGCTTTTGTAGAAATTAGACTAAGGAGTCAGAGTCGAGGAGTCAGAGCAATTTTGAGTACCTGGAGTCGGTGTTTTCATAAACTGAGGAGTCGGAAAATTTTTGTACTCTGAGGAGTCGGAAGATTCCACAGCCCTGCCATTAACGGTACTCGATCTGATCCAGTCAGTCGATCGGAGTATTGTACTGTTAGTAACCTTCTTAACAGTATTTATTTTATAATCTTTAACAAATCCATAACCTGCCTGGGGGATGTACCCTCCTGCCCTGTACAGGCCATTCTCATGCGGCTCCCAGCCTGGAGTAGAGTGGCGGTGCGGGGCCATTGTGGCGGCGCGGGCCTACAGAGAGAAGGCGCAGTGTGTGTAATGTGTGCGTCCAGCTGTTGGTACAGGGATTACCGAGGTTTAATGCAGAGCACAGATGGATGCAGGACTATTGTGCTCGGGAGTCTAGGCCAAAGGCTAAAACAGGGAGGATGATCAGAAAAAAGGCTGATTGAAAAAGAAGAATGAGGCACAAATCCCCTTGTTCTGCCGCTGAAGGAGAGGGGGAGCGAGGAGGAAGCAACGAGGTCGGGATTTTGGCCATTGTTGGCGCAGGTCATGTGACGAGCAGCTGCTGAGAGCTTTGCGTTAAAACGTTCAGAGCGTATTTTTGTTCTCTGTGTGCGCTGCAATCGCATTGTGTGTGTCTGCTCATCTGCCGAATATCCATAAGGCGCAGCCCCTGCTGCCCCCCCCATATAGAAAGATTTGCCTTATCAGTTCGCAGAGGACTGGCGCTTTATCCGGGCGCCGGGGACCAGCAACCGTCTTTGGCGTATAAAGAAGAAAATCATACTTGTCATTTCCAATTGAAGAGAACCTCCCTCGCCTCCCCCATGTATTACATATCGTTTCTATACATCGCTCCTCGGAGACGTGTCAGTCTGAGCGCTGAATGGCGTTTAATGTACGGCGCTTTCTCCGCCGAGCCGAAATTCTCTATTTACATTAGCGGAGTGGCTTTTGTTTCTATAGAATGTGACACAGCTGGAGACTGACCCGTCGCCGCAGAGGGATAAAGCGTTTCCTCATTGTGCTTTTCAAAGACGCGGTTTTATATCTTACGCTGTTCTTCCCCTGGTACTCGGTGGCTTCCAATCAGATAAAAGCGAACTCAGAACTGCCTTTCTGCTCTAAAGGATAAGCAACAGCATAATAAGCTTTAAAGACAAACATTGCTTTGTTACAGCTGATACAAATCCTGCAATAAATCTGCAGTGTGTCTACTTCCTGCTTTCATGGAAGCAGACATAGGGTTATTATCCTGTGTTACAAATTGGCTGCTCTGCTGACACCGCTGAGAGATTAAATTACATTTGTGATTAGTCACAGAGGAGGGGGAATTAGACAGACTAAACTCTCTAAATACATACAGGGTGCATTTATCTGTTTTCCCTTTGTCCTGTGCAAGAGTTCGGGTCCACTTTAACCCTTATATCCCGGACGATCTGAGTCTGCAGTCCTGCTGTACACGGGCCAGGCTGGCAGAGATCTAACGTAATTGATTCGTTTCTCATTGGCCAATTTAAAGGGAACTCTGCATTAAGCTTAGAATTTCTTTTTTAAGTGTACCTGCCCCTAAGGGAGGTCTTTAGTAGTGGGTTGGGCTTTTACTTACCTACTGAGCAGCCCCAACATCCATGTCCATATGGAAGCACCCATCTTCTCTCTCCTTTGCCGCAGAAGCCCCAGGTTCCTGCAGTGTTTTCGTATGACCCCGGCCACACAACGCATGCTGGGAGATGTTAGTTCCCACTGATACAATCTGCGACTTCTGTGGCAAGGGAGAGAGATTCCCTGAAAGCAATTTTTTATATAAATCACTAGACGGTCCCATAAAGGAACTGTATCTTCTAATACAGGCACGTCATTCCCCACTATAACCATTATAACCTTTCTCTTGACCTATACGGATAGCTATCCAGCCGCAGCATGTGCAGTGGATAAAGCTGCTGAACCATCATGGCTCCCGACCTATGTATTTTTTTTCTCCCATAATCCCTTGTTGCTGTTAGCATGGAGCTGTGCTTGTGTAGTCACATGACATGCCTGCAGGAGGAGTCAGCTGCTGATCCAACATGGCTGCTTCGTCTGCATGATCCTATTACTGGAAACATGGAGCTGTGCTTGTGTAGTCACATGACATGCCTGCAGGAGGAGTCAGCTGCTGATCCATCATGGCTGCCTCCACTGTATTATCTCCCATGATCCTGTTGTTGTGTCTGATTGCGCTGCCTGTTAATTTGTGCTGCCCCGCATGCGCAGTAGGAGACTGTGCGGCCACTGGTCCTATTGAATGATGCTGCTGGTGGTAAAATACTAAATATCTCCGCTCCCACACATCCTACACTCCCCAAATTTTCAGGGTAGGGGGGGGAGGGAACCCCCTGAACTACCTCTATGCCAAATTGCAGCCGCCGAGCCCCACTGGTTCCTGAGATAGGTTTCTGTAATCAGTCTCGGGAACCAGCGGGTCTCGGGGGCTGCAATTTGGCATATAGGTCGTTCAGGGGATCCTCTCCCTACCCTGAAAATTTGGGGAGTGTAGGAGGTGTGGGAGCGGAGATATTTAGTATTTTACCATCAGCAGCATAATTAACTTCACACTGAGCATGCGTGCTACTCAGTGTGGAAGAGAGCTTCCGGGCAGCACAATCAGACATTACACCTGTCACTGGAAGCATGGAGCTGTGCTTGTGTAGTCACATGACATGCCTGCAGGAGGAGTCAGCTGCTGATCCATCATGGCTTCCTCCACTGTATTATCTCCCATGATCCTGTCACTGGAAATAAGGAGCTGTGCTTGTTTAGTCACATGACATGCCTGCAGGAGGAGCCAGCTGCTGATCCATCATGGCTGCCTCCACTGTATTCCCTTCCACACTTCCTTTATTTTATTCTGCTTTTGTGGCTAAGTCTATCCAGCCAGCCTGCACATACAAGACATTTGTTTCCATTGTAGATCAGAGCAAGTTGGACAGCAAATTCCAAAGTGATCTCCAAGCATCCTGCTTCCCAGCTGCAGGAAGGAAACGGGTTCACTGAACGCAGCACGCGTATTCGGAAGTCCTCCGCTTCTGTCTTGTAAAATCCATCATTGACCAGCGACTCTGCCAGTGGAAAAGTGTGAGATCCTCTCCAGCCAAACCAGAGCAGTTAACAGCTGTTCACGTTCACAGCAGACAGGGCAACTCCCACCTTGCAGGAGTGTCGCCCATTGCCATGTGTTTTGTAGCGCTGCCTGGGATGCAAAGTACAGTGCAGTGTCCACAATGGCATAGCTCCCAACTGTCCCTCTTTGGGAGCGCTGTCCCTCTGTCCTCCTTATTTGTCCCTCTTTCTATGTAAATATATATATATATATTTCAAATATATATATATATATATATATATATATATATATATATATATATATATATATATATATCTGTACTGAAAAATGTGTTTGACTCTAAACTTTATTCCCATCTTTTAAATTGATATATTACTAATTTTAAAATGTTAATATGAAGGAAAATGAACCAGGATACAATGGACCAGTGTGGTTTGAATTATAAAACATATTTTTCTTATGAAATCTTTATAGTATGCATGACTGGGGGTGTAATGGGGCGTGATCAGGGGTGTGGCAGGGGCGTGGCTTAAGTGTCCCTCTTTCTCATCTCAAAAAGTTGGGAGGTATGGTAACCTGCTATATATGGAGCAGTGACCAACTATATGGGGAGGCTACACACTACACACTACAAGCTGTATATATACAATGTGCTTCCACTCCCACCTATAAGAACAGAGAAGGAGTAAAGTCAAATGGGGCCCTAAGATAGCAGATTGATGTTGCTGCTGGCATCCTGACTTCCTGTCTAAGGTAAGATGGGCACTAAGGTTCAGAAAAAGTGTCAGTCAGGCTCCCTGCTGCTCACCAGGCCCTAGACACCTGGCCAAGTTGCCTTGTGAATGATCCGGCTCTGTAGAAGAATACCAGCACTGGACATACATTCAGCCAAAACCTCAAACCATAAGTCAAATATTGCGTAGCGGCACTTTCACTAATACAGTTCTGACCCGTGTCCTGTGGCATCCAGTTCCAGGACGTTGTCAGCAGATCCTTCATGTGTTGTAAGTGGTGAGGTGATCCACTGGCCAGTATTTGTACATTGTGCTCCTGTCAGTGGCATAGCTACAGAACCATGTGCCTCAGCGCTAATTTCACACTGTCTTACCCCCCTCCCCATAACTGTATGTGTGATAATCACATGATCCAGACGCCAAGACTGGCTTACCAAGGACAAGGCACTATGTGAGAGAAGAGTCAGCAGAGGAAAAGGAATGATGTATTAACTATTACCGCTATTCACACATCAAATATAGAAGTGATCATTACCTCTACATCACTGAGAATGAGCTAAGGCTGCAGCTGCAGGAGGATCTCGTGTGGGCCCCAAATGTCCTAGGACCCTGGTGCAGTCTCAACCTCTGTATCCCCTATATCTACACCACTGGCTTCCATTGCAATCTATTGGCTGTCCCAACACTGAAATGTATAATGTAGAGCAGGAATGGGGAGCAAGCTTACCCGCCTGTTACTTTGTACCTCTGTAAAACGTCTACACATGGGGAGCCCAGACTTCTGCAAGTAAGCTGGCAGTTACAGCATGCCTGTACTGAGAGGAATATGGAGGCTGACATATTTATTTCCCTTTAAACAATGCAGATTGCCCGGCCGTCCTGCTGATCATCTGCCTCTAATACTTTTAGTTATAGACCCTGAACAAGCATATGCAGATCAGGTGTTTCTGACTGAAGTCTGAGTGCATTAGCTGCATGCTGGTTTCAGGTGCGTGATTCAGACACTGCGGCAGCTAAAGAGATTAGCAGGATTGCCAGGCAACTGGTATTGTCTAAAAGGGAACAAATATGGCAGCATCCATTTACCTCTCACTTCAGGTATACTTTAAAATTGAGTAAAAGTTTATAATTAAACAGGGAAGTAGCTATGATTTTAATTAGACAAGGCAAGACACAAAGTATTTACTAGACTTATATAGGAGAGAACAGAGGCGCCAAAAGGATAAAAGGGGTTTTAAAAGAGCTTAAAAGCCAAAAACTTGGTAATTAGAGGAGGCAGTGGTGGACTTGCCTCCTCCAAGCAGACACAACACGACTGTACATTCAGTCTATTTATTAACGAACTCCAGATAAAACAAAGCAACGCGTTTCACGGGTCAGCGCCCGCTTCCTCAGGCAATAGAAAAAAGAGTTACAGCATCTAGCTAAACAAACAACACTCGGCACCTCTGGGACTTACTCCAGCACGCCGCCCTGCTGGCGACATTAGGTATAAAGTAGATGTAATGAGTGTTAATGCATAGCGGCATGGCAGTTCAGACAACATTTGGGTACTGACTATATATTATGGGGGTCCTCTTACCCTCAACAAAAAATGTATCAGGCCCCCTCTCTGTTATTGCGTTTATGCCGCGCCGCCCCCTCCCCTTGCAAGCCTATCTCGTAATCTCCAGAATCACAGCTCTGCGTATCTGCTCATCGCCGCAGCCAAATGCGAATTCATTTCTGTCTTGTTAACAAGCCGACGTGTAATTGAAACTGCTCAGCTGATAGCGATAAAGAAGTCAATAAAACCTCTCGTAATTAATTTTGCCTTTATTAGGCTGGAGGTGCGTCAGGCGTCCCAGATCGGCCCAGTGCTGCTGCGGCAGGGAAGCTGCTTCTGCGCCGGGCAGCGGATCCAGACGCACAGAAAAGGCTGATGTGGAGCCTCTCCGGGCTGCAGCCTTTTCTGGTTAACCAAAATTGTTGGGTAATTGTTCTGTGGTCGGGAACAAAACGCTGAATTAAACTGTTCCCAGCACAATAATTGTGCGATTAGTGCAGCGGCACTGCGAGCCAGGAGATCCAGCAGCAGGGCCGCCATGCAGAGACTAACCACAAAGACAGCAACAGGAGAGGGGGGAAAACACAAAACAAAAGTTCCCAATTCAATAGTCTTTTAATGAGAACAGCGGTTGGGAAATAGAATTGTTTTCGCTGGGGATCTACATTTCATGTGTCTGTCTAGAACGGCTAAAATACTGGCAAACTAGGCCTTGGTCTAAGGGCAGCACTGTGAAATGGGGCAGGAGAGACAGGTTTACACATACAGATATAGGCTTTTGTGTTCTTCTGTAAAGTAAATCATTAGTAAATCACATTCTCAGCTGGAGAAGTTTATTTTTGGCCATAAACAGTGAAAAAAAAATCTAAAGACTGGTACACACTTTCAATTTTGATTGACCAATTTTACCACTTCCACGAGAGCTTACCTGCACAGTCTATTCATAGTGTTCAAATTCCGTTGTCTCTCATACTACATAAAGGTGGAAGAATTGGTCAGTGACTGGCCAATCAAAATTGGATGTGTGTATGCACCATAATTAAATGGTCAAAGAGAAAGTCAGATGAAGAAACAAGATCAGCGGGAGTTTTGTGATTGATTCACGCTAATAGAGACTTTAGGCAGAGCAATAAGTCTGTGGTTTACAATCAGATGCCCACTGAATAAGAGAAGAGGGGGGCAGTAAGATGCAGGTGTGAAACATACAAGATTACAAACCCCCCCGGGGGGGGATGGTTTGATTGTTTGTGTTCAGTATTTCTAGACTTAATTCTAATAGCTTATTACTACTTATTTATTTGTTATTATATCCATTATACCCTGGATGTTACCTTACAACACTTTTTGCCTTTGTATCTTTAGAACAGAGCAGGTCAGCGAAATGCACTGCAAGCTTCTCTTCTGAGTCTAGGGCCTGTTCAGACTATCTGCGTATAAAGAATGCGTTTAAAATCAAAGAAACGCAAGTTGAAAAACGCATGCGTTTTTCTTGCGTTCTAATGCGTATTCTATTGCGTTTTGCAAACACACGTGACCCAGGGGAAAAAAAATAATTATGGGAACCGCAGAGGAAAACGGACGCTAAAAACGCAATAGTACGCGTTTTTGATACGCGTCCATAGACTTTCATTGCATCCGTTTCTATGCGTGACGCACAGAACTGCGTGCAGCAATGCGGATGAGAAACGTATGCGTCTCATACGCATACATGTGAACGAGCCCATTCAAAAGCATTAGGAGCCGTTTCGATGCGTTTTTGGTACCCAGACACGTTCCCTGAAAACGTCTAGGAACGCGCATAGTCTGAACAGGCCCTAAAGTCTGCCATACACTGGCAGACTTTTTCCCGATATGTCCAGATAGATCCAGAAAGATAGATCCAATTTAAATGATTGATCAGTCTGGTCTGAAGATGTAGCTCGCTCAGGGGTGGGGTGGTAGCAGCAGTTTAATTTCTTTTTTTTCTACGCTATTCATTTATAAATTATTTAGTCAATATGCACCCATCGTAAAATCTTTCCTCACCTTCATTTACATTCTGAAACGTAGTCCTGTCAGGTGATCTCTGCGAATGTTTGTTTACTGAGAGTTCTTAAGTCAGTGGCAAATCTATCTGGTCTCCCAGAATGCTCTGGGGGGAGGAGGGAGAATTCCACATGTCTAAACAGCCTAGGCTAAGCATCACTGGGATGGCGAGGTTATATACCAAATATACAGCAATATATGGATATAGGAGTTGTTTCTGATGCTGAAATAAGGAAAATTACCTTAAAAATGGGTATCCCTTCTGAGGGCATGCTGGATGCACTAGTTCTCCAAGCACTGAATGAAAACCGCACGTCCCGGTGAGTGTTTGCCCCTATAATACCCAGACTCCGGGAACACGACTGGCCGATCCCCTCCGGAGCGTGCAGAGCGTTCCCGCTGCCGCGCACCACATCGCCAACCATAGAGCAAGGTCACAGAGCCGCCGCTATCCCCTCCCGCTCCCTGTCCGGCCGACCATCTGAGATCCGCATCCACATTGGCAGTAATTAAAGGACTTTTACAATCAGCTTCAATAACATCCATTTTATTTTTATTTATTTATTTCCCCCTGTTTTTGGCAGCCGTCGCCTCGGCAGAACCATCTGTCTTTCTAATACTGTTTTTTTGAGGTCTGTTTTGGAGCCTCTTCTCTTGGCAAAGTCACTTTTATCCTTGAAAACCATTAAAATAAAAAAATAAAAGTTTTGTGGCACCCTGCCGAAGAGAGAGGCAGAAAAATTCCGCACAGCTGTTCACTTTTGCGCTCGATGTATAGATCCAGCAGCCTTGTGTACTTACTTGGGGGGGGCTGTACGTTATGCACTGCATGTGCCGTGGGTACTATATGGACACTGAGGGTCTGAATCACCAAGATCCTCCTGAACACAGAAGATCTACGGTGTTTAGGCCAGATTTGTTCAAATTGTCTCTTAATAGGTGGCAATAGTTAACCTCACTTGGGCCAAATGAAATTATAGTGGGAATTTTTATGGTAAAAAAAAATGATTATAGTGAGGATTGCCAAGAGTTTAGCGAGTTGGCAGTATTGCTGTTGCAGCCACCCACAACAAAAGCTCATCTCCAATAAATCCAGTGCGTAAAGTGCTACCTGTGGGGCCAACAAACAGCAGCAATTACACTGTATACACGCTAGAGCAGAGGTGTAGAACTCAAATACTAAGTGGGCCGAAATTGACCTCTGGGACCAAGTCATGGGCCAACCTCAATGTCTAGTGGCCACATTTCTCCCTTGTACAGTTCCATGGTATCTAATAACCACCCCATATTTAGTTCCCTGGTGTTTAGTGGTCCCCCTCCCTCCTCTATACAATGCCCTGATGTTCAGTGGTCCTCCCTCTTCATACAGTTCCCTGGTGTTTAGTGGCCCCTCCTTCCCCTATACAGTTCCCTAGTGTCTAGTGATCCCCTTCCCTCTCCTATACAGTTCCCTGGTATCTTGTGTTGTCCCCCTCCCCATATGCCTTCCCTGGTGATCTAGGGCTTGCCTTCCAATATACAGTAGCTTCCCTGGTGGTCTAGAGTGGGCCAAACATAATGCAATGTGGGGAAACTACCCGAGGGCTAAATGTGATGGCTCAGAGGGCCAGATTTGGCCCACGGGCCGGAGTTTAATAATAATAATAATCTGTTTGACATGTTTGCGCTAGAGGCAGCTGTTAACAATCGACAGTCTGGTTAAGGCAGATTTGATGTATAGCATCTCTATCATCATTCTTGCCTATGTGTAAAATGATTACGGAATACAGTGGAGTGTGGTTACCCCCAATATGACATCCTGTGGCTTGGGTCTGATTTTTGGCTGTTGGAAACACTGTGCTGCATCTAGAGGGCGCTGTTTTGATTTGAAGAAATGTTTCTGCTTTTTAGCAAATCTGTTTTTGGGTGTGCATATAATTCGTTTTGTCAGGTCTATTAAAGCGGACCTGAACTCAGAACTTCCTCTCTGCTTTAAAAGATAAGCAACAGCATAATAACTTTTAAGAAAAACATTGTTACAACTGATAAAAATCCTCCAATAAATCTGCAGTGTGTCTACTTCCTGCTTTCATGGAAGCAGACATAGGGTTAACATTCTGTGTTTACAATTTGGCTGCTCTGCTGAGGCAGCCAGCTAACACAGCTGAGCGATCAAATTACAGTTGTGCTTAGTCACAGATGAGGGGGAATCAGACAGGCTAAACTCTCTAAATACATGCAGGGTATATTTCACTGTTTTCTTTCTGTGCTGTTCAAAAGTTCAGGTCCATTTTAAGAGATGATTTCTGATTGGTGGATTTATATTATGAGCTTTTTTACATTAGAGGCGTTTGGCTCACATAAGATAACATTTCTCCTGTTGTTTCTCCCGCAGGTGCAGGGCCAGTTGCCCCCTTTAATGATCCCCGTGTTCCCCCCTGACCAGAGGACGCTGGCGGCGGCAGCGGCTGCTCAACAAGGGTTCCTCCTTCCCCCGGGATTCAGCTACAAGGCTGGATGCAGTAAGTTTTAGAAGATAATAATGCTAAACATCACTCTACTCACAGCAAAGGGCAGGAGTGGCCTGTAGGTGGCGCCAGTCTGTGGAGTAAGGATGAGCAAGAATGATTTCACGAAAAGCAAAATCGTTCCGAAGTGTGCAGGTTGTGCATGCAGTGGGGTTAACTCACCTAAGCCGCCGCCTCCCTTCTGCTGCACTCCATGCCACGTTCCATCTTCTTACACTCCAACCTTCAGAGCTGAAGTTCCGGTTTAGAAGAGGGAAGTAGAAGAAGATGGAATGCGGCATGGAGCGCATTGGAAGAGAGGCAGCGGTTTAGGCGAGTCAACTCCCGCATACCCGCTTGCTCACGCACACTCCACACACACACTCTAGGATGTTTTCAATTTTTGCAAAATCGTTCTAGCTGAGCAATGTCTACTGGAGCAATGTCTACTGGAGTTTTTAGATTGCAAGCTCACTGTATGAGGCGCACAACTGTTTTTGACTACACAAATGTTTCCACAGTCCTGCCCGGCACTCAGGAGCAGAACATGTTTTTAATTCCTTGATTAGCAAAAGTTACACTGCTGGCCAAGAGCCCCTGCAATAGCCACTTTCTGTAGCACATAACTCTCTAAACTGCAGGCTGCAGTCTTCTCCATTGACTCTGTCTAGGGCCCGCCCCCTTGCACCCTGAACAACATAATGATGCAGAACAAGGCATTGGCCACCCAAACCATACAGCCTGCTATTAACATCTTTGACAGAGTTATGCATTCAAAAGAAGTTATGTCTACAGAAGTGACTGTGGCCACACCCTCCACCCACATGACCAAGCACGGCTCTGCATTTGAGAACAAGCTAGCTTATAACTATATAGTCCTATAAGAGGAAAGGGGGGTAAACCCATGCTTACAGGCAGGCACATGGCCACACACCCTTCCTATCACATGATTATGCAATTCTGTACAACCTATCCTTTTTATAAAAAAAACCTAAATGTTGAAGTTAAAAATGTATTTAATTCATGTATGACTACCTTTAAACAGGAACTGTAACCAAGGATTGAACTTGACCTCAATCAGTAGCCGATACCCTCTTTCCCACAAGAAATCTTTACCTTTTCTCAAATAGATCATCAGGGGGCTCTGTATGGCTGAGGGTAAAACCCCTCCCACAGTGTGATGTCATGACCAAGGTCCTGACAGTTTGATGTCTGTGAACTTGGTTGCATTATGGGAAATAACAGCTTTTTCCAACTGCCAAGCAAGTAGCATCTCCCTCTGTGAATAGAACTCTCAATAACAAACATTCCGTACAGATCACCTGGCAGGACTAAAGATGTCACCACCAGTGATACATTTCAGAATGCAAAAAAAGAGAGAGGAGAGATTTTACTAGGGGCAAACACTGACTAAATAATCTATAAATGAATAGGATAAAAAAATAAGCAATTTTATTCACTGCTCTTTTCACTACAGTTCCTCTATAAGGAGCTTATGAACAGTACAACATCCTGAAAGATCAACTGTCCAATCCAGTCATTGTTTAAGATCGGAAACAATCGTTCTGGCCCACGAACAGAGGAGAAAAGTATAAGCAACCTGATCAGACTAATAGAATTGATCCAAAATTCTGATCAATGTAACAATCAATAGAACCGATCGTTCGTCATCGATCGCCACCATTAACTGTGCCCAATCCGATTAAATGCACGGTTGATCTTTTCGGAAGATTGTACCATTAATGGGCACTTTTAGAAAAGCACAGAACCAACCTCAATCAGGCCACCTACAACCAAATTGTTTCAGATCGCATTTGTCAAATCGGCAAAAAGTATCGTCATTGGCACAGTGTGCTTAGATGACCCCTGGGCGCATTTTCACCATCTAGATCCTGCTGATCTCACAATCGGATCTTAGATAATAGGTGACCGTGTGTGGGCTGCGTAAATCCGCACGTGACCGTCACAATTGTGGGGTCCGGCTGACCGCGTTCCTTCCACTTCCTCCCAAACGCACTGTGATGAATCAGAAGTCTGGAAAAGAGAAAAAGCCCAGAAAGATGAGGTTTCCGCTTTAATTGCCCGAACGCCTTTTATTCAGCAGCTCCTGGCGGCTGCCATTGTCCTGGGCGTTAGTAAAAAAAAACACCACAATGGGCCTTTTCATTAGGCCTGTGCGCTGAGCACAAAAGGCGGCTTTGCAAGGAGAGAACGCCGGAGTTTAATTTGCAGGTGGAGACCAGATAAAAGGTGCTGACGCCTCTCTTATTCTTCTGCCTAGGTGACCCCTACCCCCTTCAGCTGATCCCCACTACCATGGCAGCAGCTGCCGCGGCAACGCCGGGACTCGGGCCTCTGCAGCTACAGGTAAGAACACTGAACAATGAGCAGGGGAGGGGGGGGGGTGCTGATAATGTACGCTAACAAAGACTTCTCACCTGCTGCTGCCGGAGCTCTCCCCCAGAATTAAAGGGATACAGCTAAAGGTGTGCGGATGGCTGTGGCTCAGTTTAGTTTTGTATTTTGAAAGCTTTGTTAGTAATTTGTCACTTATGTGTTCATTACATAAGCAGAATCTGCTTTCTTATTAATACATGCTTTCTTATTAATACATTTGAAGAGGACCTGGACTCAGGACTTCCTCTGTGCTCTAAAAGAGAAGCAACAGCATAATAACCTTTAAAGCTTAAACATTTCCAGCTGATACAAATCCTGCAATAAATCTGCAGTGTGTCTACTTCCTGCTTTCATGGAAGCAGATATAATGCAGCCACGTCAACATCTGCAAGGAGTTTGTATGTTCCCTTGTCTGCGTGGGTTTCCTCCGGGCACTCCATTTTCCTTCCACATCCCAAAAACATACTGATAAGTTAATTGGCTTCACCCTAAATCAGCCCTAGACTACGATACATGCACTACACAATACATACATAGACATATGACTACGGTGGGGACTAGATTGTGAGTCCCTCTGAGGGACAGTTAGTGACCAGACAATATACTCTGTACAGCGCTGCGTAATATGTCGGTGCTATATACATACTTAAAGGGACACTGTAGGGGGGGTTAGGGGTAAATGAGTTGAAGTTACCCGGGGCTTCTGATGGTCCCCGACAGACATCCTGTGCCTGCGCAGCCACTCCCCAATGCTCCGGCCCCGCCTCCATGTCACTTCTGGAATTTCAGACTTTAAAGTCTGAAAACCCCTGCGCCTGCATTGCCGTGTCCTCACTCCCGCTGATGGCACCAGGAGTGTACTGCGCAGGCCCAGTATGTGCCTGCCTGCACCGTGCGCTCCTGGTGACATCAGGGGAAGCAAGGACACGGCAACGCAGGCGCAGGGGTTTTCCAATTTTAAAGTCTGAAATTCCAGAAGTGACTCGGAGGCGGGGCCAGAGCATTGGCGAGTGGCTGCGCGGGCACAGGATGCCTGCGGGGGACCAATAGAAGCCCCGGGTAACTTCAACTCATTTTCCCCCGACCCCCCCCCTACAGTATCCCTTTAAATAAATCATTGTAGGTGGGTGTAAGTGAAATGAAGTGAGTTGGAAGCTAGACCTCTGCAGCCAAGAGACCAGCAGCAATGAACAGCTGCAGCAGGTTAGATATCTGTATATATTTGTACTGCAAAACTAACTCAAAATTTAAAATGTTACATTCATTTAAAATAACATATCCAATTCTAAGAAATGCTTTCAGGAAAAAAAGGACCCCGTACGGCAGATACGGCAGTTTTATTGTTGTTTTCCTGTTTGAATTGTTTATCGGTAGTTTAAACAAATTGGTATTTTTAGAAGACATTTATGAATGAAGGCGGCCGTGCAGTGAAAGGGTTAAGAGTCAGGAGGTAAATATTCCGCTTATTAATGACGGGGAGAGGAAAGCGGGAACAATGCGATTTAATCATTGACTTCGCCTGCGTGCAGAGTCCGGATACACAGAGGACAATGGACTCTTATCTGCCGCTCTCTCTGCAGTCAGGTCAGAGCTCACTGCTCCTGCATCTCTTCTGTTTACTATGTGCGCCATGGTGCTCTGCACACTCTACACTGACTCCTGTGCTGCAGCATTGCGGCCTGTAAGGGGGGACTCCGACACAAGCCGAGGATATGTAACTTGGACACGTGTCATCAGTTTAGGACTGCTGAAACCTTTTCTGTGATGCTGATCTTGCCTGTATACATCCACGATGTGTTCTTCAGCCTTCCATTGTCTTCCTTGTTATTGTTCTATAGTGTATCAGAGCTTACAGTAGAACTATTACTGTGGCCTGGGACCCACTTGTGATTGCAAAACACTCTAAAAAAGCACTAACTATAGCGATCTTGCCACTTAAAAGAGGAGGATTTCCGGAGCAATTTTGGACCCTGCTTCCCATTATGAAATTGCTCCGAAAATGCTGCATACAGGATGATCTCAGTCACTTCTGTGGGATCATGGCCAATCGCTTTCAGCAGCAAAAGCGCTTTTGGAATCGCCAGCGATTTTTGTGGCTTCTGAGAGCTTTCTAGCGTAAACCCGCCCTAAGGCCTGGGACCCACTGCAAAGCTCTATCGCTAGCGATTTGTGGTAGCGTTTTGCAAGTGATTTTGGGATTGAATTCCCAGCTCCTATAGAATGCATTAGAATGGAAACACTCCCAAAATGCTGCATGTCCTGCGACTGCGATTTCCCTAATCACAATCGCTCTAGTGGATTCTGTCCCATCCATTTACATTGGCAGATCGTTAAGGGGAAAATAACTAGCGATTTAAAGCAATCCCTAAATGCTACAAAAAAATGCTCTTGTGAGTTCCAGCCCTTCGAGCATTTTGCACTGCAGTGCGCATTCACACCAATGCAGGCATTTTTCTTTTCTCCTCGCATACGGTTTTGTTAAAAATAAAATACGGTTTCCTGAAAATAATAACTCAAAATAATGCATAAAAAACACACAACTCTGAAAACTATATATAATGGCTTTTTTATTGTTTGTTTTTTAATTTCACACCCTAAGGGCCTGTTTCCACAAGGATGTTGCATTTCGCTTCATTTTATGCGACGTCTATCGTAATGGATAATCATTACACAGGAAACTGCTCCGTGGTGTGAAAATCCGCAGCAGTCGGAATTTTTTCAGACCAGAACAAACTACAAAAATGCATTGAGGGTTTAGTTGCACTCGCATTTTCGGTGCAAACTGACATGAGGTAAAAGCCAGAGTGGCCATTACCTTCTCAAAATAACCCCACCTTTTTCTTTCCCTGGGTGCGCCAGGACCTGTGGTGTAGTCATTGTGCAGCTACTGTCTTCTATGGCCCCTCCTCCTGGGGGTGTGTCCCACACCACAGTCTGCACAGCAGCTGACACATAGGCGTTTTCACACACGGCATACTAAAATCCCACAAACATTCTTGGGTGAAATCTCCATCCATACGAATATGCCAGTAGGTACAATAACACTTGTAAGGCATCATGTTCTCGATTAAGGGAACCTGTCATGCTGCACCTGGGAAAGGGATGAACATTGAGAAAAGCGCACAAATGCTGCCAAATGCCTTTAATGGATTATACATGTGCAGAGCTGCAGCATTTCTAGGCATTTAACCTCCTGGAAAAACACTGAGTGCTACAAATAAACACATGAAGAGCACCTGGACAAACGCACACACATGCTGTTTGCACTTTTCTCAGGCGTTGTAAAACAAAACAAAACAAAAACCTACGTCTGTGTAGACGAGGTTAAACTACTTATTAACCGTTCTCATTTTCACTGCATTTAGTCACAATAATTACCGGACACTAGTGAACACTTGTCAACTATTGCACACATAGTAGGAGTGGACTTTAAATGGGGTGTGGTTGTCTTCAATGACCACCAGAACTCCAAAACGCTTATAGGCCTGGTCACAAAGGCAGCGATGCCAGGTGGTGCTCTGTTCTTTTCACTGTTCCGAAATATATCCAGACACGTTAAACAAGGTCCTGCACTGCAAAGCCTGTGGAGGCGTTCATGCTAACAGTCAGACTGTTACAGCACTGTGAAGAAGCAGGCATGTTCCCGCGAATCGCATTGTCTTTTTTTTTTATTGCTTGTGTTAAACCCTTTGTTTAATAATACTGGCCTAATTTAAGCTTTTTTTAAAGGACAAGCGAGGTGACATGTATGTACAGTGCCAAGCACACAAATAACTAGGCTGTGTTCCTGTTTTTCTTTCTCTGCCTGAAAAAGTTAAACATCAGGTATGCAAATGACAGTTTCTGCCCAGGTCGGGACCGGGTTGGACTGGGTCAGACTATAGCATAACCCTCACTGATAAGTAATTACAGCCATATAACACTTTCCTGTCATTAAATGGCTTTTGAGAGCAGGAAAGCGATAAAAAGGGTCAATAGTTCATAGATTTGAGCTCTAGTATACATCAATGAAGGTGTCATTGAGCAGAGCCCATGAAACTGTAAAAACCTAAAAACTAGATGTAAATATGAAACGAAACTGTGGGATATCTAAAAAAAAAAAGTCATTTTTAGGAGGAGGACGATGAATAAAATTTTTCTCATCAGTTTATTTTCACCTCAGATGTCCTTTAAGTGTTTTATACCGGTATAATGGGCACCTCTGACATTGTTTATGTGAGTTTACATACCTTTGTTGGAAGGTTCTAGTTTTTTATTAGCCACCCCAACACCAAGCGGGGGCGGTTCTCTCCCTGTAGCCTCTGATGCTTGCAACCTACCTATGTGAGAGTATATTTGTAGTTCATTAAAAAGGCCATAATTATCCAGCGATACTGCACCACTGGGCTTCTGGCCTTTTTTTTTTTTTCTTGAATAACCCCCATACAAGGCTGTTGCAACAGCTGAGCAAAGTAAATACTACATGAACGATGCACACATTGGTTTTCACCAGTCACTGCAGAGCCAAGCACATCCGCCATGGTGTACTCTTGTGATCGTTCTTATAGGGAGCATTGTTCTCTGCAGCAGTTGAAGCAACGGTAGAAGAAGTGTCCGTTTGAAGGTGAATTGGCCCCAGCCATCAGGAGTCAGCTGCATTGGATTGTGGTTGTAGTGTTTAATGCCACCTTGTGGTAAGTGACTTTTGGTGCTCTTTCTTGTATCAGTTTGCGCACTGTATGTTCTACAGACAGGTTCTCTTTAAGACAGCAGCAGCCGTCTCTGGTGTCTGTCAGTCCTAATCCTGTCAGACCTTCTTCTGTCTTCCATCAGGGGTCACACGGCCCACAGAGTACATTGCCCCATAGACCGGATACAGAGGACAGACCAGAATAAACTTCCTCTGTGAGGTGCCCAGTTCCCACTCCAGTCAGCTTTGTCCAGTTTAACGCATTGTCTTCCTAAAGGGTTCAAAACAGTGATGACCAATGCTACTAGAAGCTGATGTGTCTCTGTTTTGGGCACTTTTAGATTCTGTACATTAACAGCAGTGGCTGACCATAAAGATATATTAACATCACACCAACAATATAATCATTTAAAGTGAAACCATGACCAAGAATTGAACTTCATCCCAATCAGTAGCTGATACCCCCTTTCCCATGAGAAATCTATTGCTTTTCACAAACGGATCATCAGGGGGCTCTCCATGGCTGATATTGTGGTGAAACCCCTCCCACTGTTGGATGTCAGGACCACGGTCCTGACAGTTTCCTGTCTGTGAACCTCATTGCCTTGTGGGAAAGAACAGCTGTTTACAGCTGGGTCCAACTGCCACAAAAGCAAGCAGCATCTCCTTCCACTGACATCACCTGCCAGCAGTAAAAATGTCACCGTGTGATAAATGTCAGAATGTAAATCAAGGAGAGGGAAGATTTGACAATGGGCAAACACTGACTAAATCATTTATACATGATTATTGTAAAAATGAAACACATTTGTATTACATTATTTTCACAGGAGTTCCTCTGTAAGGGTTTCTGTGGCTAAATTCTTATAAGGCAGAATAGATGCAGCTTTGTTACAGCTACCTGCACCACTATCATACAGGAATAGCTATGTATCACATATCACATGGTCATGTCACATGACCAATAGAGTGTTCAGGTGTATTGCTGGGATCCCAGAAGATCTGGGGCCTCTCTGGGCACCTATGATGGGGGAATAGTGTGGCATGCACTGACTGGACGCAAAGTACCCATGGTCACAACAGATTGTGGGTGGGTTCAAGTAATGGGCATAACTTGAAAGTATGTGAACCTAGCCTAGGGGTTAAAGTGGACCTGAACTCTTGCACAGGACAGAAGGAAAACAGAGAAATGCACCCTGTATGCATTTAGAGAGTTAAGCCTGTCTAATTCCCCCTCATGTGACTAATCACAAGTTGTAATTTGATCCTTCAGCGGTGTCGGCTGGCTGTCACGGTAAAGAGCTATCACAGGATTTTACAAATGTCTGCTTCCATGAAAGCGGGAAGTAGACGCTGCAGATTTATTGCAGGATTTGTATTCGCTGTAACAAAGACATTTTTTTCTTTAAAGTTTATTATGCTGCTGCTTATCTTTTAGAGCAGAGAGGAAGTTCTGAGTTCAAGTCAACTTTAAAGGACACCGGAAGTTAGAGGGATATGGCAGTTGCCATATTTATTTCATTTTAAATGGTACCAGATGCCTGGCAGTCCTGCTGATCCTCTGCCTCCAACACCGAGATAGAGGAATTCACAAGGGATAACTAGTGATCATGAGGGCAGCAAAGCTGGGATCCCAGGAGCATAGAGATCCCACCACGGGAGTCCCTGAGAGGTAAAAGACACCATTAGGGGATTTATCTCTCCAGCCTCCACCATACACTGAAATGTCAGTTTAAAGCGGCGTGATCCTTTAAGTGGAACATGTGGGAGGAGGGTGCTGTCCTTCCCACAATGCCTCTGTGTGCCGGGATGTAGAATTCACAATGCAATTGTTCCCGTTTCCTTGCCAATAGTTTGCTAATCAAATCCCAACAATAGCGCTGATTAATTGGCACTAATACAAAGCGCAGACGGTGGCGGATCGCAGAGCCGGGGGTGAAAAGGGAACAGCAGCTGCCGAACAACTCTTACATCTCATCGCCTTCACAGCAATCCACAATGAGATTTCCCAATCTCCTGTAGAGAGCCGCATTCTCTGGGGACGGCGCCCCTCGCTGGCTCAGAACTCCCCTCTCCCCAGACACCGGAGGCAGCCATACACACACAGACGCATCTCATGTGCCACTGCAGCCTATATATTATACCCTCATCACAGGGTACAGTAATGAAGGCTCTTATTCACTATTCACTTCAACTCTGTGACGGGCTGCAGTGCTCAAACTATGCTAAAGTGTAACTCCGGGGGAAATACATATTTTAGTTTTGGATTATTTGGCAAAGGCTTAGAACCTTTTTTGAGTTTTCACTGCTTGAAATGCCTCCGCTGTCACAGGATCAGGAAGTGGGGTTGATGAGCTCTGCCGGTACAGGAAGTGAGGTGGATGATCTCTGCAAGCACAGGAAGTGAAGTATATGATCCCTGATGCATATGGTTGAGGGGACAGGAAGTGAAGTAAATGATTCCCGATAGCTGCAAGGGAAAGAAATGAGCCAAATGAACCCTGATGGTTGCTGGGCAGGAAGTGAGGTGAATTAAAGACAGAGCACATTTATATAGTGCTTTTCTCCTGGCGGACTAAAAGCGCCAGAACTGCAGCCACTAGGGCTTTCTCTATAGGCAGTAGCAGTGTTAGGGAGTCTTGCCCTATGTCTCCTAACTGAATAGGTGCTGGCTATGATGGTTGCATGGGCAGGAGGTGAGAGAAAAGAATCTTGACAGTTGCACAAACAGGAAATGAGGTAAATGAACCCAGATAGCTGCACAGACAGGAAGTGATTCTGGGTGGTACAGAGGATGTCAATCATATGAGACTTGCTGCGAAAAGAACTTGCGATCTTGGAACCCAGAACGCCGCGGCAGTTTTAGAGATGGCATAATAGGGGGGATACAAATATTTTGGGGGAAAATGGACTGTATATGTAAGAAGGCCATTAGTAATGACCCACATTTTATCTGGTATTCACTTAAAACATCAGCATTCATTCGCCGGATTTTAGCAGCTGACAATCTCCGCTAGTGATTATGGGAAGTATAGTCCTGTCTCCAGCAGAAAGATGAAACCAAAGGGCCCTATACATGTCCTCAGAGTCTCCCCTCACATCTCCTACAGAGATCACACACTGGAAACATGTGTGGTTTATATCTAACTCTCTTGGGGTCCGGCAGCAGTACATTTTTTTTTGGGGGGGGGGGGGTACAGTTGGGGAGTTGTCGTTTTTACGTATACATTTAATATTGTAAATTGGAAAACTGGTTTCTATAAAGTTGCACACACACACACATCTACACACACACACACACACACCTACACACACACACACACACACACCTACACACACACACCTACACACACACCTACACACACACACCTACACACACACCTACACACACACACCTGCACACACACACACACACACCTACACACACACATCTACACACACACACACACACACCTACACACACACACCTACACACACCTACACACACACCTACACACACCTACACACACACACCTACACACACACACCTACACACACACACCTACACACACCTACACACACCTACACACACACACCTACACACACACACCTACACACACACACCTACACACACACACCTACACACACACCTACACACACACACCTGCACACACACACCTGCACACACACACACACACCTACACACACACATCTACACACACACACACACACACACCTACACACACACACCTACACACACCTACACACACCTACACACACACACCTACACACACACACCTGCACACACCTACTCACACACACACACCTACACACACACACACACACACACCTACACACACACATCTACACACACACACACCTACACACACACACCTACACACACACACACACACACACACACACACAGACACACACCTACACACACCTGCACACACACACCCACACACACCTACTCACACACACACACCTACACACACACACACCTACACACACACACACCTACACACACACACACACACCTACACACACACAGACACACACCTACACACACACACACACACACACCTCAGTGTGACGATATAGATTTGCAAATATCACACACCTACCTCAGTGTGAGGATACAGATGTGCAGCTACTGATGTGATTAATGCAGCCAGATGCAGGAGATGATGATTTGCATCTGTCAGTGGTGAGGGAGGCAACAGAGAGCAGCGCAGGAGAGGCTGCTGCAGAATGTAGGCCAAGAAGCCCCCAGCCGTGGCCCCCTTCTCTCCGGGCCCATATGGGCAGACTCTGAGCTCCTGTGCCGGCTTGGCCCGCAGATAGATTCTCTTCAGCGTCACTGACACAGCCATGACCCCCCGAGGGGCTCCCCCAAGCGGCCTGACATTTGGACAAAGGAAGAAGCAGAATGGCAACCCAGCCCCCTCCCCGCTTTATTTTCATATTCCTTGCCTGTGGCCACTGTGTTCTCTTATTATCACAATGCAGCATATGATGGGACCGGCCTGTACACATGCTGTACGACCCTTGTGCCTGTCCAATGCTTCCATCACTAATGTCACCTGACCCAGCATGTGTTTCAAGCTACTTTGACTTGCATTAAGTTTTAAAAAGGAACTGTAGTGAGAGGGATATGGAGGCTGACATGTATTTCCTGTTAAACAATGCAAATTTCCTGGCTGTCCTGCTGATCCTCTGCCTCTGATACTGCCATAGACCCTGAACAAGCATGCAGATCAGGTGTCTATGACAAATCTGACAAGATTATTTGCATTCTTATTTCAGGTGTGTGATTTAGGGCTTATTCACACTGGGGAGTGCAAAACGCTAACGGTTATCTCTGGCTTTTGCGGCTGCGATTTTTGACGGTAAACTTGTTTTATTTCTACACATTTTCGTGATTTTTGTGCGATCACGATTAGCACTTTCAACATTGTAATCGCGCCCTCTCAAAATCTCAAAGAAAGAGGTGCGTTCACCGCCTTTGCTGCGAATAGCTGGCGATGGCGGCAGTGAGATCACTGCCATATACTTCACATTGTAAGTGCTAGCGATCGCCAGCGATCTGTGGTAAACACCTGGGAATCACCACAGTGTGAATGGGCCCTTAGACTCTACTGACCAGAAACCAGGACTGCCAGGAAACTGGTATATTATTTATAAGGAAATAAATATGGCAACAGCCACAGGTCTCACACCTCGGGTTCCTTTTAACCACCCTGGCATTCTATTAAGATCGCCAGGGCGGCTGCGGGAGGGTTTTTTCTTTTTTATAAAAAAAAATCTATTACATGCAGCCAACTTTCCCACTAGAGGGCGCTCCTGACGCGTACTTCTGATCGCCTCCGGCGATCAGAAGTAACAAGAAAGGCCGCGATGAGCGGCCCTCCTTGTTTTGCTTTCCTCGTCGCCATGGCGACGAGCGGAGTGACGTCATGGACGTCAGCCAACGTCCTGACGTCAGCCGGCTCCAATCCAGCCCTTAGCGCTGGCTGGAACTGATTGGTCCGGCTGCGCAGGGCTCGGCGGCTGGGGGAACCCTCTTTTGCCGCTGCTCGCGGCGAATCAGGTAGCACACGCGTCTGGCAAAGTGCCGGCTGCGTGTGCTGCTTTTTATTTGACGAAAATCGGCCCAGCAGGGCCTGAGCGGCACCCTCCGGCGGTAATGGACGAGCTGAGCTCGTCCATACCGCTAAGGAGGTTAAGAACCAAATAAATCTGAATGATGATGATGGTTATCACTACTGTGTACAGCGCTGTGGTATTGTCAGTGCTGTATGGAAAGGTGCACGTTCTGTTTCCTGGATCTGTAGATAGTTGAGGGGCTGATGATGTCATGATTACTCAATGTGGCTCAGTATTATCAGCTTGTCATTCTGTGAGGTGGCGGTCAGTCCAGAGCTTTCTCCATTTATCTTACTGTCAGTCAATCTTCCTGGCGGTCCCCCAGCAGGTCCGCTGACGTCTCGTGGTTATTGTGTCCGCTGCGCAGCGCTGGGCTGCAGAAAATGTCACACATCATTTCTCAGGATAACAGCGCTGAAAGGGAGTGGAGAGGCCGGGGCAGAGAGGTGCTGCTGGGGAGGCTCAATAAGTCCCCTGATGCAGGTACAGCCAGGCAGACTGACAGACTGAAGGGATACAGCTGCAGCAGGGAGGGGGGGGGGGGGGGGGGTCTGTAAAGAAGTATGGAGGCCTGTGTGAAAAGCCTCAGATTGAAGGGGCTATTCTTAAAGAGGAGCTTTAACCAAGGATTGAACTTCATTCCAATCAGAAGCTGATGCCCTCTTTCCCATAAGAAACCTTTTCTCGAATAGATCATCAGGGATGTCTATGTATTTGGTATTGTGGTGAGACTCTTCCCACAGTGTGATGTCATGACCATGGTCCTGATAGTTTGCTGTCTGTGAACCTCATTGCATTGTGTGAAATAATGGCTTTTCTCAACTGCCAAGCAAGCAATATTTCCCTCTGTGCATAGAACTCTCAGTAATGAACATTCCGTACGGATCATCTGGCAGAACTAAAGATGTCACCGCCAGCGATAAATGTCAGAATGTAAATCAGGGAGAAGAAAGATTTTACAATGGGCAAATACTGACTAAACAATCTGTAAATATTGTAAAACATAAGCAATTTTAGTCTTTGTTTTTTTCACCACAGTTCCTCTTTAAAGGATACCTTATCCCAAACATATACTGTACATGCCAGCTCCCTCCGTTTTTACATTTTTGTTTGTGCTAAAGTATCCTTTAAACTGGGCATACAATTTTTCCCATCGATATCCAGCCAATCACTCAAATCATATCTGCTCGAAATCAATGCAGCAGTTGGGCTCAATCTATCGTCAGTCTTATACATTGTGATCAAGGTGAAAAGACACACCAATAATGCATATGATCTATTATTTATTTTGAGACAAACTCTTATTAAGAAATGTTTATGGTTAGCTATATGTTCCCAGTGTTCATTTGTGATGGATGTGTGTTTAGCTTCTAATGCTGCATACACACTTGAGATAAAAGTCTTTGGAAAAGGCAAGATCACAGACCAATTATACCCCCTTCCATGTAGTATGAGAGCCATACTCTACACAGTCTATTCTATGGAGCTGCACTCCCCATCAGATAAACATCTTTGCAAGATGCTGCACACACAGATGCTGTACAGACACAAAAGATCATTATCTGCAAAAGATCTCTTCCTGCAATAGATCCATTCCTGCAAAATGCATTCATAGTCTATGAGATCTGCAGATCATCATACACACCTTGTTTAACAGGCAATCATCTGCAGATCATCTGCAGATCAGATCCACCAGGATGGATTTTCAGATCTGTAGATGATTGCCAGATATGCAGATGAAGTCTGTTAAACAAGGTGTGTATGATGATCTGCAGATCTCATAGACTATGAATGCATTTTGCAGGAATGGATCTATTGCAGGAAGAGATCTTTTGCAGATAATGATCTTTTGAGTGTGTACAGCATCTTTGTGTGCAGCATCTTGCAAAGATTTTATCTGATGGGGAGTTCAGCTCCATAGAATAGACTGTGCAGGTATGGCTCTCATACTACATGGAAGGGGGTAACATTGGTCTGTGATCTTGCCTTTTCCAAAGACTTTTATCTCAAGTGTGTATGCAGCATAAGGGTACAATGGTTAATTTGCATATATTCAGCAGTGATGCCCTGGGAGACATCTCGAGCTCACTCCAACCTGAATTATCGCAAATTCTTTCTGTTTTAGGAAAGCAAACTTGTTTTTCTTAATTTGTGATCTAACCTTGTTTGAATTTTTAGATAGATAGTTGATGGTACTATATAAATACTAAATATAATATCTGTACAAAATTCCGCCCTCAACTGTCACTTGGGCTATTGAGTCCTGATCACTTCAGGCGTTAGTCCTCACACATGTGTACAAGACTTTACTCATACTGCAGTTCTTTTCCTCCCACTGTGGCAGTAGAATCTGCAAGGGTCCAAAGATAGAAACAGCTACTTACACTACCTGTATGCGATATACATCAATTCATTCTGCATGGAATATTTTAAGTGGTTTTGGTTTCTTTACATCTGAAATGGGAGGGATATGGAGGCTGCCATATTTATTTCATTTGAAACCATACCAATTGCCTGGCTGTCCTGCTGATCCTCTTCCTCCAATACACTTATCCATAGACCCTGAACAAGTATGCAGCCGTTCAGATGTTTCCAACCGAAGCCTGACTGGTTTCATGCTTGTTTCAGGTGTGTGATTCAGACACCACTGCAGTCAGCTAGATCAGCAGGATAGCCAGGCAACTGGTATTGCTTAAAAGGAAATAAATAAGGCAGCCTCCATATCACTCTCAGTCCAGGTGTAGTTAAGTGAGTTCCCAAAGTCCCGCTTTAAACCCTTATATTTTTTAGTAATTTATAGTCATGGTTACAGACTACCCATGGTGTACCAGAACTCCTAGGAGTGTGTAAGGGGCTACACAGGACCAAAAAGCCCTCTTACTAATATGCTGAGCAAAACAAAAGCTTGACTTCTTAAAACAGAAGGTATTTGCGATCTTTCAGGTTGGGGTGAGCTCTGGGATGTCTCCCATAATGCGTCACTGCTGAGTATGCAAATCATCTTTTAATGTCCCTGTAAGCTAAACACACCTCCAGAACCGCTGATATGCAATGATGTGTCAGCTTGTTATAGTCATGGTTTGATGCAGGAAATGTAATACAATCAGTGTGACATTGTGTTACATTCTCCAGTCAGGCTGATTAGGCCAGTGAATAGATGTGATGCAGGGAGACCAGTTATAAGCATACAAGTCTTTTGGATAGTCCATTGGATCATCTGATCAAATTGTACCATGTGTGTCGTTTTCTCACACATCAGCCCATTAGAGTGTCAGCTCTGCGTTCCTTCTGTCCCCTCGGACCTCGGGAGAATTTTATCATTTGCCGTTACAGCACGAAGACGTTCGGAAAGGGCAAGTATGAAATTAAATTCTATCCGGGCAGCGGTAACCTTTCAGAACGGCTGAGATGGCAGAGCGCGTATTTCTTCTTCCTGCGCTGTCCGCACCGTGTTTGATGGTGGGAAGGCATCCAAAGGGCACAGCGGTGTAATAAATTCTCTGCCAGCGTCGCCCTCTGGCGCCCTTAATGTACCAAGCCTGCCACTTATTGCAGATGACCTGAAAGTCTGTGCACATGGTGAGGTCAGCTGGGTCGGGGGCAGCCAGCGATCTGGCGTGGATGCAGTGTGCGCAGCATGACAGATTGCCCTGACTCTGGAGAGGATGCTGCCTTGACAAACCTATGTGTTTGTTACAAAGGAACTTAAACCCAGAATTGAATTTCCTCCCAATCAGTAGCTGATACCACCTTTCCCATGAAAAATCTTTACCTCTTCTCAAATAGAGGGTCTGTATGGCTGATATTGTGGTGAAACCCCTCCCACAGTGTGATGTCATGACCAAGGTCCTGACAGTTTGCTGTCTGTGAAGCTTGTTGCATTGTGGGAAATAACAGCTTTTGCCATCTGCCAAGCAAGCAATATCTCCCTCTGTGCAAAGAACTCACAGTAACGAACATTCTGTACAGATCACCTGACTGAACTAAAGATGTCACCACCAGTGATACATTTCAGAATGTAAATCAGGGAGAGGAAAGATTTTACAATGGGCAAACGCTGGCTAAATAATTAAATACATTAACATTGTAAATAAATAAGCAATTTTATTCATTACGATATTTCACTACAATTCCTCTTTAGGGGCCACTCCACCTATCACTGACATCAATATATGGCTGAGTAGGCATTAGGATCTTTAATCTAAAATGAACTACAGTAGTGAGATCTCTGTATACCTGGATCCCCATTGATAGAGTTGCACCGTTTATGAGCAGGGATGAGCAAAAAAATTCCCCTTATGTGCAAATTAAGTTTCCCTTCATTTACAAATTTCCCATTATAACCTACTCTACCGCCTATCAGAATGCAAGTCTGACGGGGAAACTTCCTGTTCCTCACTTCCTGTGTGGTGGACACCCCACCTCTTCTGCATATGCATTTGTATGTATTTATTTCCTGCCACTGGTTTGTATGCTGTTGCGTATGTGATCACAAGTGTAAAGTACCCATTAACAATAAAATCCCCCGGACTATCGATCGTCCGATTTGATCATTCTGATGTACCAGAAATGGCTCGATTCCATTAATCTGATCAGATTGGTTAGCCGTCCCCCACTTTGAATGGGCCCCATGTATCAAATCGTTGTAATTTTCCACACGCTTCAATCAGTTTTCTGAAGAGAAACAATTTTTTAAAAGATTGTTTGATATCAATGAAAGAGAATAATTGTGTTTGATTCATTGATCAGTTTGATCACATCTGATTGTTTGTTTTGTGTTTGTCGGCAGCACCCATTTTTAACCGCTTCCCGATCATGCTGACTGAAATCTACGCCCTGTTATCCCTGCCAGGGTGCAGATTTCAGTTACCGCCTTGCACACTCCCACTGCTACCACCGGTCACGCCGCTCTCCCACTGCTGCAGCCCACTGGCCCTGTAATTGGTTACTGACTGCTCACGGGAGCTCCGCTGTCATAGCAGGGCGCAAACCACAAGAAAGATTGGTCTGTGCGATGTGAGTCGGTGAGCCATGATTTTTTATTTTTTTACCCAGAAGTCTCTGGTCCTTAAGGGGCCAGAGTTCTGTTACTGAAGTGGTTAATGTTTTTTTTTATTTTATTTTACATAAAGGATCATAATAATGATTAGCGATAGCTCAGGGCTTGTGACACGTGACGAATAACACTTCTGTGACATGGCCGCAATGCAGGGTGTGTGTGACTCTGTGCATGTAGCTATGTACCTTCCCTCCCTTCCCTTGTGCTGCCAGAATTTGGGGTGCGCGTCCCATTCACCGGCATGTTCCGGCGGCGGTTTTGGACGCGATTATAATGAATTTTTTCCAGCTGGACGGTTGTGGGACGATGGGAGCCAAATTCCCAGTATTAATGAGGCAGGAGAGCCAGCAATGGCTGATTGCTGGGTACATCCTGGCAATTAAGTCATTTATTATGTTCCGTTAATTTATGTTTATTTAAAGTCCTGTACGACCGGCCTATAAGATGAATGTATAAATAACAGGGACAGTCGGGCGGTTTCAGAACTCGCCGCAGGAGCCTTTTATTCGCTTGTCGGCGCAGAGATATCACCGCCATGTTTTAGTCGAGGCATCTGAAATCGGCTGATTTCCAGGGAAGAGCTTTGGAATGCTGTGCTTTGATAGCATCCTGATTATCAGAAGGAAAGATTTATCTTCTGCCGAAATTCATAACTGTGTACTGTTGTACCTGACAAAATATTTGTCATTCTGTTCGGCAATGGCTGGGAATCGCAATCCCTTGCCACAATATCAAGACAGGAGGGTACGTCACTGTTCAGAGACTATTGCTTTGCAGCTGAACATGTGACCTTACAGAGCTGCTGTAGGGACACTAAAGCCCAGTTCACATTAGAAATATTGAGCCAAACGGATCCGGTGAGCGGATCTGGTCTCCGCTTCACCGGATCTGGATGGCTCTGTGCACCTTGGCAAACGGATTGTGAAAACTGATCTAATCACCAATGAATCGGATCAGTTTTCTCTCCGGTTGCCAGCTAATACATACCTAATGGCAGCAGCAGAGGCTTCCTCTTCTTGCGCCATGATTACACAGCGCGTCATATGACTAGTTACATGATGTGGAAGAAGACGGAAGCCTCTACCGCCGACTTTAGGTATGTATTTAGGCCCTGTTCACCCTCGCTCACCCACCCGCCTGGCTGCTGCTCAGGTTCGCATCCCCACATCCCCTGTGGAACGGTCTGTTTCTTCACTAGTGTGAAGAAACGTTCCGTTTCCCATTGTCCCAATGAAGCAGCTTTTTTTGTCCAGTTTCTGTTCCGCTGGACAGAATGGTCCGGAAAATTAGGGTCTGCTGCATATTTTTGGTTCGGGGACCAGAACGTATCCATACCAACGGAGGCATGTGAACGGTCCAATAGGTTAACATTGTATCCTTTCCCATCTGTTCCGTTTGTACAGTATACGTACCAGTTACGTTCTGTAAAAAACGCAGACGTGAACCGGGCCTTAGCAGAAAGTACTACATTATTCAGGATACCCAATTTTACCTTAAATATCTTAGTTTCAGCATCAGAAACCCTATACAGTAGAGTCTCACTTATTCGGGACTCGACCAACCAGCACAAATCACCAGCAGTACTCAGTGGTGACAGCCAACTCCTTAGGCTGTTTCGAGCTCTGCTGTGCTTAGAAACTGGGTTCCATGTCTCCTCTAAGGTTAATGTACTTTTAATTAACATTTCATTATCTTATAATTGTAACATTTAATACTGGAATGTGTCTAGAGTGGAGTATAGTACTGTATCAGCTAGGCCTGTTTTTAACACGGAGTCTCAAACAATCAGAAAGCACGTTTATCCGGCATTAGCCGCTCCCCATCGGTGCTGGATGACCAAGACTCTACTGTATTTATATTACTGTATATTGTTGTGTAACACTGCCTTCCAAGTGATGGTTATCCTAGGCAATATGGTCACACGCCCAGAGCACTCTGGGAGACTAGGTGTTGTTTCTGCTCACTTCGGAACAAATATTCCGCGGTGATGCTCCTTGCCCAACAGTAAAGATGTCACAACCTGGGATACATTTACAAATGTAAATTGTGGCAAGGGAAGATTTTACACCGGCAAACTCTGACTGGATAATTTATAAAGTAACATTGTAGGTGAGGGAGCATTACCTACCTCGCCGATAAGTGACCACCATCTTTTTTTCAGCATCTAGGTGCTAAACCTCTTCTCCGCCTTCTTTTTCTCATCTATCCACACACCCCAACAGTTTCTGTCTCCATTTCTCTTAGGGCCCTTTTCCACTTGTGCGGTGGGAATCGCTGCGGAAAAAATGTGCATGCGGATGTGAATTTCACATGCGGTTGTTTGTGAATTTTCATGCGAATTCGCATACAATTTCGCATGGATGACTATGTATGCAAATTTAACCAGGCAGTGCCTGTGTGCTTTTTCGTTGTTTCTATGCAAAATCTCATGAAAATTCGCATACCAAAACCGCATGCGAATTTCCTATTAAATACATTGTATGCGAATCGCATAGCGGTATGCAAATTCTGAGGGCTCTGTCGTGCAGATTTTTCCTGCGCAGAAAAACTCTCAGAAATCCTGACAAGTGGAAACAGCCCCATCCACTTGTATTGTCTATGCGAATCTGCATGCAGAAAAAGAATGCAGATTCGCTCTAGTGGAAACGGGCCCTCAATATCTAAACACACCTCTTTCGTTTTTCACTGCTTAACCCTTCCTTTCCAAGCTTCACAGTGAGAAATCACCACCCAATTTTACAGTAGGCAAAATATGTATCCATCCATCCATCCCTCTTGTGCTGCGTGAAATAAGTTCCCATAACAGAATTTGGAATGCCCTAGCATGCAGAGGGCATTATGGGAACTTAAAGTGACCCTATAGCAAAAAAAAGAAGTGTCCCTGGGGGGTACTTACCTCGGGAGGGAGAAGCCTCTGTATTCTAAATAGTATTCCCCATCATCCTCAGCAGAGGCAATCCAGTGGTGGGACCCCCAAAAGCCCGATTGTCAGCGCTGCACATATGGGCAGTACCGGCTTTCCGCTCGGACTTCTGGTAGAAATAGCCAACCGTGATCAGGTCTGCTCTACTGCACAGGCGCGAGCTGTCTGCATTTGCGCTGCAGAACTGACCTGATTGTGCTCAGCTATTTCCGCCAGAGCCTGAGGGTGCAGCCGCCAGTGCACCTTCCCAGGCAGGCCACTATTATTATTGTTGTGGATTGTTCAGGGGTACCAGCGCTGGATCAGCTGGCTGAGAAGGATAGGGAAAGCCTCATTAGGATTCAGAGGCTTCCCCTATAGAGCGAAGTATCATTTTTCTTTTTTAGTTTAATAAAGTCACAGATTCTCTTAAATGTGATTTCATGCAGAATGCAGACAGCAAAATTGCAAAATAGAAGCGCCGTGCGAAAGACGAGCATTCACCGAGGATCTGTGTACCCCTTGGTACTTTGGGAATATATACAGCATACAGTGTGCGAAATCTGGTAATAAAATAGCGATTTTGCCCCTCCATAGCATTCCAGCACCTGAACACTCTGGCAAAGTTCCCTGGATTGGTTGAGTGCCTCATGGTATTCATAAGACATTGTTCTCCTAATATCCATATCTGCCAACTGTTACAGATAAGGCAGAGGGACACCTTCAAGCGTGAGAATATTTAGCCTTCAGTTATGCAGACAATTAAGAATTCATGAGAATAAGTCACATTTTCCTGCTTTTATCCAGTACTTGTCTGTAATGATCATCGACAGAACAAAACACATTGCACATTAACATAAGCAGCGCAGCCATTCAGCGCTTGGACATGGACAGATCAGTCACAACATACATAATACAGCCCACGTTGATTATTGCAATACGATGACACACTCAGAGTTGGTGGGATGTGTTAGGCAGTAAGACAACAGTTAGTTATCAAAGGTAGTATGTTGCAAGCAAGGAAAATGTAAGGCTGGCACAAAAAACATTTAGTTTTGCAGAAGGAAACCGAGCTTGCGAACAGATCCAATGCAAAGCAATAGGATCTGTTCACTTTCGTCCGTTTGGAACAGATCTGGTCAGTCCGTTCCAGTCAGCGGAACACGAATTTGAGTCCTGCACGATTTTTTCAGATTGGCCAGATGAAACAAATGGCGGCAGAACGTACGGTTATCTACTCTCACTAGGCTGGTCCCCCCGTATGTTTCACGTACTCTCACTTGTCACCGTCTATTCAGGTCCTCTGCCACTTTTTTTCCCCCTAGCTGCTGTTCCAAACTTATCTCAGCATGCAAATAACAGAAAGCATCTTATTTTTGATAAGGTACGGACACCATGACCAAAAGGTATTTGAACCCCCCCTTCTTGGGTGGGGAAAGTCTCTGAAACCTAAAGAGGCTTCCTCCTTCCTCCTCAGTAGAGGTAATCCAATGGTGCTCCCCAAGAATTTCACTTGTCGACACTCCTGCGCAGGTGCACCAGCAGCTTTTGCTCAGGCTCCAGCGGAAATGGCCGAGCCCGATCGAATCCACTCCTTGCGCAGTACATCGAATACCTCTGCTGAGGTGCTCTGAAGCACTGATAGCCTCTGCTGTTCATTAATAGGAGCTGGCTATGACCGTGACATTGTTAAGCTTGTATTTTAGAGTGGTACTAAAATGAGTACTGCAAGTATATTGCCTAATTGATCAGAGACACATTTTAAAGTGCACCTGAACTCAGAGCTTCCTCACTGTTCTAAAAGATAAGCATCAGCATAATAACTGATAAAGAAAAACAAGAAAGACAAATCCTGCAATGAATCTGTGTTGCCTACATCCTGCTTTTATGGAAGCAGACATATTGTTAATAACATCCTGTGTTTACAAATTAGCAGCTCTGTCGTGGCAGAGGAGATTCCTGAACTGAGATGGCTGAGAGATTAAATTACACTTGTGATAAGTCACAGATAAGGGGGAACTAGACATGCTAAACTCTCTAAATACATACAGGGTGCATTTCTCTATGTTTTAAACTGTAAAGTTCTTTTAAGTACACTGAAGTATAAACACACTTGTGTTTCATGTACAGACAGTGAATCCCGCACCCTTCTAGCGGTGGTAAATGTATATATTGATGATTAAGCCACGGCGACGCCAATAAATCTGGCGGCGGATTTCACGCCGCCTGGTGATGGATGACCCCCGGATCAGGGCTGAACGCTCCCGTCCTCCTCTCCGGTAATGATCAGACACTCCAGCACAACATGAAGAGGGTCAATCAAACGGGCCGTACATCATATGGAGAGGCAGATGCTGCAACATATTGTGATAGATTAGAACGCGCTGCACGGAGATGGCGGAGGGGAGGGGGGAGCCGCGGGGAGATTAATGATCACACAAGCGTTCCTGCTGCTGCGGTCAGACGTGGATGTCACCGCCACGTTTAACTCCAAGCTCTACTAAATAATGAATCGCCGTGAATTAGGGATGATAATAATATATAGAGTAACAACAAGTCATCACATCCATAGCATATGCCACAGAAGAGGAGGAGAACGTCGCACGGAATATCATTTACTTCTCAACGCACAGAATACGCACTTGTGCATCTATGTGTTTTATCCGTTTATGTAGCGGGTAACATGTATCCTTTATTTGCCCACAATCGCCATCATTGTTCAGGTGCAAATTCACACAATGTAAAGGCTCATGCACAATCAACCATACAACAAGTGGTTTACACAACAAGTATGTACACACACGCCAGCCAACTAAACAACCAACTCACTTAAATACTATTCGTGCAAGCTAAATGACAAGGTCCTCCAGCACCCAAGGCTGAGACACCAAAGTGCGCCCCTCCATCCCTCCCACCCCAGCTGTCACACACTGATTGCTATTAGACTAAGAGGGCCACAGGGCCCACAACCTCCCCAACACCTTAATCTCTAGTTATCTGGCTTGTAGTCACTTCCATGTATCCCCTTTTCTTATTTCTTTCTGCTTCAAACACAATTAGAAATGACAGCTGAATGAATTGTGCGCCCCCTCCTACACTGCGCCCTGAGGCTGGAGCCTCTCCAGCCTATGCCTCGGCCCCGCCCTGCAAACAGCACAACGTTTCTGTATTCAAAAACAACTAAGTTGTTCATAAGACTTGTACACACGTTCCAACCTGCATGATAGTTTGGCAGGTTGATCCACTGGTTGGATCTGGCAAACAAACTGTTATCAGCTTGTCCTCCTTTTGTTTGCTAGCCGTACACACGCCCAACTTATCTTCCAACAGACTAAGTTCAGAAGATTGTTTGTAAGATTGTTGGGATGTGTGTTTGAGCCTAATGCTCGTTTCCTCCCATTGTTCTCCCTGCCGTATCGAGCGCAGAATCGATCCGGCGGGGTATCGGACAGGTTGAATATTATCAATCGAGCCATCAGCTGCTCGATTGATAGTATAAAACGAGCCGTGTATGCCTAGCATTAGGGCCCGTTTCCACGTGTGCGGTGCGGAATCGCCGCGGATTCCCCGCTGACGAAATCTCATGTGGGTGCGATTCCGCATGCGTATTTTATCGCGATTTCGCATAGGTTAGTATTGATGCGATTTTAACCATGGCACTGCCTGTGTGATTTAACATTACTTTGTATGTGAAATCGCATGCAAAATCGCGGTAAAATACGCATGCCAAAACCGCATGCGATTTCCCTATTAAATACATTAGCGGCGATTCGCATAGCGGTGTGCTGGATGCGAATTCGGACGGCTCTTCCGTGCAGATTTCTCCCGCACAGAAAAACGCTCAGGATTACTGACAAGTGAAAACAGGGCCATCCACTTGTATCGGCTATGCGAATCCGCATGCGGATACGCGATAGTGGAAACGGGCCCTGCAAGTAAGTGCCCAAGCAAAAAAAAAAAACACAGAGATCCACTTACCTGGGGCTTCCTACAGCCCGTGGCAGCCGTCCTGTGCCCCCCTCGCCGCAGCTCCGGAGGCTCCTGGCCTTCTCCGTTGCAGAACCCGACCTTGGATTCCGGGACGGTGTCTTCTGCGCTCCACCGCGCGGGTCACGTGGTCCAGCCGACGTCGACAGGACGGCTGCCACAGGCTGGAGGAAGCCCCAGGTAAGTGAATCTTTTTTTTCCTTTTTCTCTTGGATGTTTCCTTTAAGAAGATCTGTTCCTCTGTATAGTTGAATGCAAAGTATTTCACCATGCCTGGACACATGATGTTTGGTTAATTTTATAAGTAAAAAGTAGTAAACACTGAAACACTACCCATATCTATATATTGGTATGTAACCCTGTCCTCCCAATAATGTTTTAGCCTAGTCTATGATGTCACAAAGCATTCTCCTCCCAGTGCACTTTGGGCGACCAGGTGTTGTTTCTACTCACTTCAGAACACACAACAAACATTCCGCAGTGATGCCCCTTGCCAGCAGTAAAGATGTCACCACCTGTGATGGATTTAAGAATGTAAATTAGGGTGAGAAAGTTGTTACACTGGACAAACACTGACTACATTTTTTTTTAAAATAAACAATTTTATTAGGTTCTATACAGTAAAGTTCCTTTTTTAATAAAACCAACAATCAGGATGATCTGCCGCCTACTGATCTACACAACCAGACCCAGATGTGAAAAACTTATAAGGATGGAGGAGCCCAAGTGTAAATATATAAATATCAATATATATATATATATATATATATATATATATATATATATATATATATATATATATATATATATATATATATATATATATATATATACTTCTAATAGTTAAAATAAGAGTGAGAGGTAATCGCTTACCTGTCCTGACGACAAAAACACCAGTAGTACTGGAAAAGTATTTATCCAAAACACAAAATAGACAACATGTTTCATAGGTACTGGCTCGCTTCCTCTCAGGTCAATACACAGTGCCTTGTAGGGATCTGCAACCCACTGTTGTGAGTATAGCTGCATATACTTACAACTTTCCTTTTATTAACAATACTACACCATTGGGCTCCTGCTCTCTCTGTTTACCAAGGTATTCTTGAGTACACGGTCACTACAAGGATCACCAAAACCCTCCTGATGGGAAAGAAAAAGCATGTGTTTAATTAAGACCGGGGGTGGCAGGGTGTTATATAAGGTGGCGATAGAGTGGGTGTCCTTTGCTCACATCATGGCCTTCTGGACCTCCATGTCTGTTAGACAACATGACGTCTGTGATCCCAGCATACCCTGTAGAAGCCCCCATGTACGTCTTACAGCCTACCTAAATTCCATCACCATTGACTTCAGTGATGTTGGGATTTGGTTTGAATACCAGATTTCTCCAATTTATGGAAAACAGATGTGTTTACTCAACGCTACTCATCACTTGTTGGGAAATAATGATGGCGAATACATCTTTGACCCCTTGGGCTCTTTGGACAGGGAACACAGGTGAATCACAACCGTGTTGCAGAAGAATTCACCGTCTCCTCCTTCCATGAATGAACCCCTTTGTTCCTCTTCAGAACCCAGTTTTCATCTCTATCGGCTCATAAGTTTGACTTTTGTTGGGACGTCGGTTGAATTGCCCCTTCCCCCACCTGCTCTGCATTAATATTTGGGAGCTCGTCAAAAACTTGTCACATTTTTACATAAGATTCGTCTAAAAATACTCACAGCTGTGTTTAGCTTAGTATTAGAGCGTCGCCCACGTCCCTTCTCTGCCTTGCAAGAAACGTGTCGGAGTCTCTGAGCAAACATTACCTCATGAATGGCTCTGCGGCGGCTGGAGGTGTCAGGGTGGCTGGGCCGAGCCGGCGCACGCTGACTGAGGGGAGACGACCGGCGCTGTCTGCAAGGCGCGTTGTAAGAAGCAATTTACAGAGCGGCTGCTTCCAGAAAATGCAGCGTATTTATACTACAACAGACCCAGGGGGTTTGATTTAAGCCTGACGCTGAAATGTTTTTTTAAGTGAATTACCCATTACATTTTTCCCCCTCGTTTTACTTACAAAACTGTTGTTGAAGTGAACAACGATTTTGAAGGAATGCATCAAAAACTTGGTCATTTGACTAAAAAATGATTAACGAAAAAGCCAAGTCTCATTATTTAATTAAACTCTAACATCAGTGAAATCAAAGGCGGTCCTTCTTAACGTCACTTACTTATTCACTAAAGGGTTAAAAAACAAATGTACCTAAACAAAATTGTAACGAAATAAAACCACCTTAATTTGCAAATTCAAGTTCTTTATTTTCTTCATCTGTGATCAACTTGTCCTTCATCTGTAACTCTCTTGCTTGATTGAAGATCCACTGCCTACGCTTACCTACTCCTGATACCAACATAAAGGAACCAGAAGTTTGGCATATTTGAATTTTGAATAAAAGAGACACGTTGCTCCAGACCATCCATCTATATTTTTCCCTTTTCTGTCATTGGATTCTCATTGGTCCAAACCATCCATTATTTACCCCTTTTCTACCATTAAACAGTCCACCTCTCAGTAAAAGGGAAGGAAATATATTCAAAGTATCTGTGCTTGCAGGTCCATGTAGGCTTACCTGAGGCACACAGTTGGAACATTGGTTTAACCAGAGCATCCCTCAAGGAATCATAATAAGCAGACCACCAGGCTGGGCCTTCATGATCATTTCACCAGTGATGAGCAGAAACTGGTAAGCTGCAATGAGTTTTAAAGAGAACCCGAGGTGTGTTTAAAGAATGTTGTCTGCATACAGATGCTGGATCTGCCTATACAGCCCAGCCTCTGTTGCTATCCCAAACCCCACTAAGGTCCCCCTGCACTCTGCAATCCCTCATAAATCACAGCCATGCTGTGAGGCTGTGTTTACATCTGTAGTGTCAGTCTCAGCTGCTCCCCCGCCTCCTGCATAGCTCCGGTCCCTGCCCCCGTCCCTTCCCTCCAATCAGCAGGGAGGAAAGGGATGCAGGCGGGGACCGGAGTTCTGCAGGAGGCGGGGAGAGCAGCAGACTGACACTATAGAGATAAACACAACCAGCTCTGACAATCTGTTTGTCAGCAGCGTGGCTGTGATTTATGAGGGATTGCAGAGTGCAGGGGGACCTTAGGGGAGTTTGGGATAGCAACAGAGGCTGGGCTGTATAGGCAGATCCAGCCTCTGTATGCAGATAATATTCTTCAAACCCACCTCGGGTTCTCTTTAAGCTCAGTGATCACCAAGAGAAACACTGCAGTCAGAAGCCAAGGAAGGTTCTGGCAGGTGGCAAGCAGAATTCAAGGCAGGCAAGCATATTTGGGTTTCTAGGCAGAAGTTAGGGCAGGTGGCAGCCAAGGATGGTTAGCTTTCAAAGCAAAGGTCGACAACACGAGTAGACATCAGTCTGGTAGCCAGTATAACAGAGAGTCAATCAAAAGACAAACTCAGAGCTCCAGTCATCTAAATGCACGGTTGGCAATATGCACAAAAATATACATGGCTTTGAAAAACGCCACATGCAGGTCCATGTATAATTGGCCATACATGTGAGTTTGCCCTAGTTTACAGCCATGAGACTGTGGCCAGAAACACGCATATGGAACAAGCAGTTGCAGCAGGCAAAAGTAGATTCTAAATCTCTTGGAAACTTTTAAAGTGAAATTATATTCCCAAAACTGAAACTACAGTAATTTATTCTCTTACTTAAAAGAACATTCAAAAGCATGCCCAAGTATTCCCTGTGTGTAAATCGTATATGTTCACTGCAGAGACCAGTACAGAATTGCTTATCGCTGGCTATCGGCAAATGTAATCATTGCTGGCTGAATCTCTCTACCTGTTTCTTCACTCTGCCCCTCCCCTTTTCCACTAAAGTGACTTAGCTGTTGCCAGGGTGATGTGTCTATTCAGCAGAGTGAAGACACAAGCAGAGAGCTTCAGCTTGGAAATGCTTTCAAATGTTCTTTTATGTAACTAAGAGTAGTTACTAAAATTTTAATTTTGGTAGTACAATCCCACTTTTTTTTCCTTCTGACGTTTTCTGCTGACAAATCTCACTAATCTTCTTGATCAAATTGAACCGGTTCTGTCCCGAAGTGCCGAAAGGCGGCAGATAATAGCGACAATCTGTACGGACGTCTTCAGTCAGTTCAGTGAGAGAACGACGCGTGCAGCGGCACAGCAGTCTCTGGATAAGCCACGTCTGCTCTTGTTTCATCGTAGCTCGTTTTCTCTTGCTGTTCTGAAAGCCGACCCAGAGCGACGTCTGTCCTGCCCGGTGCAGAGGCTGCGATCTACTGTCGCGTTATATTAACAAAGGGAGGTGGGATGGAAGCAAAACGCCTTGGAACCACCCCAGAAATCCACACATCTACATTCCGTCTTTCAGGGAAGATCTCAGTCTTCAGCGTGACCCAAGTGTCCTTTTTTCTTTGCGTCTTTCTTTTTTTGTGTTGTTTATCCAAACCGTATCTCTCCTTTGTGGCTCCTGCCTCTCGGCCCGTCCGCGAGGCACAGATGTCACATCCGCTCATACTCCTCTCTCAGCATCATTTGCCTCTATGAAGTGCTGCCATGGCGCTCATATTCAGGTCAGGCGTAGAAGACGAGACATAGTCATAAAGTCACCATAGTATTAAAATGTATGTTTCTGGTCATTTTGGTGCTCCAGGCAAGGACCTTTTGTGCCCCTCCCATCTTGTGAATAGGAAGATCATAGCTTACATAATTAGTTTAACAGGCACCCATAACAAACACATAGGATGCATGCAGAAATATTTTCCCTCAAAATAAAAGAACAAATTATTACCAGGTCAGACACCGGTTTATGCCTTTATTCCAAATGAGTTTGCCTAATCACCAACGTAATGTGATGTCTCAGCTGTGTCTGCCACGGCAGAGCAGCTAATTTGTAAACACAGGATGTTTACAATAGGTCTGCTTTCATGAAAGCAGGAAGTAGATGCCCATGAAAGCAGGAAGTTGACACATTGCATATTTATTGCAGGATTTGTATCAGTTGTAACAAAGATATGCTTTTCTATAAAGGTTATTATGCTGTTGCTTCTCTTTTAGAGCAGAGAGGAAGTTCTGAGTTCAGGTCCGCTTTAACAACTTCCTTTGCCTCTAATCTGTTGTGTTCTGTGATAAGTTCTTTGATCTGGAGTTGAAAGTGTTGGAAGAGAAGGGGAGAGAGTACACTCCCACACAGAAGTTTTCTCAACACTGCCGCCTGCAATTGTAATTTTAAGTCATATTTTAAAAACAAAAAGAGCGTAAATCCTTTTTTTTCCTCTTATCTGAAACCTATCATATGTTCCTTATGCAGTGGGGGAGGGAGGCAGAGGAAGACAAGTGTAGGAAACTGTTCAGAGACACCTGAAGCAAGAGGGATATGGAGGCTGCCATATTTATTTCCTGTTAAACAATGCATATTGCCTGGCTGTCCTGCTGACCTTCTGCCTCTAATACTTTGTCATAGACCCTCAACAAGCATGCAGAGCAGATGTTTCTGACTGAAGTCTGATAGGAATTGCAGCATGCTTGTTTCAGCTTTCTGATCCAGCTGCTAACGATGCATGAAAGATCAGCAGGGCTGCCAGGCAACTGGCATTGTTTAACAGGAAATAATTATTGCAGCCTGCATATCCTTCTCAGTTCAGGAGTCCTTTAAATGTAATATATTCAGAAGAAAAAGGCTCCAAAATAAGATCTCACTCAGGCAGCCTTGTGCCGCTGTGTATGCAGGGTGGGGGGAGGTGGAGGACAAAGCGATGGCCGCCAGGCTGTGGATGTTGGTTTCTCCTCTCTGTCCCCTAATGAACCAGAGACGTCCTCCTCACATGTGACGCCTGTCATTTCACACTCTGAAATGGCAGCCATGGAAGTGGCAGGGACGACGCCTGTCACACAACGAGCTAAATAGCGAAAGGTGATGTGGCATATCTTCTCGCGTTTATGTGATATTCTGTCTGTCTCACTTTCACTATATATATATATATATATATATATATATATATATATATATATCATTCACAAACACATACAGACTCCTATGATCACACTGATTACAAAAGTCTGTATCACTGCTGCAGTTCTGCCGGCTCACTGCCATCTAAAGAATATCAGACATGAATCTCTCATCAGTAATGCAAAAACCCGGCACAACACCCCACCCCCTGCCAAAATGTTCTGTTTACACCTCTCAACTTTTTGAGACAAGAAAGAGGGACACGCCCCACCACACCTCTAACCACGCCCCCACCACACCCCTCACTATGCATATATCAAAGAATTCAGAATGAAAAGATGGTGTTTTATCATTCAGATCACACCGATTGGCGTGAATGGCTTTCTATGGGGCTTGCAAGAGCGCTCCGCCTTCAGTCTCCCAGTGGCGATCGCCGCGAAACCGCCGTCTAATAACCCTGTACAGGGGACAGCTGTGTGACGCGGCTGTCCCCTCTGTAGGCAGGAAAGTAATCGGCTGTCGTAGGCTGAAGCCTATGACATCAGATCACACTGATTGTCTGGCAGGGGGAGGGAGGGGGAGATATAAAATACATTTTAAAAAATGCTTAAATTTATTTAAAAAAATTTATTTAAATAAAAACACTGGGGAGCTCTGTTGGTGGGGAGAAAAGGGTGGGGGGAATCGCTTGTATGTTGAGTTTTGCGGCCCTGCAGCAAGGCCTTAAAGCTGTAGTGGCCCAATTAGTAAAAAATGGCCTAGTCACTAGGGGGTTTAATAACTCTGTCCTCAAGTGGTTAACACTTGAAAAAAAGAAATATATCAAGTTAATTGATGGGAATAAACTTTAGTGTCAGTTAAACACATTTTTCAGTAGATTAAATACATATCTTTACATAGATCTGTCCATCAGTCCTGAAAGAGGGACACATGAGGAAGAAAGAGGGACAGAGGGATTGGGTTCATACAGAGGGACAGTTGGAATCTATGTGTCTGTATTATTACGTGCCCCATGTTTGTTTCTGCAGCACCGCGGAATATGTTGGCGCTTTATAAGTCAATCATAATAATAATTACTTTATTAAGCTGCTGTCACTGGTTGTGTGTTAGGTTATATCCTGGCGATGTCTCACTCTGTGCGTCTGTTTCTCTTGCAGCAGTTGTATGCAGCTCAGCTGGCCGCCATGCAGGTCTCCCCAGGGAACAAGCTGCCCGGGATGCCCCAGGGGAACCTCGGTGCTGTGTCTCCAAACAATCTCAACACAGAGAAGAGTACAAGCAGTCCGCCACCCAAGTCAAAGGTAAGCCTAATTCCAATAATAGGAAAGGGGAGTGATTGGGGGACCACGGACTATAATCATGTGATAATCATGGATAGGTGAAGATTTTATGAAGGTGAGAAAAATATGGAGGCTGCCATATTTATTCCTAGCCTGGCAGTCCTGCTGATCTTCTGGCATCAGTAGAGTCACAACCCTGAAACAAGCATGATGCTAATTCAGTCAGACTTTGAGTCAGAGCACCTGATCTGCTGCATGCTTGTTCAGGGTCTATGGCTACAAGTATTAGAGGCAAAGCATCAGCAGGACAGCCAGGCAATCTGCATTGTTTAAAAGGAAATAAATATGGCAGCCACCATATACTTCTCACCTCCGGTTCCCTTAGTGTACCAGCAGTGGATTAAAACAAAAAAAGATACTTCCCTACGAAGAATGAAACCTCAGGATCCTCCAGAGGCTACCCATGTCTTCCTTGCCCCCACCATTGCCACACGCAGACCCCCCGGAAAATATCCCATAACAGTTTGATATGTTATTGTGGCCATACACTCCCAGCCATTTATGAGCGTGGCCGTACTGCGCCTATGTTGTAGTCCTGGGCAGCAGCCAGTTAAGTATCTTTTTCATTAGCGTCCACCTCAGGTTCTCTTTAAAGTTCAGCTGAAGTGAGAGGAATATGGAGGCTGCCATATTTATATACTTTTAAACAATACCAGTTGCCTGGCTGTCCTGCTGATCCTCTGCCTCTAATACTAGCCCCTGAAAGAGCATGCAGATCAGGTGTTTTACTGAAGTTTTGTTTGCATTTGCCACATACTTATTTCAGGTGTGATTCAGACACCATCATTAACCATGAAAGATCAGGAGGATTGCCAGGCAACTGTATTGCTTAAAAGGACATAAATATGGCATCTTCCATATCCCCTTCAGGTTAGTTGTACTTTTAAATGCATTTTATTGGTAAGGTGAACCATAATTCAGTCCTGGTTTTCTGGATCCCTCATGTTCTCCGGTTTTCTCCCTCCTTGGTAAATCAGCCTGTGTATATTGATGGTGTAAAGCAGCCCTCCTGGTCTGACAAGGACTATAGAAAGTGAAGAGCAGAAACTTTATCCACATCCATTTTGTCAGCCACCTTCTCTCCTTAGTGAGGAAACTCGATCCGCTCCTGTCTTATGACTGAGAGCCTCATAATCCTAAACTGGGAGCTGACCTACTAATAACATTCACAGATCTGTATGTAGCAGCGCTGCAGCCTCGGCCCCACTGAAGATGCTCCAGCGAAATGAATTGTTCACAGCTGGACGGCGGAGGGGGGCTCCTTCTCCAACGCACAGCACATTTCCTGTCAGTCAGTCTATTAAAGGGCACCGCGGGGGTCTCCCCGTTTCTGGATGATGCTAAGCTGCGTCTCCTGCATCCCGGGGATTACAGAAGATTCTTCTGTATTACGGCGGGCATTGGGTTAGTAGCGGCGCACTCAGAGATGGGGAGGGGTTAACCCTTTGATACGGGGCTCGCCGCTGCAGAATTCAGCATCTAGGGAGGGGCTGGAGGAGATGAGATTCTACCGAGAGGGGCAGGAAAGGAAGTGGATAAAACGAGGGGTCAGGTGTAGTGATTCCAGCAGAGCAGCAGTCACCTCACACACAGATCAGATTAGGGCCTGTCAGGATCAGACTACAATATTACACAGAGTATTACACAGCTGTCTTTTGTGTGCAGTATTACTGGCATTGTACCCCTATTCCGCTCATTTTCACTTACTGCGCTTTTTAGTGTTTTAGGCTCAGTTCACACGGACTGTCGGTAGTATTGCGCTTAACCGATGCTAAACACTTTGCTGCAAACCAGCAGAGAAGCGTTAGGCATCAGTTTGTATGGCAAACGCGTTGCACCCCCGCAGAATGCCTCGATTAGCCGGAAAACGATATGGCGGTAGATGATGGGATTGAGGCTGGAGTTTGTGCCAGTAAAAGTGCTGTCCATTCATTTGAATGGAGAAAACGAGCACCACAATTAACACTGGTTCACGGCCCGTGTGAACAGACCCTTAGGCAGCGTTCATATCGATCCCATACGATTTTCCGCTTTTTCCAATTCTGCAATTGTGGTGGTTCTCAGTTTTTATGGGATTTTTCTGATTGTGATTATCTAATTGACTTCAAAAGTGGATGCGATTTTCACCAAATATATGCCATTTTTCTGCGTTTCCATTAACTTGCAATAAATGCGAATTACGTACGGGGGAAGCAATTTATGAAGCAGAAAAAATAAAAATTCAAAACACTGGGCAAATGCGATGACATTAAAATAGATTAAACGTGCAACGAACGTGAAATCGCAATTAGGAACATAAATTCTGACCAGTCTGAAGGAAGTATTAATTGTGTTTTGCGATTTGCGCATGTGTTTACTTGTAGCGGTTTAGAGTTCCCACTAGTGCATTGCAATGCGGTATGTTTTACATCTGCATTGCTGCACACAGGGTAGCGCGCTGATCGGGTGCACTTAACGCTAGCAACAGCACTAAAGCCGCAAAGACAATAAAGAAAAACGTATACCGACACACAGACAGCACATTTTTATCACCCTTAATCGTGTATTCTAGTGGGAACAAGCCCTAATTTTTGGAGTGCGCCAGGAGAATGTTACTGTCACAAGTTCAGAACTCACATAGACCTCCATCCTCCACGCATTACGCCATAGTCACAACGTCCTGAGCGGGAATTATCAATGAGATGCAAATAATTTCAAGTTGCTGCAGGCTTGTGTCAATTTTGTATGCTAATTTATTCAGCTGCAAAATGCACCAATCGAATTCCACCTTGAGAGGATATAATTGGTCCATTTTTCAGGCTACCAAAAACTGAATTTGCAAGATCCTGCCTCAAGGTGGAATGGACCATTGACCATCCCTAAGGCTCATACACACATCAGACCATAGTCTTTGGAAAATGAAAGATCACAGACCAATTTTACCCCCTTCCATGTAGTATGAGAGCCATACCTACACAGTCTATTCTATGGAGCTGCACTCCCCATCAGATAGAAATCTTTGCAAGATGCTGCACACACAGATGATGTAGACATTCAAAAGATCAGACTCTGCAAAAGATCCGTTCCTGCAAAATGCATTCATAGTCGTATGATATCTGCAGATCCTCATACACACCTTGTTTAACTGACATTCATCTGCAGATCAGATCCACCAGGATGGATTTTCAGATCTGCAGATGATTGTCTGATCTGCAGATGAATGTCAGTTAAACAAGGTGTGTATGATGATCTGCAGATCTCATAGACTATGAATGCAATTTGCAGGAACGGATCTTTGACAGGAACAGATCTTTTGCAGATACTGATCTTTTGTGTCTGTACAGCATCTGTGTGTGCAGCATCTTGCAAAGATTTCTATCTGATGGGGAGTTCAGCTCCATAGAAAAGACTGTGTAGGTATGGCTCTCATACTACATGAAGGGTGGTAAGATTGGTCTGTGATCTTTCATTTTCCAAAGACTATGGTCTGATGTGTGTATGAGCCTTAGTCCTGTGCTTTACAAGCTAGCACAGGCTTCCCACAGAAGTATGTATTGTGGCGACATGGGAGTTGGGCACCGGATGGTGCCACTAGTAAAAAAAAATAAAAAAAAATTGGTAATGTATATTACCGATATTTTACAATGAACTATCCGGCACTCATTCTTACCTTAACCCTCTTCGCCAAGTTCCTAACACTAAACCACCACCACCACCTAATGCCTAAACCTAACCTCCCCCTCCTAATTCCTATAAATGGTTGCAACCATTATTTCCTATGTACTAGTCGATTGGCCTTTATACCCATTGGGTGCCCAACTCACCACTTTGTCACCCGATAATTAACAAAGGACAGGAATCTATTAGACACCTGCCGGTCCCTGGACTCAAGTGACCTGATCCCTCCCACAACGCATGTTTGTGCCACTAGTTTTGTGACACACGTCTCTATCCCATGCAAGCGCCTTAGGTTGAAGTTGTGGGTGGAGCTGCGCTGAGCTCAGGGAACAGGATAAAGGCGGGACCATGGAACCAGCATTTTGCCAAATTTGCATTCAGAAGCTGAAAGTACGAGCAGCGAGATGGATAGAACAAGCAGGGTAGAAGATGAATGCTGGGGCGAAAATTACAGTCACTCAGCGAGTAGGCTGTGTTCCCCAAGTCCTTTCATGTTACACTTTTTCTGTTAAGTCGGAGTGTCCCTTTAATTGTAAATCTGGGGTTGGGTGTAATTTTGGGCTCTGAAATAAGGTCGCGTTTGCATGGAAAGCATTTGCAAATTGCATAAAACATGACGAAATTGGGGAAGGGATAGAAGACAGGAACATCTCTGAAAATGCCCCACCAGGATCCAGCGCGGCGTCGGTGTGCCATGCTGTTTTCAATCTGCGGTGTGCCGGTAGGAAGCTCGGAGCGAGCGCGGATAATGCCTGCAAATGATAGACTGGCTCTGACCTCGGAGCTCAGCCTGGAAATCCGACACGTTGATTTGACTCCGCCGCCCCGCTGAGCGATCCGGCAGAGTTCACTCGTAATAAGAGAAGAAGATTGTCTGGTAATGCGGATGGCGGCTGACAGACGTGCCACTTTCCATGTCCTCCGGGAGTCGGGCCGGGGGGCAGCCGGGGAGGTCTCCTGACCAGCCTGCAACAACTTGTCTAGCGGAGCCCTTCCACCTGCCACACAGCGGCAGGGGGTCACATGACTGCTCTCATTCACCTGAATGTTCGGCTGCGCTCTGAGCATAACTATGCTGTGTTGCTTTTTATTCTTTCTCTGCCTGAAAAAATCAGGTATGCAAGTGACAGTTAATGCACTGGAAGAGGTTGGTGCACAGGGCCAGCTAATGCAGCAAGCTGGAGTGCTTTAAGCCCATTTAAAGTTTATCACCAAGTGAAATCTGTACAAAAAAGCGGCTGGGCACCTGCAGTAAAAACGCCAGTTTATTAAATACCTCTTAAAAAACCCAATGCGTAACAAATAACACAGCAGCATGGAGAGGAGGGTATAAGCATGCAGGAGGGTCAACAGCTGTTTCACACTCACTCCAGTGGAGTGCTTCATCAGGCTCCCTTTACCATTGGTTTTTGTTCTAATTGGCCTGAGGAAGCGGGCTGAGACTCACGAAACGCGTTGCCTGGGCTAAATAAAATTCTTTGTTCTTACAAGAATTTCATTATTGAGGTAAGCCACCTCACCTTTTTCGATTTTAAACTGGTTTTAATCCATTTTATACATACTAGGGCACCTCTTTCCCTTTTTTCTTGCATGCTTATACACTCTCTCCACGCTGCTGTGTTATTTGTTACACTTTTTTTTTTAAACTGGCGTTTTTACTGGAAGTGCCCATGCAAGTGACAGTTTCTGTCAGGACTGGGCCAGACTACAGCATAAAACCCTCAATGAAAAGGAAATACAGCTATAAAGCACTTTCCTAGCGGAAAATGGCTTCTGAGAACAGAAAAGAGATAAAGGGGGTCAATAGTTCATAGATTTGAGCTCTGGCATACTTCAGTGAAAGTGTCACTGAGCAGAAACAATTAAACAGCAAAAACTTAAAAATTAGATTTAAATATAAAATAAATCTGGGATTTCTATAAAAAAAAAAAAAAAAGTCATTTCTAGTAGAAAGTGGATAGATGCAATTGTTTATCACATCAGTTAATTTTCACCTCAGGTGTCCTTTAAAACTCGTATAATGTAAACTAAGCCAAAAGGAAACATGGACAATACCTTGCACATCAGCTGTCCGTTCAGTTATAACTGACCGCAATTACTTTAGTGTAAAAGCACCCTAAGGAAAACATGGTTGTGACCTACGACCTCGCTGTCACAAGCAGGTGGGGGGGGGGTCGCCTGGGTTAAACTTTTACTGTACTGGCGTCATCCCTGTAGTCAGGTGATTGCTCTGTCCCCTCAAGGAATGGACCCTGGTGATTTTTTTTAAAAAATACGTGCCAAGGCTCTGGCCACAGCCATCTGCATTGCCATTTGCCCGCCCCCAACACAGCTGAAGCAGCTTAATTGGTGGCTGCTGAGCTGGTACGGGCCATGGTAGCGGAGGTTTCCGAAGAGCTTCGGCAGTCTTCAGAAACATTCCCGCGACTGCACAGCCAAAAGGGTCGGAGTATCACCTGTGACCCCAAGACTTCAGGACAGCAAGCCTCCGTCATTTTTACCTTAGGAACTCTTTAACCATATAGGGAAAGCCGGCACCACTCTCCCCTTCTGTAATGTTTGCAGGGTTCAGACAAGCCTGATTGATGCACCCCACACTGTGTGTGTGTGTGTATGGTATATATGTTACGGCCAGAACCCGTAGTGTGGCCACTTCGCGTTCTGGTCAGCCACTTTGCGTTCTGGCCGGCCAATGTGCGAAGTGGCCGCAGCGCAGCGGCCAATGTTAGAAATGTAATGTTTATGCCGTCTCGCTGCGGCAAATTTATTACAACTTGCTTAATTTAATTAAATATAGCCGGCGGCAATGTAATAGATGAAGCCGCCAGCTTTCGCACTGCCTCTCTCCTGCCCCCCTCTCTCTCCTCTCCCCGCCTCCCATACAATAAGTAGCAGCCGGGGACATGCAGCCGGAGAGTCGTTCATCGCAGAAGAGCGGGGAGGCTGCAGACATTGCTTCTGCCAACACCCGCTTTGCAGGAACGGCAGGATTCCCCGGCCGCGACGAACGACTCTCGGGACACGCGTGTCCCCGCCGGCTGCTACTTATTGTATGGGAGGCGGGGAGAGGAGAGAGAGGGGGGGGAGAGGAGAGAGGCAGTGCGAAAGCCGGCGGCTTCATCTATTACATTGCCGCCGGCTATATTTAATTAAATTAAGCAAGTTGTAATAAATTTGGCCGCAGCGAGACGGCGTAAACATTCCATTTCTAACATTGGCCGCTGCGCTGCGGCCACTTCGCACATTGGCCGGCCAGAACCCGAAGTGGCCGTAACATATATATAGATAGAGAGAGAGAGAGAGAGAGAGAGAGAGAGAGAGATAGATAGGTAGATAGATAGGTAGATAGATAGGTAGATAGATAGGTAGATAGATAGATAGATAGATAGATAGATAGATAGATAGATAGATAGATAGATAGATAGATAGATAGATAGATAGATATAGGTAGATAGATATAGATAGATAGATAGATAGATAGATAGATAGATAGATAGATAGATAGATAGATAGATAGATAGATTCATATATAGTGTGTGTGTATATATAATTTGCAGCAATGTACCCAGTGGTAAGTGATACTTTGAGGAAAGGTAATGCCAAGAAAACACAGGTCTGAAGTCCTGGCCACAACAATTAGCAAGGAAAGGGGGAAAATACTGGGCTGCATAAAGGGGGGAGGAATACTGGGCTACAGGAAGGGGAGTAAATAATGGCTGCACTTAGGGGACAGGAGGGGTTATTGGGTGCAATACTGTATTCGGTACAGTCATTAACACCTCCTGGTCCTCAAGTGCAGCCATTAACTTTGCTGGGTAGACTTATACTTGAGTCCGTAAAAATTCCAGCTGAAAGTGAACCCGGGGTGAGAGTGATATGGAGGCTGCCATATTTATTTTACTTTTAAACAATACTAGTTTCCTGCCAGCCTTGCTGATCTATTTGGATGCAGTAGTGTCTGAATAACACCAGAAACAAGCATGCAGCTAATCTTGTCAGTTTTGACAATAATGTCAGAAACACCTGATCTGCTGCATGCTTGTTCAGGGTCTATGGATGAAAGCATTAGAGGCAGAGGATCAGCAAGATAGCCAGGCAACTGGTATTGCTTAAAAAGAAATAAATATGGCAGCCTCCATATTACTCTTACCTTGGGTTCACTTTAAGAGGGTTGAATATTGGAGTCGACTTTTATACGAAGTCGACTTGTATTCGAGGATAGATAGAGTAGTGCTGGGGTGATTATATAAAGTGGACCCGTGCACAAACATTACAAGGCAAATAGTTCCCCCGTATCGGTACAAAGGGTTGACCTTACTCTGTGCTGAATATTTGAGGTGATGCTACTGGCCAGAGCCCCATCTTCCCATCGCTGTATGAAATATACATCAGCATAGCGGTTAAATCACAGAAATCTTTGAAGAAGCGCTGCGTGGGAGTTTTAGATTCTTGAAATGAAAATTTCAAGTCCGTTTTCCTTTGTGTGCCTGTGACAGTGTCGCACAGACAGCGGAGCGGGGGAGATCTGCAGAGTCCCCAGAGAGGGACTGTCACTGTCCCAGATCAGTTCAGCTGGCAGTGACAGGACACAGAGAGAGAGAGACGTCCTCAGAATGCGCTATGGTGAATGTGAGATCTCCTCTGATGATGGACTGCAGGCCAGTGAATGAGAAAGTTCTGCGATTAAACACTACAAGCCTAGTTATTAAGGTTCCCCTGGGCTGGAGCTCATTACAGAACGCAAGTCGCTTGCCAAAGTGGACCTGAACTCAAAACTTCCTCTCTTCTCTAAAAGATACAACAGCATAATAACCTTTAAAGAAAAACATTTCTTTGTTACAGCTGGTACAAATTTTGCAATAAATCTGCACTGTGTCTACTTCCTGCTTTCATGGAAGCAGACATATTGTTAACATCCTGCGCTTTCAAATTAGCCTCTCTGCAGTGGCAGTCAGGTGAAACAGCTGAGGGATCAAATTACAACCTGTGATTAGTCACAGATGAGGTGGAATTAGAGAGGCTAAACTCTAAATACACACAGGGTGCATTCTCTGTTTTCCTTCTGTCCTGTGCAAGAGTTCAGGTCCAGCTTAAAGCGACATTGAATTGAGCACACAGTAGGAGTGATATTTCTCATTTGTTCCTTTCGGCTTATTTCGGTCCATTACAACTTGTGAGCTTCACAAATTTTAAACACTCTCTCTATTTGAATGGTCAACTTGCCTATTTCAATGAGACTTCTGATAACTAGAGAAACATAGTTTTATTATTACTTCCGTTACAATGGTAATACAGTTATTTTTAAAGACTATATAAGCTGCCCTTTGCCTGCTTAGTCTTGTTGACACAGCAGGAGATGTAAATAAGCTACAATTTGGAAGAGAACTTTTACTCACTCATTGATAAGTGGTTTCCATACAAGAAATGCTGTTTTAAAGTGAACCCGAGGTGAAAGTGATATGGTGGCTGCCATATTTATTTCCTTTTAAACAATACTAGTTGCCTGGCAGCCCTGCTGATCTATTTGGTTGCAGTAGTGAACTGAATTACACCAGAAACAAGCATGCAGCTAATCTTGTCAGTTCTGACAATATTGTCAGAAACTCCTGACCTGCTGTATGCTTGTTAAGGGTCTATAGTTGGAAGATTTAGAAGCAGAGGACCAGCACAGCAGCCAGGCAACTGGTATTGCTTAAAAGGAGATAAATATGGCAGCCTCAATATTATTCTCACCTCGAGTTCCCTTTAAGCAGATTTTATTTTTTTATATATAAGCAAGGGAAACACAGTGGCGTACAGAGGCTTCATCTATGATGGTTCAGCAGCGACTTCGTCCTGGACGACAGTCAGGTGACTGCACAGCTCCATGTTTCCATAGAATTGGGAATTATGGGAGAGATTACTGAAGCTGCAGCTTCAGCAGCTTTATCCTCCTGCAGGACAGTCATGTGACTGCACAGCTCCATGTTTCCAGGAACAGGGGATTGTGGGAGAGAGTACAGAGACTGCTCCATGTTTCCAGGAATAGAATTATGGGAGAGAGTACAGAGGCTGCAGCGTATTATGGGAGAGAGTACAGAGGACAGTCATGTGACTACACAGCTCCATGTTTCCAAGAACAGGGAATTATGGGAGAGAATACAGAAGCTGTAGTCATAATGGTTTGGCATCTCTATCCTCCTGCAGGATGGTCCTGACTATGAACAGTTCTACTTTTACGAGACTGTGGCAGTGAGGCTTGCTTATTGTTGGTTGGCCCTATCTTGCTTGCAGCTGTTCTGTATTATTCCTTCCCAGCAACAAATACTCTCAGACAGCGCCAGAAGAGCTTGCAATCCAAGAGTGACCTCCGCAAGCCTTTTATCTTCCATTTAGTATGCGTAGTTCCTTGCTGATTGGGGTTCATCACTTACAGAGATGTCAGCGCTTTACTCGTCTTGTCTCGGCTCTGACCGCTGATGTACAGAAAGGCTACAATTTAAAATTAAGATGGGCTGACCCCTCGCAGGGCCGCGCTGAAATCCCGCGCTGACAAGACGGAGATGAAGCTAAGCGGCAGGGTTATCGGAACAGACTGCGCTGACATCTGACATTGTCGTCATAGTATTTAACGTTAATAGAAATTCAATCCCCGTGCCCTTCAAGTCACGGCGTTTGAACGTGCGGAGAATGATTCCTCCTCGCCGGCCGCGCAAGTGCTGCAATCTGAGTCTTTGTGACTGCACATCACTTTGCATTTGTGTTAGAAGCCATTTCCCCAGGGCAAGGGACAGTCACTTCCTCCTTGGGCGAGGTGACTGTCCCTCTTTCTTGTCCTCTGGCTTTCTCGCTGTCCGAGAAGTTGCAGCATGTGGGATCTTTTCATAGAAGGAGATTTTCAACACAGAGAAGTTCATTACGAGATGACTGTAGCGAGAGATGCTCAGATCGAGAGAGAATGAGGAGAAGCCCTGATTAATTATTTACATCAATGGAGTCCATGCAAGAGCTAAATATACGTAAACTGTGTAGTGTGTAGTTACTTGGATTGGCTATCATGCCCTGAATATTACTGGTACTGCACTCTAATATTTTATAGCAATTCATTCTTTTTCAGAGCTGAAAAACATTCAACAGTGCTGTACATAGATTATTGATCGATTTCCATCTATCTTTGCGCTAGAGGAGCTTACACTCCTATGTCCTCACCACAGTGACACACAATTACTTCATATTAATAGAACACTGACATTTTCCACAGTGCAATACAGAGATCACTGATCCATTATTAGCAAGCTTATGGTGCTAAAATGTAAGCAGGGCTGCGGAGTCGGTACAAAAATCTTCCAACTCCGACTCCTCAGTTTATGAAACCACCGACTCCAACTCTTACTCCGGGTACCCAAAATGGCTCCGACTTCTCGACTCCGACTCCTAAGTCTAACTCTTGCCAGGGCTGTGGATTTTGTCCAAAAATCATCCGACTCCTCAGTTTATGAAATCACTGACTCCAACTCCGTGTACACAAAATTGCTAAGACTCCTCGACTCCATAGCCCTGAATGTACCGTAAGCGGGCTTTTTGGTCCTTTTTAGACCCTTACACACTCATGTAGAACTCCTGGTTCTACATGAGCTTGCTGGGTACTTGGTAACTCTGGGTTTTTCAAGTCCTACCCCATAGAACCATGTTAATCCATGCCATGCACTGATAAGGACTAGGGATGATCAATGAGATGCAAATTTTTCCGGAATTATGCAAATTTTTATGCAAATGTATGCAGTTTGAAAATGGACCAATCAGTTTAAACCCAGATTTAAATTGATTGGTCCATTTTTAAGCTGCATATTTTTGCATATACATTTGCATCAACTCAGAAAAAAATTGCATATCTGTGATCATCCCTAATGAGGACCAACTAGTCTGAAACAGTCTGTATCCATGTTGGATTAGTGTGGCTCTGTAATATTAACAGGCTGACGCATCATTCTGCTTTCCAGCAGTTTTGGAGGTGTGTTTAGCCGACAGGGACAACAATGGATGATACATATTCAGCAGTGATGCATTGTGGGACACCTCATATACTCCAACCTGAATAATCGCAAATAGCTTCTCTTTTAAGAGAACACATTTTTGTGACCCATTCCTATGACTCATTGAACTCATTTGCAGTAGACTACCTTGATTTTGGAGGTGTCCCCTCATCCAAGATTTCCAAGGGCGTAACTAGAACCCAGCAAAACGGAGCCAGCCAGGCCTGCTGCAGAACGCTGTAAACACACAACCCTGCCCTTCAGGATTGATATTTTTAAATCCTCAGATAACAACTGCCTCTCCCGATAATCCAGTGTGTGTGTACAGCAGCCCCCAGCTGCCGCCGAGCCAGCCAATCGCCAGGCGGATCAAGTCAGCCAAGCGACGGCTGATAGCTTTGTTCTCCCTACTCATGTGGTGTAACGTCACAATTCCACTGCACTTTCGGCCCTCCCACATTGCAACAGAACGCGTCAGCCTTTAGTCTGGCTATGCGTTTGTACAGCCTTGGCCCAGCAATGTTGCCTTGAGGGAACGGGCGGTCCACCCGGCTAGTTTTGGTGAGCACCCGGCTGTCATTGGCTCACCTCCTCCTATGCTGTAAGCATAGTTGCTCACAGAAGCACTGGCCCTGCATTCTCTCATCTCGCCCCATCCGGCTACTTTTTCATGCCACCCGGCTACTTTTTCATGCCACCCGACTGGAAAAAAATTCTGGGAAGAACACTGGGTCCCAATCCCTGTTGGGCAACATCAATCTAGTGTGTGTACGAGCCTTCACCTCTTGTTGCCCTGATGCATGTCACATGACAGAGAAGGGATCTGCGAGGAGTTACACTGTATGGCGCAGATGACGAGAGGATTGTTACGCCCCGCCCTCATCCTCCTGTGTCATAGTATCTCCTTGTTATGCAAAGGGATTGCATTGATTTGAATACTTCCGTCGCATTAAGTAAAATGTGTCCATAGACTTTCATTGACTTAGCGGCCTCTTGTGGTAAAAACGCTTAAAAGGGGCTTCAAGCTGTTGCATCCTCACAGGGAAAGTGAGTATTTACTAGGGATGATCAATGATATACAAATACTTACAAATGTATTCAAATTTTTATGCAAATATATGCAGTTTGAAAATGGACCAGTTTAAACCCAGTTTTAAATTGATTGGTCCATTTTCAAGCTGCTTATATTTGCATACAAATTTACATAAATTTGCATCAACTCAGGAAAAAATTGCATATCATTGATCATCCCTAGTGTTAACAATTTGCTTTCTGTCTTTAGCAGGTAGTAGATTCCTACACCCCGGAATATGAAGTGACACACTTAATAAAAAGGCCAATAGCTTCACGGAATACAAAAATATATTTTTATTATTTAAATCCTTGTTCAAAACCATTGGTTGTGACATTACTAATGAAAAGCATGAGGGTCTCATTGGGATTCAGACGTACCTCTTGATGTGAATGGTCCTACGCCATTTACAGTGACTGCTCTTATAATTCAGAGCATTGTGCAAGGGGGAGAGGGTCGTTACTGATATTCCTTCTGTAAGGTATGCATGGTGCTAGCTCTGCTCCCGTCTATCTTGACAGTCTCTCTCTAATATTTGCTTTCTCTTTTTTCCTAGGAGGATGCCGCTCAGCCCCTGAACCTCTCCGCCAAGCCCAAGACCTCAGACAGCAAGTCCCCCGCCTCACCCACCTCACCGCATGCCCCATCAGTAAGGATAAGCAGCAGCAACAGCTCCCACAAACCGTCCATCTCCTCATCCCTTGCCAGCCCTCCCTCCAGAGTCAACACTATAGGTGAGTCTCATGATTGGCTGCTGCCTGCAGCAAGCCCCTCCCACTCTTCAAGGTTCCCCCTTCTCTGTTAAGTTTGTTCTGCCAAGGCATGGCCACACCTTAACCAACACTCCCTAGGTTCTACTGATGGGACATCTTTATTCTGGACAATTAATTATACTGTCTGCCCAGTGAAAAAGATCCCCGATTTGCTGGCTGATGTCAGAGAATATGTGGACACACAGGAAGCAGTGTCTGCAGGGACACCCAGTGGCCAGACTGATCAAATGACGCAATGTCCTGTAGACCTATATAAGCTATAGGGCCCAGGTGCTAGAACCAATTTAGGCCTGTTTTATTTTCGAAGGCTTTATACGCACCATGCAATTTTCCAAACGATCGATAATTTCTAGCATGTCTGATCTGTTCCCGATCGAGAAAAACATTGAATTTCTGCAGTTCTGACTTCAAAATCAGTTTGGACATGCTGGAAAGTATTGACTGATCCGTCAATCTGAAGGGAAGATTGCATGCTGGGATTGGTAAGGAGCTGGTGCACATTTTTGGTGTAATTTCTTGTGTTGGTTGTTTATTTTTATTTTATGTCCCCATAATTTAAAAAGTAAAGTTGAGAAAAAAATTAATAATAATGTTTAGACTTGCTTATATTAGGGAAAGTCCATAGTAATGCTCTGCTCACTGCTTCCCCCGTTGCCGTGGCGACTATTGGGATGACGTCATGGCGTCTGAGGGAGTCCCGATCCACCCCTTAGCGCTGCCTGGCGGTGATTAGCCAGGCTGCGCAAGGGGTCAGGGGGGGGCAGCGCAGCAGGTAGCAGCGAATCGGCGCGGAGTGGCGGCGATCGGTTTGTACATGCAGCTAGCAAAGTGCTAGCTGCGTGTAACAAAAAAAAAATCGGCCCACCGGGGCCTGAGAAATCCTTTGCGGTGGCTTAGCCCGAGCTCAGCTCGGTCTTACCGCCAGGGAGGTTAATGGACCTGAACTCTCGCACAGCACAATGAAAAGTCTTTATTCCACATATAGTTGCTGAAGATATTCACTTCTCTGTCTCCTATGTTTGTTTAGGCCAGTCAACCTGTCTGATTAGTTCTGATCAGCAACTGTGAATAGACTGCAGGCGAGCTTTGCCAAGGGAGCTCCCCATATAGTAAGCATTGAAGATTAACCCTTTCAGTGCTCCCTTCCAATACTAAAGCCAAGTTTTAGGATTTCCATAAATTGTAATGAAGACATTTTTTTCTTCATAAAGGTTATCATGCTGTGACACTATCCGCTCCCGCTGGCCGCATGTGGTCCTGTGGAAGTGGGAACACGGCCTCAGTCTCAATTGGATCTGCACAAAATCCCCAAAAATCTGATATAAAATCAGTGTGACAGCGGCCCCTTCTAGCTTTGTACTTTGCGCCGCAATAAGATCAAACTATGTAGCCAGCAAAAACCTGGCGCCACTCCTGTTTGACCAGTAAACTGTATGAAACGGATCAGCTTTTTATCAGTAGGCCTTGTGTGAGTTATACCATCACTAGCTGATGCAGTACCGAGTATCGATGCCCTCCAGGATATAGGGGTAACTTCAGGAGCTTGTGCTGCCCTCACTGTCCACACTGAACAATAGCTCCTGCTTGCGGAGTTGATGCTATCACCACCCTGCCTTGCAGGCCCAGGGTCGGGAGAAGGACGTTCCCCCAGCAGTATTGTGCTCCAAGCTGAAGGGCATGGCCAACTAAACAATGTGCATTGTGGTGACGCCACAGCCCTACAATGGTGCTAAGTACCTTGTTGTGTTTCGGGCTCAGCATATCATTGTTGGTTGGGAAGGTTTGTTTTCCTAGTGGAGCTGTGAATACCTGTCCTTCATCAGGTCCCCTGTCATCTGTCATCACCTTCAACAGACAATGGCACACAAAGCACACAGCAAACATCAATACACGCCATCTGCACACAAAGAGCTAACGTGGGCTTTGTTAAATGTCCTCTTGTTTTCTTTGTTGCTCACGATTTTCCCTCCACTGCTACTTGTAAAGTGGAACTCTAGCCAGTGGCGTAGCTAAGGAGCCATGGGCCCCAATGCAAGTTTGAAAATGGGGCCCCCAAGCAGTCTATACATAAAAATTGATAGGCGCACCAAAACCTGCCAATGGCAACTACAGTGTCAGAGGTGCAAGAAGGGGATGGGAAACAGCTTGTTAATGATTTCCACTATTCAAAGTATCTATAGAAGTGATTATTATGAGCACAGGACCAGTAGAGACCTAATACTGCAGTTGAGGGAGGGCCCCGATGCGGTCGCAACCTCTGCAACCCCTATTGCTACGCCCCTGACTCTAGCTCCGTTCACTTTCTTAGTTTTAGGGAAGTTGGAAAAGTTGTGACCCATTTTAAGTCTGCCCACCTGCAATATACAGGAGACAGGAAATATCTGCTAGGAGTAACTCGCTAGTGTCTGTCAGGGCCTCCAGTACCTCTTTTGGAATGGCCCTGCTCCCTCTGTGGAGTCCCCATTCTAATAAAATTCTCCTCATTCCTCCTTGCTTCCTACCAAACACTAAACAAATGCCACTCCCCCTCCTTCCACCCCACTCCTCTCAGTATTCAGAAATGACAGGACACTTAAAGACTACCAGCAGGGCAATTTCTAGGCATAGGCCAGCTAAGCATGTACTCTAAGTGCCACCTAGTGGTCAGGGTGTGCACTGCAGGTTTGTGGAGCTCAGAAGGGGGGAGGAGGAAACAGACAGCAGAGCCTACCTCCTCTCTGCATGCACTTGTAAACTGCAGGAGTAACTCGGCAGGGGAAAGATTTCAGGAAGTCTCCCTCCTCCCCTCACATCCGCTGCTGGCTTTAAGTCCCTCCCATTCATGGCCATGACAGGAGGACATGTTGGAGGAAGCAACACTGAGTAGTCATGTGCTGGTTTCTGTGACAATGCCATGGGGGGGGTGAAGGGGGCAATACATATTGGGCAAACCAGATCCTGGTAGTTTGCTCAGATGGTGTATTTGTACGATCCCTGAATTTGAGAGCCCTTATGAAAGAGTTTTGGGCAAGGTATTGATTTCACCCCTGAGTGGGGTGCTTTTTGTAAGAAAAAATTAAAAATTTATAAAAAAAAAAAAATCAAGAGTTACAAAAGAAAAATAAGGTACCTACTTCACCAATTCATAGAGCGTCATCTCCTCCTCAGTGATCTTCCAGCTGTCTGCTCACTCTCGGTTAGTATGAACCAGCCCATTTTTAGTCACATGATCAGGCAGTTGGAGATAGCTGATGATGAAATAAGTATCTTTCAATTGGTTCAGCTAGTAGTTTTATGTTTTGTTTCAGAATTTATTTTTTTACAAGTCTTTGTCCTGTATAATTAATTTTACATAATGCTCTATTTAACTTTTGAATAAGTAAAAAAGGCTGAACTGAGCCTTTAATATGAGACAGACTCATGTCACACAACATTCTACTTACCCTCTCACTGTAGTGGGTGGAGCTGTGGTGTGCTCAGATTAGGGGTGGAGCCAAGACTAGAGAACACACACACTAGCTGTTTTTCCACGGGGTGAGATGGAGGCCTTTAATTAAACAAGCTTAACTGCCAAATTTTGACTTTTGACTGGAGCGTTCCTTTAATTCTTCTTACGATTCTGATAATGTAGATCAGCAGCCTCTGAAAAGGCTTGACTACAACATTTTCACTTCTGGCTAGATTGCTCCTTTAAAGTACACCCGAGGTGGAAATAAACAATTGTATCTATTCTCCTCCTAAAAAGGACTTTTTAAGATACTCCACAGTTTTATTTTATACTTAAATCTACTTTTTATTGTTTTCGCTCAATGACACATTTGTTGAAGTATGCCATAGCTAAAATCTATGAACTATTGACTGTTTTTATCTCTTTCCTGCTCTCAGAAGCCATTTTCTGCTAGGAAAGTGTTTTATAATTGTATTTTCTTATCAGTTAGGGTCACTCTGTAGTCTGACCCAGTCCTGACTCAGACAGGAACTGCCACTTACATACCTGATGTTAGTTATTTCTGTGCTAGGCACTGTACATACACGTCTATCTCATCATGTCACCTCAGGTTTACTTTAAGGGCCGGTTCGCACGGACGCTTGGCGGCGATTACCGTTAAATGTTCCCATTCAAGTGAATGAGAGCATTTAGCATCACGTGATTACCGTTGATTGCACAAATGCAGCATTCCGATCTTGTTTCAGGTGACCTTAGATGATGCATGCGGCTTCTAGGGCCGATCCATCGCCGCGTCTTAATGTCCCCTTACGGGGACAAAAACCGCTGATTGCGATGGGACGCCAACGATCGCCGCAAGAAGCCCGGCGCCACCCCCGAATGTGTCGACGCAGAACGGAAGGCTGGAGGACGCCGCCTAGCGTCCATGCGACTGGCCCTAAGTCTTCTTACGGATCAGATGATGTAGAATTCCTGCTTTTTGGACTCCCTTCATTCCCACAGAGGCCTAGTCACATATCCCCTTACTAAATACAACACTCAGGATGTATCTAACATGGAGCTGGTTCATTATACATTTCACAACGCTTTTTATAGACTTCTTATGTCAAAATACAAGATGTCGCACATCCGCTGGTAATTTTTTTTACAAAGCTAATTATGCTCTATGCAAATGGCTAAACTTTGAAAAGTCTATAAGCAATTAGATGTTTTTACTTTTTTGGTGGAAGGAAATGGAAGCAGGTGTTAATTATATAGATTTATCGGAGCTCAGACAACACAACAGATTACGCGGATGCCTCATTTGCGCGGCGAATACACAAACATACAATAAGGGATCCTAAACATGTTTTGTTCTGTTGTCAGTCTCATTGTTACCCGACAGTCCACACAATGCGTAGATCCTGCGACGGGGAACATATGCGGCTGGTTACAGTGCACCACAATATCCCGCCCCCTCTGCTTCTCCCGCTCACATCTATACAGCACGCTTTATATACAGAAGTGCTGCAGCCAAACCAGCATTGTCCATATTATTATTATTTTTATAAAGTGACTAAGCGTTGCCATGGGATTACTCTATCACATACAGTCTTATGTGGGAAAATGTACAAAATGTTAGGTTTCGTTTGACATGGTAACCAGCTTTTGTGCCTTTTGTGGTCGGCAATCTCTTGTGTGCAGCTTGGCTTGACTAACGTGGAGTTAATCTTCATGTATCAAATTTCAGCTGTTGTGAAACATTCCTTCTAGGATATTGCAAAAATGAAGCACCTCATTCCTTCAGAGGACCTTCCAACCTTAGTTCAAGCCTTCATCACATCACGGCTGGACTATTGCAATGTTCTCTATGCAGGCCTTCCAAATAGTTGTGCAGCCCCTGCAGCTAGTACAGAATGCTGCTACAAGACTGTTATCAAGCCAATCCCGCCATTGCCACAAAATAACTCCAATCCTTTGCTCACTACACTGGTTTCCCATAAAATGGAGAATCCTTTCCAAGACTGGCATGCTAATATTCAAATCCTTACACAACCTAGGCCCCGGATACCTGAAGGATATGTTGCAACTGCCTTACATTTCCCACAACCTCAGATCAAAAGGATCCAATAACTTCACCACCCCCAGAGTTCAACTAAAAACCTTTGGAGCCAGAGCTTTCTGTCATGCTGCCCCTACCCTGTGGAATTCCTGGCCAAACTTAATCAAGACAGCTTCAACCCCGGACACATTTAAATCAAAACTGAAAAGCCACCTGTTTAGTCTGGCATTTATGATCACATAGGTTTTCCCCCTGTACACATCACTATGTACTGATCTGAGACAAGCTGATGCGCTTTGGGTCCTGCAGGAGAAAATCACTTAACAGATTTTTTTGTTGTTGTTGTACAAGCCAGTGTCAACATTTTGCAATGGTGAGATTGTCCTAATCAGTCTTTCTTCTCTCCACCGAGAATGGTAAGATTTCCTTGCTGTAGTTTGTGTCTCCTCCCTTGCCACAACAATGAAATTGCACTGCAGTAGTTTTTGTCTCCACTCCCTTCGACAATGGTGAGATTTCTCTACAGTAGTTTGTGTCTCCTCCCCTCTCACAGTGGTGAGATTTCCCTGCAGTAGTGTGTCTCTTCCCCTCCCACAACGGTGAGATTTCCCTGCAGTAGTTTGTGTCTCCTCCCCTCCCACACTGGTAAGATTTCCCTGCAGTAGTTTGTGTCTCCTCCCCTCCCACAGTAGTGAGATTTCCCTGCAGTAGTTTGTGTCTCCTCCCCTCCCACAGTGGTGAGATTTCCCTGCAGTAGTTTGTGTCTCCTCCCCTCCCACAGTGGTGAGATTTCCCTGCAGTAGTTTGTCTCTCCTCCCCTCCCACAGTAGTGAGATTTACCTGCAGTAGTTTGTGTCTCCTCCCCTCCCACAGTGGTGAGATTTCCCTGCAGTAGTTTGTGTCTCCTCCCCTCCCACAGTAGTGAGATTTCCCTGCAGTAGTTTGTGTCTCCTCCCACAGTGGTGAGATTTCCCTGCAGTAGTTTGTGTCTCCTCCCCTCCCACAATGGTGAGATATTCCTGCAGTAGCTTGTGTCTTCTACCCTCCCACAGTAGTGAGATTTCCCTGCAGTAGTTTGCGTCTCCTCCCCTCCCACAGTGAGGAGATTTTCCTGCAGTAGTTTGTGTCTCCTCCCACAGTGGTGAGATTTCCCTGCAGTAGTTTGTGTCTCCTCCCACAGTGGTGAGATTTCCCTGCAGTAGTTTGTGTCTCCTCCCCTCCCACAGTGAGGAGATTTCCCTGCAGTAGTTTGTGTCTCCTCCCACAGTGGTGAGATTTCCCTGCAGTAGTTTGTGTCTCCTCCCCTCCCACAGTGAGGAGATTTCCCTGCAGTAGTTTGTGTCTCCTCCCACAGTGGTGAGATTTTCCTGCAGTAGTTTCGATTTCCGTCTCTCCCGACCTCATACAGTAGTATTTTGTGTTTCACTGTAGTTATTTGCTTTTCCTCCAACCCCGCAAAGCCTTAATGGAGATTTCACTCTCAAAACGGTTTTCTCCCTGTAGCACTTACCGGTGAAGGTGGTGTGATTACGGGGCATGGCCACATCTGTGGTGCTTGGTGTAACGTGGTAGTTCTGGTGGAGACTGTTGGACACGGGGGAATCTGGCATGTTATTTGGCTTGCCAGAGACCACATCAGGCATTGGCTTTCAGGGACAAGTTAGTGAATACTCATGGCTGGAATTATACTTTTTGCGCCCTTTAGGCCACGTATAATGTGGTGCCCCTTTTAATAATGTGACGCCCCTCCCACTGCATGGGCAGCCCCCTCTTCCATGTGTATTATCCATGTACACTCCCATTCCATGGGCAGCCCCCTCTTCCATGTGTATCATCCATGTACAACAGCCCCCTCCCATTCCATGGGCAGCCTCCTCTTCCATGTGTATCATCCATGTACAGCAACCCCTCTCATTCATAAACGGCTCCCTTCATCGGTTTCCCCTTTTCATGCGTTGCTGCCAATTTTAAGCCGCCATATGTAGCAACCTCCTTTTATGTTCAGGTGCCCAAGGCCCAGACCTTCGCAGCCTTTCCAGAAATCCAGCCCTGTGAACACCAGGAAAATGTAGCACTTTCAGGAACTTATAGCAGACCTTTTTGGCGTAGAGCGATTGCTGTATCCGCAGCTGCCGCAGTTATATTTCCCGTTAACGCTTTCCTGGCTGCGCCACAGATTGCTCTGGGCACCTTGCTGTGCCCTCTATCGCGCCATTGTCTATGTATTCCCATCCCTGTGTGAAGTCTGATCACTTCCGAGCTCCCGGGGTCTCCACTTCACATGGAGAGAAAATGCTCCACTTTCTGCTCCCTTAAACCCTGAATGCATTTTGTATATTTATTATTATTATCCTGTTTTTGATATCTTGAGTCTGTCCAAGCAGCAGATTACATTTCTTTTCTGAAGATCAGTGGAACTCGGAATAATAATAATCACTTGTTCCTCATGAATGTCCTCTATGATAGGTTCTTACCACAGGGCCTCCCACAGAGACACAAACCGAGTGCCAGCTCCTCTGCACAGCTGGTTGGCGGAGCAGAGATGAAACATTTGCTGATCTTTCATCATAGAAATGAGTGGAAAATTCTCCTAACAGGCAAAGCTCCACTTACCCAAGTAAGGACAGCTGAAGTGCGAGCTTCACAGTTCAGCCTCCGATCTGCCAGGCGCTGTGTGCTTTCCAGCTGACACTTCAAGCAGACCTGAACTCAGATCTTCCTCTCTGCTCTAAAAGATAAGCAGCAGCATAATAACCTTTAAGGAAAAACATGTTTTTGTTACAGCTTACAGCATTGCACTGAATCTGCAGTGTGTCTACCTCCTGCTTTCATGGGAGCAGAGAAAGGGTTAACATTTTGTGTTTACATGTTAGCTGCTCTCTGCCGAGGCTTCCGAATTCCTGTGCTGACAGCTGAGAAATCAAATTACACTTGTGATTAGTCACAGATGAGAGGGAATTAGACAGGCTAAACTCTCTAAATACATACAGGGTGGTATTTTGTGTTTTTTTTCTTTCTGTCCTGTAGAGGAGTTCAGGTCCACTTAAAAGGACAGCTATCCTGAAAAATTCAGAAATGTAAAATGCATGCATAGAAATTGTGCATTTCTTTCCGAGTAAAATGAAATATTCTTTACCTTTCTCCTATGATGCTGTCACGTACAGTAGGTATTTAAAAGTTGACAGATCTGACATATTTTGAACTAGTCTATCTCCTCATGGGGATTTTCAGGATTTTCAATATTATCTTTATTTTTTTTAAAAAACACTCCCTGGAAAGGATCTATACAAAGTTACTGGCCAGCTTTCCTACTCATGTGCACACTGATTCAGCAGCTGCAACTGCCGTCCAGTAAATGTTTTTGTATACAAATAAATACCAGAGAATACCCCGTGGGGCAATGGACTTGTCCAAAATCTGTCAGATAAAAAAAGTCATTTACAGTGCTGTCCTTTAATGCAGCGAATATCAGCATTTGTAACCAGTGATTACTTGCTGCAAGGAAGGCCTCTTGTCACATCTGAGTGCGGCTGTGGTCACTCCATGAGAAGGATTCCCCCCGCTACGCGTGTCCTGAGCACGCCTGCCCATTGCATGGAGCAGCTGATAGGCAGCGATTGCACCTGTGGCATGTAAAAGAGGTCTAAGAAGCCACTAGCTTCTGTTCAGTAAGCCTACAACCGTGTTGTTCCGCTACCATCAAATTGATCAACTTTTGGTTGCTTTGATTGGCTAAAACCGCTCCCAGTTCCTGAGACAGTAAACATTAGCTTTCTGGGAAAATTGGAAGCTTAGCCTTGTGTGTGCACCAAAGCTGTGCAGAAATATGCCAAATACATCTTTATCCCTCCTTGGGCAGCTTTGGGAAGTACTCATAGTTACATAGTTATATGGGTTGAAAAATGACATACGTCCATCAAGTTCAACCAGAACTCTTGTCCCTGAGCACTTCTGAAGATGAGTGGGTTCATACTACTGCGCACATGCAAATCCATGCTCACGTATGCACAGTGCGGATGTGCCCATCTTTGGAAGCACTCGGGGCGTGAGTGCTTCAGAAGCCTTTCAAGAAGGTGTGAATTTTGAGGACAGCAGGGGAACGAGGGCATGGAACTAGGACTGGGAAGGCTAAATGGGATTCCCTCTGCATAGACGAGTATCTAAGTATTTTTTAAGGTCCCTGCAGGATTACATTAACCTCCCTATTTCCATACTTTAGGGTCTAAAAGCAGTGGAACTTTTTCATCAGGAAAAAAAAAATCACACCTCAGTGAGATCTGTGGCAGCCGTGCACATTACTCACCTCCCCTTGATCCAGCGCTGCAATTCTCCCTCCGTCATCTGGGTGGCGCTGTACCCCTATAGTGAGATCGATGACTGTTGTCATTACAACAAATGGCGATCTCACCTGAGGAATCTAGAGCCACTGAGGACCAGAAGAAGAATGGCTGCCAGCGATCCCAGGGGAGGTGAGTGGAAATCCCTGCTGCTCTTCAGGCTCTGCATAGACCTCCCGGCGGCTACCCCGAATCAGGCTCGGGATTACCACTCCTGGCTTCTTTTTTCCATCCCAAGCTGGACTCGGGTTACCGCCAAGGAAGTTAAGAATGGACCTTGCCATATTTGAACCTGTAGAGTTTGTATTCTCAAGGTGCAGCACCGTCTCTATCCTTGGTGCTGAACGGGACGGTGCTTGACCCATCGCCATAGAGGTAAAGAGGGTGGGCTTCCACTATCTGTCATGCCAGGCTCTTCACCAGAGGTACAAACTCCTCGACCTACTTCCACTACTTCTCTGCGCCTCTCGCAAATCTGTTTGAGAGCCGGGCAGATTAATTTCCCTTCTTAAAGATTTAATTCACTGCGGCTGGGAATCTCCTCTTGTTAACGTCGTGAAAAACTCACGGGCGCGGAGCCCTTGCAGCGGGGTTTAGCAGTACTAATCTGACACCGTGTTTCTTCACTCCCCCCCACGCACACACCTCCCTCCTCCACCTCCCGTTCATTGATCTTTAAATCGCAGAGACAATGTTTTCCTGTCTTCCGCTGCACATGTTTGGCAGCCATTGGATCAGATAGGGGTTCGCGGTTATGCTGCAAAGATGGTGTAATCTGATGCGATTAGGCAAGGCTCTTTACAAACACGACGTTTCTCATTGACACAAAGAGAGAGTATTAATAACACATTCTGCAGGCAGCAGTTAGCCATTTCAGATTCCCTTTTCTGTAATCTCAGTGTTTCTCAACAAATCATGGGATTTAATCGCGTGTTTTGGCAGATTAAAGGACTTACAGGCCAGATGTTTTTTGTTCTAAAAATGGATTAGGTTTGTAAAGTTTTTTTGGAATCCGCGGAACGTGTTCAGGCAAGCCGGTCATTTTTATGTGCGATTAGCGGCTGCCTTCTGTCGACAATCCCCCCCCTCCCCCCATCTGTCAGGCCACGGCGACAAATCAAAAATACACTTTGGCTCTGCAGCCGTTTCTTATCTGTTTGTTTTCTCCTTCGCTCTGTTTTGTGACATGTCACCGAGCGATGACACCCCGCGGCAGAGATGGCTCGGGGGCCGCTGGATCCATCTGAGATGCTCTGCAGAGTAATCTCCGGGGTGCGAGGCGTAGGGTGGGCCGCGGAGCGACAGAATGGAGTGGGCAATAATTGCTGGATGAAGAGGGAAAGTTTTACTCATTGTCATTGTGACTCCAAATATGTGACTAATTCTGAGCCTGTTTTTCATTAAGTCTCACAGTTCATGGAGTTGTCAGTTAATAGCTGTTCTGTGCAGCGTGCAAAATAAAACTGGGCTAGAAAACTCTGTGGCTTCTGTGAAATGTAACAGATCGGTATACGTTTATTGTTGCTCCCGCCAAATAGAACTTGTGTCTGGAGAGTGATGATGTCACTTCTGTACAATATAACATAACTAGAGATGTCACGTTGGTAATGTATAACTTTTTGAGAGCTGTGATATCACGTTTGTAATATATAACATCTGCAGATTGGTGCTGGTATTCCTGTACAATATAACATATCTGGAGTGGGGAGGTCATTTCTGTACAATATAACATATTTAGAGAGCAGCGATGTCAGGCTGGTAATATATAACATCTGGAGAGCACTGATGTCACTTCAGTACAATACAACATATCTGGAGAGTGGTGATGTCACTCCTGTCATTTATTACTTACCTGGAGAGTGTAATATATAATGTATAATATATGTATAATGTATAATATATATATCATGTAATATGTATTACATGTGGAGAGCAGTGATGTCACTCCTGTACAATATAACATATCTGGAGAGCAGTGATGTCACTCTTGTACAATATAACATATCTGGAGAGTAGTGATGTCACGCCAGTAATACTGTATATAACATCTGGTGAGCAGTGATGTTGCTTCTGTGCAATATAACATATTTGAAGAGTGGTGATGTCATTTCTGTAAAATGTAATATCTAGAGGGTGTGAATCGTATTCCTGTAATATTCAGCATATTTGAAGAGTGGTGATATCACTACTGTAATATATAAGCTCTAGGGAGCAGTGATGTCACTCATGTAATATATACAGTAGAATCCCTTTATAGTAAACTCCAAGGGACCAGGAAAAGTACCGTAGTTTACTTTATCAGTAGTTTACTATATCAGAATTGGTCATACAATATATATTTATACAGACGCATTTGCTGGGACTGAGTTTACTATAATATATATATATATATATATATATATATATATATTTCCCTGTGAAATATTGTGAAATACAATTTCTATGTGGTGGATGCTGATGACTAACCTGTAAATGATATATCAGGAAAGCAATGATGTCATTACTGTGCATGATAACATGATGCATCTCTAAAATGGTGATGTTTGACCTAGGAACTATTACCTCTATATGGAGAGCTGTGATGTCATTATAAAATATAACTTGGCTTATACCTGGAGAGTGCTGTCATTGTGACTCTTGTGATTTGTTCCACAGATATCTTATCCTCCATTTCCTCAACCGGTTACTTAAACGACCACGACGCGGTGACAAAGGCCATCCAGGAGGCGCGGCAGATGAAGGAGCAGCTGCGGAGGGAGCAGCAGGCGCTGGACGGGAAGGTGGCGGTCGCTAACAGCCTTGGCCTAAACAACTGCCGGACGGAGAAGGTGAGCAGCCCTGACAACCCCATCCAACTTAAAGGAGCAATATCACCAAAAATTGTAAAAATTTAAGAAGCTTTTAGAAGTTTATTTCTTCGTGTAAAATGCATCATAGATTGGCTGAGGTTGGGACTGGGGAGCCAGCGCTGCAAGGCAAGAGCGCTAACCACTACGCCACCATGCTTTCCATGTAGGCAGTAAGAATCTGACAGGTTTTGGACTAGTCCATTTCCTGACGGGTGATTCTCAATACTTCATTTATTATTTAGAAAACCTCTCTATGGAAAGGAACTATACAAGGATGTCACCCAGCCTTTCTACTCACCACGCTATTTTGACAGTAGGACTGAGCAACTGCTTCTCAGTAAGTGCCTTAGAATATAAAGAAAATCCTGAGAATCCCCTGTGAGGAGATGGACTAGACCAAAACCGGTCAGATTTTTTATTGCCAGCTGTAAGTGAACACAACATTGGAAAAAAACACATTTATTGTGCATTTTAGTTTCTGAGAAGTGTACTTATACCGGTAAATATGTTTTTTACATTTTACAATTTTTCGCAACAGTGGTCCTTTAACAACCACACTGTGGAAATCCACAGCTAAAAGTCTGCCGCATTAATCCCCCCTTTTCCTGGTTGCCATTACAAATTATGGCTTTTTGGACTCTTGAGTTCTTTGAAATATCTGGGTTGCTTCAGCGAAAAGCCGGCATGTTAGTGAGATCAGAGCGGGATTTGCAGATATAATACCTTCCTCTCTAGGAACAGAGGCTTAACTGATGCTCTGCTCATCTCTGGGGGGCTTAAACCATAACGATATGTCAGGCGGGTGAGGGAGCGTGCTGCCATTCTATAGCCGCCCTGACAAGCCCTGTTATCCCACTAAATACCCAAACTTATTACAAGCTGATGCCTCTCCGCTAATGACAGCTATATATTAATTAGACGTGGAGCGCGGCCGGCTGACTGACACCGAACAGCGGCGGCAGAAATTCCATCACACTTCCAGACACTTTGATGTGAAGGCTGGGCAGGGAATTTGCATTTGTATTGATAAACTGATTCTACTTTTGTCATGAAAAGCTTTTTGCCTGAGATTCAAAGACAGTTCATTTTTTTTTTTACGCGATGTGAAAAAGTTATTCTCTTACGCAGAACGGTGGCGTAGTGGTTAGCTCTCTCGCCTTGCAGCGCTGGGTTCCCTGGTTCGAATCCCATCCAGAGCACTATCTGCACAGAGTTTGTATGTTCTCCCTGTGTCTGCGTGGGTTTCCTCCAGGCACCCCGATTTCCTCCCACATCACAAAGACATACGGATAAATAAATTGGCTTCCCCCTAAAATTAGCCCTAGACTACGATACATACACTACACAATACATACATACATAGACATATGACTATGGTAGGGATTAGACTGTGAGCCCCTCTGAGGGACAGTTAAGTGACAAAACAATATACTCTGTACAGCACTGCAGAAGATGTTGGAGCTATATAAATAATAATAATACGGATGTTAGATGAGCTCCAGATTGCTTTCTGATCAATAAGGCAATCATAATGCAGTAATAATTTTGCTTCCTTAAAGAGACTCTGTAATATTAAAAAGATCCCCTGGGGGGTACTCACCTCGGGTGGGGGAAGCCTCCGGATCCTAATGAGGCTTCCCACGCCGTCCTCTGTCCCACGGGGGTCTCGCCGCAGCCCTCCGAACAGCCGGCGACTGTGCCGACTGTCAGTTCAATATTTACCTTTGCTGGCTCCAGCGGGGGGTGCTGTGTCGGCTTTCCGTTCCGAACTACACGGAAATACCCGATCTCATTCGGGTCCGCTCTACTGTGCAGGCGCAGGACACTTGCGCCTGCGCAGTAGAGCGGACCCGACGGCGATCGGGTATTTCCGTGTAGTTCGGAGCCGACAGCCGTCAGAGCGCCTGCGCAGGAGCCAGGAAGGTAAATATTGACGTCACCGCTGCACGGACTCCACGGAGGGCTGCAGCGAGACCCCTGACGGATGGAGGATGGCGTGGGAAGCCTCATTAGGATCCGGAGGCTTCCCCCACCCGAGGTGAGTACCCCCCAGGGGATCTTTTCATGTTACAGTTCCTCTTTAAAGAGATCTGTGGACATCCTTGCTTTTAATTCTTTTGTAATATTTTCCATTTACCTGCGGCCTGTACACATAACACTGTGCAGCATCACTGCTGCCTGTATGCCTGCTGGTCTGGCCTTGTAAACCTCGCCCACCAGCCCCTGCCCTCCTCCCCAATCATGGCTTTGAGTGACAGAATTACTTAGTATCAGGGCTGTGGAGTCGGTACAAAAATCATCCGACTCCAACTCCTCAGTTTATGAAACCACCAACTCCAGGTACCCAATATTGCTTCGACTCCTCGACTCAGACTCCTTAGTCTAATACTTACCAGGGCTATGGATATGGTACAAAATACTCCGACTCCTCAGTTTATAAAAGCATTGACTCCAGGTACCGAAAATTACTCCGACTCCCCAGCCCTGCTTATAATGATACTGGATTTCTCATTTCCCTCCTTTTATATCCCCCTCCTAAAGCAGTTAGATGCTCCCCACCTTCAGATCTTATCGGCCGGAAGCATTGTTCTTTTCCTCTCCCCGTCCTCTTTGACGTGCACCACTCAGTTGGCCCTCCACTCCCCTTCAAAGCAAAAGAATGCGTTGTTAGCCTATAGGCAAGCGGTGTGCCTATGCAGCACTTGTCCCGAGTTGGTGCCTGTGGGATCGAGTCTTATTCGTACATGTGTCACCAGCTTAAAGGTGGCTACACATTGTTTAGTTATTTATATATATGGCAGCCTCCATATCCCTTTCGTTACAGTTATCCTTCAATAAAGGTGAAAGTGCGCTTAATGTAAAGCTCTGTGTTAGAGCTGCAAGGAAGAGCGGGTGTCAACGGCAATAACTCGCCCATAGATCAGTGATCAGTGAAGTGTTCCAAATGCTGAGGCCACCCCCACCCTGCTATCCCATAGCCTGTCCTATCTCGGCAGCTGCCTATTAGGCCACGCCCATTTGCTGGCATGAACAGCATAGAACCGCAAATGAAACCAATGTCGAAAGACCTCTAATGACTTTAAAAGATGTTAAAAGCTTTACTGTAAACAACTGGCTTTTGCATTTGGAAAAACGACGATCAAACAAAATGCTGTGCAGACGCCCATCATAACCAACCCATAGCAATTATGGGGGAAGCCCATTGGTTGGGTCTTTACTTTAGCAAAATAACACAACTAGCAATGTTGATCCATCAGCTCTTCTCCCTATGACAAGTTCCCTTTATTACCTGTTCCAGAGTAAATGGTCTGCCCCGGTAGGACTGCACGGTGCCGCTGCCGGTGCACATGTGACGTGGCGCTCGCCTTAGCGCTGAAGATGCTGCACTTTGCAGGTCGTCAGCCTCCCTGACATCGGCGCTTTCATGTGCAGGCGGGGGGATAAACAGCGTCTTATGGCGGAAGAAGCGATCACAGGCACAAAGGAATTTATATTCAAATATTTAAGCATTCTTGAAAGGGCGCTCGGAGCAGAAATTCCTCTTTGGCTGCTCCCCGTGTGGAGAGAGGTTTTTAACGCTCAGCCAGATGCTAATGTAAAGTGACTGGGGCCGCTCTTCGCCGGCGTAGCTAAATTGCCGTTATTTGTTAAGCGCCTTGAATTCATCTACGGGGGCAGCAGTTGGTTGAATTCACAGAGCATCTGTACCGCTTTCATTATTTTTATTTATTTATTTATTTTTAATCTCCTACAGACAAGTCAACCTTACACCCCCCAGTTCCCCCCCCCCCCCCCCCCTCCTCTGTGTTAACTGGGAATTATCAAGTGACAACCAACCAAATTCTTTTAGACAGGAGCTCTTCACCCGACCCCTCCATAGCTGCTGAGAGGGTCTTGTGGTTGGATGCAGGGGCCCATTTAAAGCTTTTCTTCGTGGTATGGAAATTGCAGGAAAGGCTGAGGATTCGGACTGGCGCGTTACAGATCAGCCCTCCTAATCGTGCCAAAGGGGCCGAACACAAGGTAAAAGAACGTCTTAATAACGGGGAAAACTCCATCTAAGCACACTGGACGTTTTACTTTTATTGTGAAAGTGCCAGAAAGGTGGATCGGTGCTTTGCAAATCTATTTTTTGAAATAACATTTTTCCGTTTTATTTTTAGCTGGCAAAGGATTTACAAACCTGTTAGAAGGTTAAATTTCACTTATTTGCAACAGTGGCAGCAGTGTTGTGCCTGACATACAGCAACAGAACCCATTACTTGCCCACCGGATAGTAAAGCGTCCGAATGCCACTCCCTCAAAGGATCAAGTCCCAATCCTGATGAGCGACAATTGTGTGTATGAGGCTTAAAGTGTAACTGAAGGTAAATAAGAGCTGCAAATAGATACTTACCTACCGTAAGTAGAGCGAAGCCTCTGGATAATACAAAAGCTTCTCCCGTTCTCCTTCATCTCACTACTCCAGTGAAGCTCCTCAATGAGGGAAAACTTGTTTTTTCTTGTTGTAAATTCACACTGTGAGGCGCCTATACTCTATGCACATTATTACAAGGTACTGTGTGCTGACCTGATGAAGCGGTCTAGTACCCGTGAAACGCGTTGTCTATCTGTTTTGAATTTAAAAAAAATATTCTAATAGAATGGTTTCCTTTCTCCCGGAGAGGTAAGAAAATACTTCTCTTTTTATGAATCTTGTATGCCAATAGAAAACTATCAGTCTAACATCTAGCGCACCTCCACCCCCACAAATCTCCTCGATAAGGACTTGTCGATGGAGCTTGGTCACAGGGGCAGATGGTTCGTGCAACAGCACTAAACCAGACGAGCTTGGCTTTTTCTGCCCAGCCCGAGCGGCGTCTCCTTGCTATTACAAAGGCGCAAGCCGTCATGCGCACTGCGGCTGGGTTCGTTCACGTATGTAGGGCCGCAAACGTCTGAGGATTCCAGTGCTTGATCAGTGGTCAGGAGGAGGACTTGCTAAGCCTCTGGAGATTCCTGGGGCCTCCCTCTACTGAGGTAGTCCAGTTACTTGTCACCAGAGTCATTGTTATTTCCTAATTGATTGACTCCTCTTTTTCTAATCCCCGGAGTTCTTTATCAGAGTATTGAACCACGTTAGAGATCAGAAGAAAAACTTTGACGTAAAGATGACAACATTTATTGGCTAATACTGTAGAATGAAAAGGCTCATCTCCCAAACCCTGCAGGCTTTCTTGGTCAGACATGAGACCAGCCACGTTGTGATTGGTTCAGAAGGAGAGGAGTCTGGGTGCTGAGCGGAGGGTGGGATGTCAGTCAGTGGTGGAGATCACAGAGCTTTGTTCTGTCTGCAGCAATTTCTTGCAGACACTCTTCAGGCCTGCACAACGCCGTAGCCAAAAATATTTTGGCAATGGCTGAAAGTAGTTTGGAGATGCAATCTTGCGGAGATAAGTGGGATTAGGAGTCAAGGTTAGCGGAGAGAAGTAATTTGTCATCCTGGAGCGCTTGCTTGGAAACAGACTTTGCAGCTTTCGCAGGTTAAAGCCGCAGAAACAAGCTTCAGCTATGGGATCTCCTGCAGGGTGAGGCCTGACATCCATCAGGGGAAAGGATGTCTCCATCCAGAAATGAGATTTCAGTATTTAGTGGATGCTGGAGGATTGAGCCACCTAAAGGTACCCATGCATTACTCGATTTTCCATCGACAGATTAAGCAATCATTCAAAAACAGTGTAGTCAATTGACTAGAATTGTCACTTAACTGTCCCTCAGAGGGGCTCCCCATCGAATCCCTACCATAGTCATATGTCTATGTATGTATCCTTTAGGGGAAGCCAATTAACTTATTTGTATGTTTTTGGGATGTGGGAGGAAAACTGAGTGCCCAGGTGAAACCCACACCGACACAGGGAGAATATACAAACCCCGTGCAGATAGTGACCTGGCTGGGTTTCAAACCGGGGGCCCAGTACTGCAAGGCGAGAGTGCTACCCACTACGTCACGGTGCGTTGATTGGAGCAGATATTGGCCAATTTCCATGAATCAAGCATAATGGATAAAATGATCGAATCAAACAGGAAAATCTAGTAATGTATGTGCACCTTAACAGCGGTAAGCATATGTTCAGAAATAAGACTCAAAAGAACAGAGGGAGGGAAAAACACTGGGAGTCAATAGTATATTGCTGTCTGTAAAAACAAAATAATGCCTGTAGCGATAGGACTTCCATAAAAACAATGAAAAAAACAGGATAGAGTGAATAGGATCAGATCATGGCTGAATCGCAGTAGTGGAAATAGAAACGGGATTGTGTATCTTAGTGGAAAATGCCTATTTTGTATTTTGGAGTGAAACCAACGCAAAGGGAACGCCCCAAAGTGGGTGGAGACAGCGCTCAGTACAATGCCAAGCAGGGCTGAGGAGTCGGTACGAAACTCATCCAACTACGACTCTTCACTTTATGATATCCCCGACTCCAGGGACCCAAAACTGCTCCGATTTCTTGACTCCGATTCCACAACCCTGATGCCAAGGAGAGCTCAGTAGATCGGTCACCGAGGCATCACAACACCCCCTCATTAACCCAATCCCCCCAGATCCCACCCACCTCTACCTGAAATATTGCTGTTGGGTGGAAACCATCATTCATAAGCTTAGCTGCTTCTTGTAGCTCCCAGCATTAGAAAATACACTACTTGCCCATTTTGTGCCCCATGCTGGGTCAGCGTCAGCAGATACTCTGAACAATAAAGACTTTAATCTATGCGTTTATTGTATATTTGATGCCGAGATGTGATCATCAGGCAGCTATGAATTCTTTCTTCCTTCCTCCTCAAGGCTACAGAAATATTTGCCCGCATTGATATATCTCCTGCGTTTTGTCCAACAATTAACGCAACATGTCGGAATTATTTTCCTATCTTCCTGACTCTCCTCACGGTCTGCGATCCAACGCTCGGCTTCCGTCTATTTTTAATCGTTTGGGTGGCTGCCAGGGGACTCCATCTGTGGAGGTGTGTGCAAGATGGACCCCCGATCCCCACTGGTTTCCCCCTAAGACGCAGCGCCGCGCCATTCCCAAGCATTGGCCAGAGCTGGAGGCCGTCCTCTCGCCCGTCTGCGTAACGTTTACAGCTGTGCGTCTTCCACGGGCGGCAGACCTATTTTCACAGATGGCCAGTAAAATTCATCGCAGCGCTGTCGCTGTGCCTTGCTTGTCAGCGTGCCATAAGTTCCCGCTAATGAGAGCCCACGCACGCCAGAGACTGATTATGTGCAAGAACGCCGGCCCCGAGAATGATTTCATTTTATTTTTCTAATGACAGCGATGTAAAGATATAGGCAGCAGCCCAGCAATAACTTCTCGCCGCGCCGTATCACCGCCTCAGACTCCCATTCCGCCATATTACCTTTATGTATATTACCTTTATTTATTCTTGTACCTTGCGCTGTAGATAGTCATCGGAGATCGCCACATGTCTCTTTACATCGGAGCTGGGAAAGAATGAACTCTCTTCATTTATAACACCACAGTAATAGGTACATACATGTAAAACACAGTCATGGATTTTTAATTACTTTGTATCATATGACTTATTTATTTTGCACGTACGATTTTACAACAGGTACATTTAATTGAGAAAATAATAAAGCACTCAGCATGTTTATTGGCCACTGCTATGCATAAGCAATATTTATTTGTTTCAACAACTCAAGGGTTAAACAGGAATCGTACAAAGAGTAGAATGCAGTAAATTATTCTGGATACCCACTTTTACATTAAATAGCCTGCTTTCAGCATCTGAAACACTATATATTGCTGTATATTGTACATAACCCCGTCCCTTCAGTGATACTTAGCCTAGGCTGATTAGATAGGCAGGATTCTCGCCCCCAGAGCATCGTGGGAGGCCAGGTGTATTTTGTACTGGCTTCTGAATTCTCAGAAACTGAACATTCCGCAGAGATTACCAGCCAGTACTAATAATGTTCCCACCTGCAATTAATTTCAGAGTATAAATCGGGGTGTGGAAAGATTTTACACTAACACTAACTAAAAAATGTATAAGGTACTATTGTAAAAAAAAAAATCAGCAATTGTATTCATTATGTTATTTTTATTGCAGTTCCTCTTTAACTTTCTGGGACTTGAAAGGGTGAGAGTGTCTGACCTTTTTAGTCACAAAACTACTACCGGTGCATTGCACGTAAATGAACCAGACTATTTGTAATCCTAATAATTAATAATACTCTTTACCTACCTAAGTGCTCTGCATAGATCACGGATTCATTATATCAGCCTCTGCGCCAAAGGAGCTTACATTCTAATGCCTTAGCACAGTCACACACTGTTGTTCTATCATGATATAGCTCTGACATATTCCACAGCGCTGTACAGAGATCACTGATCCATTCACATATGTCTCTGTACCACAAAAGCTTACACTCTGATGTCCCTACCAGTGTCACACATCATTATTAAATGCAGGGAGAAATTCTTAACTGATGTGTGTCACAGATTCAAAATAAGAGGTTTTGATCTCATTTTATGCTGTCTTTATAATCTGATAGTAGAGCACCTCTAGTGGCCAGATGTAGAAAAATTCATAATTTTTAACAGGCATATTCTTCTGCACTCACTGTCCGTATTCCATAGCCATTCCTTCGCTAAACGAACAAACAAAAGTCAATTGTTAGCTAAAGTGGGAACTGAGCCTAAAGACGAAAGAAATCTGAATTATATAGCAGACACGGCTGTGTCTAAATATCTGTGTGGAACCTTAAACCATCGAAAAATGGACGTCAAAGCTCTTCACTGTACAGTGCGTTTCCATCAATGGAATCCAGTCATGGAAGTACAGTACAGTCCTTGTTATCCGGAACTCAACTAACCAGCACACATCACCGGCAGTACTCAGTGGTGAAGGCAAACATCTTAGGATGTTTTTGGGCTGTGCTTTGCTTAAACCAGTAGGATTAGCCATACTATGACAGGGAAAAAAAACACATATATAAGTAAATACTTGATCTATTTACATGACACATGTATTATTCTATCCATGTTTTGATTTCAGTGATTGTTATATAGTAAATGAAGAGAATTCTGTTCCTGGTGGGAATCATGTCTTTTGCCCACAGTTTAGGCTAACTCGTGATGTCATTTCTGCCCTTTTCTTTTGTTTCTTTTCTCCTCCAATCGCTGAGTCACCTCAGTCTTGCTTGTAAACACAAGTGAGCAGGGGATCGTGTTTCAGATATGCAGCCAGGCAGGGAAATAAATAGAAGAGGAGAAATATACATTAGCTAAATAGAACCCCCAGCATGCAACTGTTTGGCACTGACTACTAAAGGACCAGTTCTCCTTAAAGAGAGTCTGAAGCGAGAATAAATCTCGCTTCAGACCTCATAGATAGCAGGGGCACGTGTGCCCCTGCTAAACCGCCGCTATCCCGCGGCTTAACGGGGGTCCCTTCACCCCCAAATTTCCCTCGATACAGCTGGGGAGCGCTTCCTGGTTGGGACAGGGCTAACCGCCGCAGCCCTGTCCCATGCGCGTCTGTCAGCACGTATCTCCACCTCTCCCCCGCCCCTCTCAGTCTTCCTTCACTGAGAGGGGCGGGGGAGAGGCGGTGATGCGCCGCTGATAGACGCGACTGGAGGCAGGGCTGCAGCCGTTAGCCCTGCCTCCAGGAGCGACCAAGTCTGTGACCAAGTGTCGCAGTGGTGGGTTTGGGGGTGAAGGGACCCCCGTTTAGCGGCGCTATAGCGGCGGTTTAGCAGGGGCACACGTGCCCCTGCTAACTATGAGCTCTGAAGCGAGATTTATTCTCGCTTCAGAGTCTCTTTAAGTATGTCCAAACCATAACAGCAGAAAAAGTTTTGAATGCAGGATTAGCATCTTATCACTTCATACACTCAGACCAGTTGCTGTTGAAATTAGATTTTTTTTATGGTGACAATCCCGCTTTAAGGGACTGGGTCACACAGCTCCTCCTAGGTTTCTATACTTTGTTACCGTATTTTAACATTTACTACAGTACAATATTAATACAGAGTATTGTACAATATTAGCTAGGCCTATATTTAAAGCAAACTTGAAGCAAAAAAAAAACACCTTATGATATAATGAATTGTATGCGTAGGACGGATCATTAATAAAACATTAAGCTATAAAACAAAGCAGAAATAATAAACCTTTGAACTTTCCTGCAGTAAAACCTTATCTCAAGCTGTCTCTCAATGTTTCTTAACTGTTTAAGTGCTTCAGAGAACCGGACTGTAGTCCATCCAGTGGAGGGAAGAGCTCAGAGAAGCTCTTTTGCATAGATAGCAAAACTGAAGTTCAACTCTTCAACAACCAGAAAGAACACTTGCTCGATATCAGCTAATCCTAGTCCGCGCCAGATAACAGAGTCTCTACACTATTGATAGGATTACATTTGCAGTGAATGGATTAAAGCCATTTGGCCACTGTTTCTCCACAGCCCATTCTGCCCCACAGAAGCCGGAGTGCAGCCTTAGTTTGTCAGCATTTTATGATGATTCTGGATGGATACAGTGGGAGGATTGCAGGGCTTTTATCTGTGGAAGATTCCAGATACAGCGAGAGGGGGAGGAGGGGAGGTTAACACACTCCGCCATGTCTTCATTCTGGAGTAATAAAAAGATAACTAATTAATCATTAAAACCTCAGTAGGCCTTTTCATCCTCTCTGGTGGTCCGTCATCTGTGGAGCTTTTACTGGAATAATAGAAGCTTATAAAAGCTCTATCTGGGTAGGGAGAAGCGGCGGAGACGGCGACCGTTTACAATATGCTTCATTTCACTCTTCAGATAACTTTTGTCTTAGAAAAGAAGAGAGTAAAATGTGTGACCTCCCCCTCCTCCGGCAGCCATCTTTGAAGAAACTTGTGAGTACTTCTCACAGGAGTGCAGCAGAGTGCTTATAGGGCCACTTTGTGCTGGGAATACACCATGTGTTTTTTCCGCTCCATTCTCCGCTCAATCGATTTTGCCGCTTATCTTCTGCTCGTCTTTCTTATCTTTTTCCATTCACTTCTATGAGAAATCGATCGAGCGTGAGATCGGATATGTCGGAAATTATCTATCAAAACATCTATCTGCTGGAAAACCGCATGGTGTATTCCCAGCATTACACAGAACAGATACAGTACACCTTATTGATTGGTGGAGTAGGGGATAGTAGGGAAATCTCACTCTTGGTAGGGAGGAAGGGGGTCGGAGAGACAAACTACTGCTGGGAAATCTCACCGTTGTGGGAGGGGAGGAGAGACACAAACTACTGCAGGGAAATCTCACCATTATGGGAGGGGAGGAGACACACTACTGCAGGGAGATCTCACCATTGTGGGAGGGGAGGAGACACAAACTACTGCAGGGAAATCTCACCATTGTGAGAGGGGAGGAGAAACACTACTGCAGGGAAATCTCACCGTTGTGGGAGGGGAGGAGACACAAACTACTGCAGGGAAATCTCACCATTGTGGGAGGGGAGGAGAAACACTACTGCAGGTAAATCTCACCGTTGTGGGAGGGGAGGAGACACAAACTACTGCTGAGAAATCTCACCATTGTGGGAGGAGAGGAGACACAAACTACTGCAGGGAAATCTCACCATTGTGGGAGGGGAGGAGAAACACTACTGCAGGGAAATCTCACCGTTGTGGGAGGGGAGGAGACACAAATTACTGCTGAGAAATCTCACAATTGTGGGAGGAGAGGAGACACAAACTACTGCAGGGAAATCTCACCATTGTGGGAGGGGAGGAGAAACACTACTGCAGGGAAATCTCACCGTTGTGGGAGGGGAGGAGACACAAACTACTGCTGAGAAATCTCACCATTGTGGGAGGGGAGGAGACACACACTACTGCAGGGAGATCTCACCATTGTGGGAGGGGAGGAGACACAAACTACTGCAGGGAGATCTCACCATTGTGGGAGGGGAGGAGACACAAACTACTGCTGAGAAATCTCACTATTGTGGGAGGGGAGGAGACACAAACTACTGCAGGTAGATCTCACCATTGTGGGAGGGGAGGAGACACACACTACTGCAGGGCAATCTCACCATTGTGGGAGTGGAGGAGACGCACACTACTGCAGGGAGATATCACCATTGTGGGAGGGGAGGAGACACACACTACTGCAGGGAAATCTCCCCATTGTGGGAGGGGAAGAGACACACTACTGCAGGGCAATCTCACCATTGTGGGAGAGGAGGAGACGCACACTACTGCAGGGAAATCTCACCATTGTGGGAGAGGAGACACACACTACTGCAGGGAAATCTCACCATTGTGGGAGAGGAGGAGACACACACTACTGCAGGGAAATCTCACCATTGTTGGAGAGGAGGAGAGATACACTACTGCAGGGCAATCTCACTATTGTGGGAGAGGAGGAGACACACTACTGCAGGGCAATCTCACCATTGTATGAGGGGAAGAGACACACTACTGCTGAAAAATCTTACCATTGTGGTAGGGGGAGGAGACACACACTACTGCAGGGCAATCTCACTATTGTGGGAGAGGAGGAGATACACTACTGCAGGGCAATCTCACTATTGTGGGAGAGGAGGAGATACACTACTTCAGGGAAATCTCAGCATTGTGGGAGGGGAGGAGACACAAACTACTGCAGGGCAATCTCACTATTGTGGGAGAGGAGGAGACACACACTACTGCAGGGAAATATCTCTATTGTGGGAGGGAAGGAGACACAATCTACCGCAGGGATAGCTCACCATTGTAGGAGGGAAGGAGACACAATCTACTGCAGGGATATCGCACCATTGTGGGAGGGAAGGAGACACACACTACTGCAGGGAAATCTTACTATTGTGGGAGGGGAGGAGACGCACACTACTGCAGGTTTCCTTTCACTTTGCTTTGTGTAGATTTATGTTTTTTCATGGTCTTTCGCTATTTACTTAATTGACACACAAATAAGTTATCACAGAGAGGTGCATGTGTAGAATGATATGGTAACATCTTGGCGATCCGGTGCAATTTCTCTTCCATGCAATGACTCTTACCTGCTCCGCACTTCCTGCTGCCGCGCCCGCCAGGCCCTCCAGTGGCGGCACAAATGGAATCATATGTTCGGCATCCTGTCATCTATAGGTAACAGCTGGTGACTCTGCTGTGATGTTCGCGTGTTTTGTCCCGAATATCAGAATAAATATTTGCTGGTGATTTAGCAGTGGGCGCTTGGAAGAGCTTTTCGCAATCACAAGACGCCCATAACTAATTAGCGATCTTTATGTGAAATCTGCATGCCAATTTCAAGACATTAAACAGATTTTATTGGCCGTTGGATCGACATCTTGTTCATCAGCGCCACGTAATTAACTTGTCGGATGAGGTATGACTGGGCGCTGTTGTGAGGAGGTTGGTGCTGCTTCTACCTGGCTGCCCTTGAAGCGATGGCAGGGGGGGAGGGAGATGAATAATGATGGCGTAATATAGCAAACATCTCTGTACGGAATAATCTCAGCACCTTCAGCTTGCTCCGCCAGCGCCGCCGACGGCACAGACAGGTCGCGGCGTTTAATAAGGTCTCGCGGAGCAGTTAGGAATCCCATTCTTGCGCAAACACTTCATGGTGTCAGTGTTCTAAGCGGTGTTATTTTAGCATTTCGCCAGTCCTGTGGAATGTAACGCAAATGTTTAAAGTGAAATCACACTTTGGAGTACACAGTTTGGTATGAGCTTGTATCAGGGCTGCGTAACTTGCTTCTAAAACTTAATGCAGTAGTGTCTGAGTTATTTAGAACTCAACTAACCATGAGTCTCAACCAACCAGGTCAAATTGCCGGCAGTACTCACAGTGGTGAAAGCCACAATGGTCAGCCGACAATCAGGCGTGTGTACAAACCCCAACCCACAAGAGATCCACTGGACGGATCTACTCACCCCCAGCGACGCCTCTCCCCCCACCTGTTTCCATTGTTTGCGCCGATCCTCCGCCCGCCATGTGACGTCACTGTCTCGCATGTGCTGCTTGTCCCTCTGTTAATGTTTAAATCTACTTTTTTAAGTTTTAACGGTCTTATTGTTTTTGCTCAATGACACATTCATTGAAGTATGCCAGAGCTAAAAATCTATGAACTATTGACCCTTTTTATCTCTTTCCTGCTCTCATAAGCCATTTTCTGCTAAGAAGGTGTTTTATAGTTGGAATGTCTTATCAGTGAGGGTCACACTGTAGTCACTTCCTGTCAGGTACCTGATATTTAACGCTTTCAGGCAGAGAAAGAAAAAAAGGAACACAGCACAGTTATTTCTGTGCTAGGCACTGTACATACCCATGTCTATCTTATTCTGTCACGTCACCTCGGGTATCCTTTAAAGGCTAATCCACACACAGTATTTTAGATGTAGTGGCCCATTGCCTTTCATAGTGGCCTTGCACTGCTGCTTTGTAGAGTGATGATCTGTGGCAAGCCGGGTGTTATAAACAAACATTACGGTTCTTCATTGTTCCCCATAGCGTTTGCCACTTTATATATGTTGTGTTCAGCGCTCCAGTGACAATTACGTTAAAAAGACAACAGGCTGAGAAAGGCTGTTATTTTTCCGACAGACATCCTGTTTGGCCATTTATGCAGACAGCCCACGGGGTTCCCTTTTCCTGCCTTAGTAATCAGCGGCACAAAGCATAAGGTCTCCTTAGTTATTTGACACACCTGCACTAATTGGGTGATTGCAGTTTTGCTGTTGGGAATGCTGAGGAATGATGAGGTAGAGTAATAATGTGGATTTTGTTCCTCTTATAGGACAAGGGGTCACTAGATTGTTTGTCCCAGCAGATGACGGGCAAGCCAAACGAAGACGGAAAATTCAGCCACAACATGATGGATTTTAACTTGAGTGGAGACTCCGATGGTAAGCGCTAATTTTACCTTTTTCTCTCTCCATCCCTACTTCACCTCCCAAACCAGTACGACCCCCCCCCCCCCCCCCCCCACCCTTGTGCCCAGCAAGGAGTGGCCCTCCTCCTGTGCTACCCGGTTACTGCCTGCAGACCTATAGATCAGCATGGGGGCAGTGACAAACCTACTCCCCTGTTGGGCCTCTCTGCTGTTCCTGCTGCAACCACTAGGTGCCACTGTCCTCTCTGATTTCTGCCTTTCTCGTGGTTTGAATTGCTCTACACATCACAGGATGTGCATCACACTGAGAGAAAGGCAGAGAGGCCAGTGACACCTAGTGGCTGCAGCGGGAAAGTCTGAGAGACCCAACCGGGGAATAGGAAACAAAAGTGTGCCTTCCTAAAACAAGGTATTTGCACTAATTCAGGTTGAAGTGACCCTATGATGTCTCCCCCCATGCCTCACCGCTGAATATGCAAATTATCCCTTGTTGTCCCTGTAAGCTAGCCACACCTCCAGAGTCGCTGGAATGCAATGATGTGTCAGCTTGTTAATTGTACAGAGCTGCAATAATCCAACATGCATACAGACTGCTGTAGACTGGTCGGTCTTTATCACTGCATGGCATGGATTAATGTGGCTCTATGGGGTAGAATATGGGGGGGAGTAGGCAAGCTCCATCACTGCCACCATGCTGTTCTGTATTTTTGAGTGGCAGAGCCAGAGGAGGACAGTAGGGGGACTGGTGGGGGAGGAGGAATTCTGGGCCAATCCTCTCCTTCTGGGCCTTCCTGCTGCGGTCACATGGGCTGCTCCCCCCCATAGTAACAGCAGTGGTTCAGACTGAACCCAGGACTGCTATGTGTATAGACGTACAGTAGAGAGAACTTCTGTCCCCTGATAGCTGGGAGTTTTTACGGCTGTAAAATGGGTAAAAACCTAAACCCCTGCTAGGTACAAACCCCTGCTAGCTATAACACCCTGCTAGCTATAACACCCTGCTAGCTATAACACCCTGCTAGCTATAACACCCTGCTAGCTATAACACCCTGCTAGCTATAACACCCTGCTAGCTATAACACCCTGCTAGCTATAACACCCTGCTAGCTATAACACCCTGCTAGCTATAACACCCTGCTAGCTATAACACCCTGCTAGCTATAACACCCTGCTAGCTATAACACCCTGCTAACTATAACACCCTGCTAACTATAACACCCTGCTAGCTATAACACCCTGCTAGCTATAACACCCTGCTAGCTATAACACCCTGCTAGCTATAACACCCTGCTAGCTATAACACCCTGCTAGCTATAACACCCTGCTAGCTATAACACCCTGCTAGCTATAACACCCTGCTAGCTATAACACCCTATCCTAGCCATAACACCCTGCTAGCTATAACACCCTGCTAGCTATAACACCCTGCTAGCTATAACACCCTGCTAGCTATAACACCCTGCTAGCTATAACACCCTGCTAGCTATAACACCCTGCTAGCTATAACACCCTGATAGGTACAAACCCCTGATAGGTACAAACCCCTGATAGACACTGATCACTGAACCCACAGAGATCACGAGGCAGCACATTTTATTGAAACCAGTCCTTGCTAATCGTAATAGCCCAAATGCCAGTGTTCTATATAATGAATTGATTCTTCACACAGTCACTCTTAACATGTTTAGCCATCATTATGTCCTTTAGTTTGATCTCTTTCTCATTAGTGCAGATGAGACGACTAATTGAATTTGATAGAAGAATCCAATAAAAAGAGTCATCACATGCAAAATTAATTGTGATCAGTCATTCAAAAAACACTTTTCTCTTACTTAAAGTGAACCAGAGACGAAGCACCCTCATGTATTTTACCATATATATCAGTGGAAAACATTCGAGAAACCACCTACCCTGCTCTCTGTTTCATTCTTCACCGTTCAGCCTGCTTGTTATCAGTCTTGATAAAATCCCCGACTGAGCATTCAGTCTGGCTTTGCTCAGGAATCATTATAGCTGAGTCATTATAGCAGAGCCAGAAGGGGGCAGGCATGGGCTTGAAAAGACATCATAGAAGACAGACTCAGCTATAATGATTCCTGAGCAAAGCAGACTGAATGCTCAGTCGGGGATTTTATCAGGGCTGGTAACAAGCAGGCTGAACAGTGAAGAATGTAACAGAGAGCAGGGTAGGTGTTCCCCATCGTTTACGTAGCCAGATGTGCCTCCCTTACCCATGTTTAGCAAGCCATATGTGCCTCCCCTACCCTCATTTAGATAGTCAGATGTGCCTCCCCTTCTTGTTCTGTTGCTAACGCTTCTGCACTCCTCTGCAGAGGGAGGGAGAGCAGGGGCACCTCAGGCAGCCACAGCTGCCTCTGACTCACTTGGGGTGCGGTGGCCATGCTCTGCGCCCCATTACAGTGCTGCGCCTGGGGACATGTGTTCCCCAGTTGCCCCACCCATAGCTACGCCTCTGGATCCTAGGCTGCATGTTGTAAACTATATTAAAGTGCCACACTTGTGCTGAACCCCCCTGGTGATTTACTCTCGTTGTTCCATTTGCAGGAAGTGCTGGCGTGTCGGAGTCACGGATATACCGGGAGACGCGGGGCCGCGGCAGTGGAGAACCTCACATCAAACGTCCAATGAATGCCTTCATGGTATGGGCAAAGGATGAGCGGAGGAAGATCCTGCAGGCGTTCCCCGACATGCACAACTCCAATATCAGCAAGATACTAGGTAAAGAGACATCAGCGTCCTCCATACTGCAAGTGCCACATTGTACCACGGAGGGACTGGTATCTGTTACATGGGGCCAGACCTTGTACTGACCCTTCATCATGGCCCTTCATGTAACAATAAAAATATACAGCAGACTGCACAGATGGCAGACTACCCGCGACAATCATTCATTTGAAACAACTCATGTTGGATCACGGCGCAACCGATCGTTCAGTTCTCTACTACTTTTGTGGAAAAATTAGAATGATCATTTAAAGAGTAACTGTAGTGAAAATAAAAATTTATAATTTTTTTTGCACTATTAATTTATAGATTATTTAGTCAGTGTTTGCCCCTTGTAAGATCTTTCCTCTCCCCGCTTTACATTCTGAAATGTATCACTGGTGGTGACATCTTTAGTTCTGCCAGGTGATCCGTACGGAATGTTCTATGCACAGAGGGTGATACTGCTTGATTGGCAGTTGGAAAAAAGCTGTTAATCCCCACAATGCAACAAGGTTCACCGACAGAAAACTGTCATGGTCCTTACATCACACTGTGGGAGGGGTTTCACCACAATATCAGCCATACAGGCCCACCTGATGATCTATTAGAGGAATGGTAAAGATTTCTCATGGGAAAGGCGGTATCAGTTACTGATTGGGAGGAAATTCAATCTTTGGTTACAGTTTCTCTTTAACCACTTGCCGACCGCGCACTCATACCGCGTGTCGGTAAAGTGGCAGCTGCAGGACCAGCGACGCAGTTCTGCGTCGCCGGCTGCAGGCTAATTAATCAGGAAGCAGCCGCTTGCACGAGCGGCTGCTTCCTGTCAATTCACGGCGGGGGGGCTCCGTGAATAGCCTGCGGGCCGCCGATCGCAGGCTAAATGTAAACACAAGCGGAAATAATCCGCTTTGTTTACATTCGTACAACGCTGCTAACAGTAGCAGCGTTGTACTAGATCAGCGATCCCCGGCCAATCAGCGGCCGGGGATCGCTGTCACATGACAGGCAGGAGCCTGTTAGAGGCTGCACAGGACAGATCCGTTCCTGTGCAGCCTCCGATCTCTCGGGGAAGGGAGGGAGGGGGGGAATTTCGCCGCGGAGGGGGGCTTTGAGGTGCCCCTCCCGCAACACGTAGGCAGGCAGGAGCGATCAGACCCCCCCCAGCACATCATCCCCCTAGTGGGGAAAAAAGGGGGGTGATCTGATCGCTCTGCCTGCACCCTGATCTGTGCTGGGGGCTGCACAGCCCACCCAGCACAGATCAGCTAAAACAGCGCTGGTCCTTAAGGGGAGGTAAAGGGTGGGTCCTCAAGTGGTTAAATGGTTTGTGGCCCATCGTTCTTTTTTTGTTTTTGCACAGATAGTTCGGGGAATGGTCGTTCAGCGGCGGAGAATCCCTGATCCATCTGTCCGTGGGTAATTCGCTTAAAGGTGGCCACACACCATACAATTTTTAAAATATCAATTCAAAAATTACAATCAATTTTTTTGACTGCCTGGTCATATTTTTGAATTGTTACAATGTACCACACACCTATGTTACATTTTTCCCCAATTATGATAAAAATGATTGGAAACTGAGAAAATTGCTAGGGTGTGCATATTAATAAATTGACAATCTAACACACACCATACAATCTTTAGAAAAATCTATTTTTTTCGGGAGATCCGATCATATTTATCGAATTGCTGTAATATCTGATCATTTTATTGTATTGTGTGTGGCCACCTTAAAGAGTAACCGTAACCAAGAATTGAACTTCATCCCAATCAGTAGCTGATTCCCCTCTTTACATGAGAAATCTATTCCTTTTCACAAACAGATCAGGGGGAGCTGTATGGCTGATATTGTGGTGAAACCCCTCCCACAGGAAGCTGTGAGGACAATGGTCCTGGCAGTTTCCTGTCTGTGATCCTCGTTGCATTGTGGGAAATAACTGTTTCCAACTGCCAGAAAAGTAAGTAGCAGCTACTTCCTGTGACATCACCTGCCAGCAGTAAAAATGTCACCATGTGATAAATGTCAGAATGTAAATCAGGGAGAGGAAAGATTTTACAATGGGCAAACACTGACTATATCGTTTATACATAATTATTGTAAAAATGAGGCACTTTTTTTTTTTTTATCAGATTATTTTCACTGGAGTTCCTCTTTAAGGCTTACAACTCAGTCGCTTCTTTTGTCAGATAGTTTCATATAGAGGCCAGCTGCTGCACTGCATCAGGAAGTAAATGGACTTTCTGGAAACCTGCTACAGTAATGCTGCCTCTGCTACAGTCTCATCAGATTTCCACACTCTATCCCCTGATAACACAGCACACGTGTTACAGGAAGAGGCATCGGGGCCATATTTCACCCCGCGGGCAGCGGAGCAGCCATTGTCTGCGCTGACACCTTATAGACACATTCCCTCTACTGCGGACACTGGAGCCGATCTGACATTTCTGCCGTCTCCCGAGAGCGTCGCTGACATTTTAAAGGGCTTAGAGTGTTTTATACGACAGCGAGGTCTGTTCTCAATCAGCCGTTCCCCCAGAAATTGTTACCAGAAGGAATGGCCGCTGACTGTTTGGCCGCGGCTCAGGAGCGTGCGCGCACATCTTTCTTTCATTACACATACAGTAGTTCGCAGACAATGTGCAAATTCATTGCAGATCACGTTAAAATAATATATGACAGACTTCTCTGCCCCGGAAACACGACTTCTCCGCTCTCCGTAACCAGAGCCAGGGAGAGGAGACACAGCAAGTGCACAGAGGGGAAAGCGAGTGTAGTAGAGATCGCTGATCCATTCACATCAGTCTGTGCGCCAGAGGAGCTTACACTCTAATGTCCCCACAGCAATCACACTCTGTTATAGTATACAGTCTGTGACCTATTCCACGGTGCTGTACAGAGATCACCGATCCATTCATGTCTCTGCACCAGAGGAGCTTACACTCTGTCCCCACAGCAATCACACTCTGTTCTAGTATACAGATATGTCTGTGACCTATTCCACGGTGCTGTACAGAGATCACCGATCCATTCATGTCTCTGCAACAGAGGATTACACTCTAATGTCCCAACCACAGTCACACACTATTATACATTTATCTACCTATGACCTATTCCACAGTTCTGTTCAGAGATCACTGATCATCCATTTACATCAGTCTGAGCGCCTGAGGAGCTTACATTCTAATGTCTGCACAGAAATCCCACTCTTTTATTAGCATACAAATATATCTGTGACATATGCCACAGTGTTGTATAGATATCACTGATCCATTCACATTACTTTGTGCACCATAGGAGCTTACACTCGAATGTCCTCACCACAGTCACACTCTGTGATTAGTATACATACAGTATGTATGGCTCCGACATATTCCACAGTGCTGTATAGAGATCACTGATCCATTTGTATCAGGCTTTGCACCAGAGGAACTTGCACTCTAATGTGCTCTCCAAAAACACACATTATTATTCTTCATTTATATAGCCTTGACATTCTTCAGTGTTGTACTGTGTAGCAAAAATGTAGTCATTCACAGTGGACAGAGAAGCCTACATTGTACTGTCCTGACAACTGTCTCACACCATTCACATCATTCAGTGCCACAGAAGAGCTTACACTCTACACTAATGTCCTCACCACAGTCACACGCTGTTATTACTATACCTACATTTGGCTCTGACATATTCCACAGCGCTGTGCAGAGATCAGTGATCCATTCACATCAATCTCTCCACCAGAGGAGCTTACACTCTGTCCTCACAACAGTCAAACACCATTCACATTGGTCTGTGCACTAGAGGAGCTTACACTCTAATGTCCTCACAACAGTCAAACACCACATTGGTCTGTGCATCAGAGGAGCTTACACTCTAATGTCCTCACCACAGTCACACATAGTTATTAGTATCCATATATATATATATGGCTCTGATATATTCCACAGTGCTGTACAGAGATCACTGATCAATCTATATCACTCTTTGTACCAGAGGAGCTTACACTCTATTGTGCTTTCCACATTATTATTATTATACATTTACATAGCACTGATGTTCTAATCTACAGTGTTGTATAGAGAAAATGTAGAGGCAGAGGATTAGCAGGACAGCCGGGCAATTTTTTATTAATAAAATAAATAAAAATATCAGCCTCCATATCCCTCTCACTTCAAATTCCCTTTAATAAGGTACATGTCACTTGTTTAGGGTTGGAAACTATATGTGCGTCCTATTTTTCCTCCTATGCACAGGACTAGGATTTGGAAGAATTGCCCTCTTATTACTACTTGTATTTTTTTATTTTTATCTTGTCAGAATCATGACAGGATTTGGCGCCCGGACCTGACAGGGCGTATGTTTGAAGTCTGACTTACACGATGTCAGATCTGGTTTCTCTGACAGCTCTCTGCCTGCAGAAGAGATCTGTCTGGATTGGCAGCGGGATGATTTGATTGCAGCCAATACAGACATTACTGTAGCTGCTCAGTATCTGTGTCAGAGTTATGCCTACGCTGTTCTCCACAGAACTCTATCTCACTGAACAATTACCGTGCAACGCCTCACAGGAACAACAGCAACAGCACTCCAGTCCCAGTCAGCTTCTCCACAGCCAGCAAATCATTTTACATCAGGAAACCGCAGCTGCTTATAGTCTGCAGGTTCCTGTGCAATGTTTCTATGTGATCAGAGGACCTTACTCTTAAAGAGTATTTGTTTTGCCATATTTCCAGAGGTACCCCAATCTGTAAAATGACATTCCGAGAAGAGTTTAGAGACACTGTCCATGCACATTGCTAATAAATTGCTGACACTTAAAGTGAACCAGAGACGAAGCACCCTCATGTATTTTACCATATATATCAGTGGGAACATTAGAGAAAACACCTACCCTGCTCTCTGTTTCATTCTTCACTGTTCAGCCTGCTTCTTATCTGCCCTGATAAAATCCCCAACTGAGCATTCGGTCTGGCTTTGCTCAGGAATCATTATAGCTGAGTCTGTCTTCTCTGATGTCTTTTCAAGCCCAAGCCTGCCTCCTTCTGGCTCTGCTCAGGAATCATCATAGCTGAGTCATTATAGTAAAGCCAGACTGAATGCTCAGTTTGGGATTTTATCAGGGATGTTAACAAGCAGGCTGAGCAGTGAAGAATGAAACAGAGAGCATGGTAGGAGTTTTCTCTAATTTTCCCACTGATATATATGGTAAAATACATGAGGGTGCTTCGTCTCTGGTTCACTTTAAGGTGGCCATACATCAGGCGACTTGGTGAGCGATCGACCATCCGATTATTATAATCGGATCAGATAAAAATAATCGGAAAATAGGGACACAGAGAGCCCAATATAGTGTAGCAAGTCGTAATACCAAGATAAGAGGAATATCAATAAATACACTCGCAAACCAGGGTTACGGCCAAGGCAACCACTGTGTAGGCAGGTGGGGAGATTAGACCTGACCCCACTCATGTTTAGAAGTCGCTCTCTGTAGATCGGAAAGATGGGGTAACACCCCTCCAACAAGGTTGGACTAGACCAGGCATGGGCAAACTTGGCCCTCCAGCTGTTAAGGAACTACAAGTCCCACAATGCATTGCAGGAGTCTGACAGCCACAGTCATGACTCATAAAGGCAAATGCATTGTGGGACTTGTAGTTCTGTAACAGCTGGAGGGCCAAGTTTGCCCATGCCTGGACTAGACTGTAAACTGAAGTATTTAACAGAGGCGCCACAGTAGTATAAAAACAAGTAAAATCTGTTTAAAAAAAGAGGAGGCAGTATGGACTTACCTCCTCCAAGTAGACACCAAAAAGAGTTGGTTTAAACAAACAATTAATTCATAATACTCCAAGAGTATTGGAATATTATGAATACATTGTTTGTTTCCCACAAAGGTTCGCAGAGAGCAAACCGTCAGGACCAAGGTCCTGACATCACACTGTGGGAGGGGTTTCTCCACAATATCATCCATACAGAACCCAACCAACCCCCCCCCCCTCCCCCATGATCTATTCAAGAGGGATATTAGCTACTGATTGGTATGAAGATCAATACTGGGCTAAAGTTCCTCTTTAAACTTTCTTCATCACCAACCACATAACTGGAATACTGGCTAAGTACAAAACAACATTACGAGTGACTTGGAGGACCTACAGATCTGTGTGTGTTACTCTTGTGTGCAGCATTAATGTTACTGTGCGTTTGCCCTTAGGGTCTCGCTGGAAAGCCATGACCAATCTGGAGAAGCAGCCTTACTACGAGGAACAGGCTCGCCTCAGCAAACAGCACCTGGAGAAGTACCCGGACTACAAGTACAAGCCACGACCAAAGCGCACCTGCTTAGTCGATGGAAAGAAGCTGCGAATCGGCGAGTACAAGGCGATAATGCGGAACCGGCGACAGGAGATGAGACAGTATTTCAACGTAGGGTAAGTGTTGTAGTGCATATTTATACCTGCTGGTGCCGTGTCCATTAGGTGTTAGTATCAGGAACTGGGACTTCTCATGGTGCCTGTTTTTATGGATTCTACAAGACGGCAAGGGACGCATTGGTGCTCATGGGGGCTGGAGAAAGCCTCCAGCCCCATGAGCACCTATGTGTCCCTTGCCGTCTTCCCGAGTGCCTCCGTTCAGCTACAGTTACTCCCAGTTATCTGGCTCAGTCGCGCCAGTCAGCTTATCTGTGCATGCGCGGAGGGGCTGGGCATGCGCAGAAGAGCTGACTGAGCCGGATTAACGGGGCTGATTGTGCTCGAACGAAGGCACTTGTGAGGATGGCAAGGGACGCATCGGTGAGGATGGCAAGGGACGCATGGGGCTGGAGGAAGCCCTGGGTAAGTATCGAATCTTTTAGTAACACCATCTCAGGTCTACTTTTAAGCTGGTCATGCAGGGCCAGATCATTAGATCCCCCTCTGGTCAGATTTGATGACCATACACTAAAGAGTGTTGTCCAGTGCTTTTGAAGTCTCACATTTCCTCCTGTACAACTTCTGGCCTCCTCCAGTTTTCAGCATTACCAAGATTCTGTGACTCGGCACATGCTGTGACGTCACACATGCACCACCAGTGTCACGTGGTACAAACGTGCATGGTGACAGGGGACGCTGGAGGAGACCCCGGGTTGTGTCGGCATAGATTTGAGACTCTAATCACTAAGTGCGGGGTACACACTGAACACTTGGGGGACATTGAATATTGAACGCCAATCCAGCGATGGCGACCGAGATTTTTCCTGCCATTCTGATTAATCCATTTTGTCCATTTAGTGTGTGTGTTTTTGCTAGCCATCACTAGAATATATAGGAGGCCTAATACACATTCTACTTAGCATGTAATTTTGGAGCCAAACTATCTATTCTGGATTCTAAACTAAGATTTCCAGCTAGCGCGGTTTGTTTGAGGTAGCTTGTTTTACGGGGTTTTTTTTTTTTGCTGTCCATGTTCTCTTGTAGAAGCATTTTGTTTCTTCCTGTTCATACAGGAAGTGGGTAAATCTCTCCCAACAGAGAACACAAAAAAATAACACCCTTTCTTGTAGAATAGAGGAAGCCCCCATTAAATCTTTACTGCTGCTCTTCCAAAAAAAAATATATATATATATATATATTCAGTCTTCTGAGGGAGGTACACTTAATGGGGGGAAACTCCCCAGAGGGGACATACAAAAGTAAGAAACCAAAGCTAGCTTGACTCTCAGTAAGCAAACATTCTACAAAGATCACCTGACAGGTCTGCAGATGTCACCACTTGTGATAAATAAACACTGCCTAAAAATGTATACATGAATATTGTAAAATAAATATACACACACACACACACACACATATTATATTAACCCTCAAGCATCTGTCAAAACTTTGTTGAAAAAAAAGAAAACGTAAAAATTTCCAACATTTTTACACCTTATTTTATTTCAGGCAACAACAAGCACAAATTCCCATCGCTACAGCAGGCGTGATGTACCCAGGAGCCATGTCCATGGCAGGAATGCCGTCGCCCCACCTGCCTTCAGAGCACTCAAGCGTCTCAAGCAGTCCGGAGCCCGGCATGCAGGTTATCCAAAGCACTTTTGGCATAAAAGGGGAGGAGCCCCACATCAAGGAGGAGGTCCAGAACGATGACATGAACGGTGAAATGTATGAGGAGTACGACGAAGAGGACGATCCAGATGTGGATTATGGCAGTGACAGTGAAAATCACAGTGCGGGACAAGCCAACTGATGCAGGGAGTGTGGCATGAACATTGGCGGACTTCATAAGGCGCAGCCTGACTCCCCCTCATCATTGGCAGAGCATGAGTTTTTCGGATACACTGACTGTTACTTTAACTGTTCTTAAAAAAGTAAAAACAAAAAAACAAAAATAAAACTAGCTGGGACATCAACTGACAAAATAAACTCTCGACCCGAAATGCGTGGGTTGGAAAGAAATGAAATACACAGATTACAATGGAATTTCCACCAAAAGAATGGGATAAGCTATGGGTAAACTAATGCCAGTAAATTTAGCTGCTCAGCACTGACGTCTTACCCTTCAACTTTATTTTTTTCGTATATAAAAAGAAAAAAAACAAAAAACTTGGCTGTTTGTTCTACAATGTTCTAGAAATTCTCACTCAGGTACACAGTGCCAACAAGTGGCTTGTGAATGTGTTTTGTCGTTTTGTGCTAAATTTTAAAGAGGAATAAGATTTTTTTTTTTTTTTGGTAACGCACCTGAAAAATAGATTCTCCTGTCTGGCTCCTCCTCCTCCTTCCTTGGCATTTTGGGCGAATCCAAGGGACTGTCGTGTGTGTGTGTGTTGCGCGTGGACCCCTCAAATCTGTCCCATTTGTACCACGGACTTTATTTCTCAACTGTTGCATATCTCTTTGCAAGTGCCAAATTTGTAATGATGTGCTGAATTAGCTCATAAATTTTTACATTTGTTTATGGTCTGTCTTAAGTTAGGACAGTGTTACTTCTTAGACAATCTCTTACTGACAAATGACCAGCAGCAGGTAAAGAAAAAAAAATGTTTTTCTTATTTTACTTTAAACGGTAGTCGCATTACTCAGGTGATGGCAAAAGACATAAAAAATAGAGTGATTATTTTATGTATTCGCGTGTGTGTGAGCGTGTAATGGTTCGTACCATGTTTAAAACACGGGATGAAATCCCGAATCCTATCTGTCACCAGACTATAACAAGCCTTTAATAAAGAAATATTTGCACTTCAGCTATTTAGATGGAAACAGGCGGAAAAGAAAATTAAATATTGAGAATAAAAAATAAAAAGCAATTTTTTAAATGTTTTTTTTTTTTTCTTTATAGAACTATATTAGTTCTTAAAATGATTGAACTCGATATGATTTGGCCAGAAATGTCCCTTCCCCTATTTTTTTTTCTTGTATTACTTTTGGACCTGGTGCTTGGTTCAGCAACATTTTACTCTGCTGTACATCATGGAAAGGTTTTGGGAACTCAAATCTTGCCAAGCTTTTAAATGGAAATTCAATTAGACAATAAATAGGCCCATTGTATACTTGTATGTATATGTAGGCCAGCGGTCTTTTTTTTTTTTTTTTTTTCTTTAAGGGTTCCTTGTATTGTATCAAGTTACTCAAGAATTTTCATATTTTACTGGGATTACAGCCATTTTTTTCTATACGAGACAATAGCAGAGAGATGCATAAATTGCAACTTACATTTTCTCCTCTCTGGAGATCAGTCATGCTGTACTGTCCTTTGAAAGTTTGTTGAGCAAACTTTTGCAATTAATGTTTGTGCTGCACCTTGACTCCGTCCCTGTAGGAAAATAATCATAACCACAGAAGTTAGATTAAATATTTAGAACAATCATCTAAAAAAAAATTATAGGCTGGCTTTGTTATTTTTGAATTTTCCTTGCCTGCTGATCACATAAATGTGATTATGTTTAAGCAGAAACATGTATAGACAATCTTCCTCTGTACAAGCTGGATGCGAGATACTGTCACCGATATCACCATTTATATATATTTACTTCTCATTCTAGGCGAAGATGATATTTTTTAACACTAAGCTCTTGGGCCCTTACTAAAAAAACAACAACAGTATTGTTGCATGTCAGTTTTTTTTATATTTCCTGCATTTTCAGGACTATTGTTCTGAGAACTGCCTATTATTAATGAACGGTAATTGTTATAATTTTGCTGGTTAGCTTTTTCCAGATTAGTAAACTCTGTAATTTATTTTATTCATTTTTTTTTTACATATTTCATTGTTCTAGTTTGGCAGTGCAGAGGAAGACAAAACTGTCTAGAAACAAAAAGAAAACTAAACTATATCATTTATATCTTCCTTAACTTCCCTTCTCCTTAAAAAAAAAAAATAAAAAAAATTTGTTCAGAAATGTTTTAATTTTTAAGGCAAGCAGAATTTTTCTAAGAAATCTTCTCATGTCTACCTTTTTGTATTTCATTTCAGAGTTTGTCAGAAATATTTTAAGCACTGTGTTTCGACAGAAAAACAGTTGGAGGTGTTTCTTTATGCTGTTATTCATTTACAATGTGAAAAAATTACCCCCTCCTTTTGTAAAAAAAAAACCTTTAAGTCATGACTTTGTCTCACATTTGCTGGACACTTTAATTGCTGTCATGTTAAATGCGCTCTGTTCGAATATGTGACTTTGGCTACAAGGAATACTTTGTTTAAGCTCCAGGTAGATGCCACCAAGGCGGCCCCTGTGAAGGCCAAGCATAACACGCCAACAGTTATTTTACTGTTCAGGGCCACACTTTTTGGCTATCCTCAGTGATCCCTATTTTCCTTGGCTCCATGGTATTGCTTCTTGCCAGTAGTGTGTTTTTTTTGTTTTTTTTTTAAGAAACTTTGCCAGAGAGACTGGCACATAAAAAGAGGTGAACCCCAAGCATTGATTTTCCACTATTTTCTTAAAAAGTCAACATTGCCCCTAGCATTGGCAATCAGTCAGCACAGGATCATTTCATACTATTTTATGAACCAGGTTCTTACACAACCAACAGCCTTCGCTCTAAATTTAAGCTCACCTATTCCATAATGTTAAAAAAAAAAAATAGCATACTGGTAATTGCCTGCCACTCAGATTGAATCCATTGTAATAAATTTGTAGTTTTTCTTGTTTCTTTATGCTGAAGTCTTGGTGGCAGCCCTTTTAGTAAATTATTTATCATTTTATTTAATCATTCTCTTAGTTCATTAACTCCAACTGTTGCTTACTGAGATTTCACAAATGTAAAATGGAGCTTTCAGGCCAACCGTACAAAAGTCCTAATTAAATGTTTAGTAAAAACTCGCAGAAATATTATTTAATACATTTGTCTTGAAGAATTTATACTAATCATAGAAAAAGAAACATTTAAAATATGTTCACTCGGCCTCTGAAATATTCCTGTGAGTTTTTCATCTGTTTCTGACAATTTGTGATCATGCCACAAAACATATTAACCAGTTTCTAAAGTTTTGACCATGTTTTATAATTTATAAGTAAAAAAAAAAAAATCAGTATCATCTTATACGTATGCTATGTGACTTTTTTTTTTTTTTTTTTACACCCACCCTGTTTTCCTCAAATAGGGGTATGCTGTTTTGGTCACCTTGGTTATTATACTCTTCATGTCTCGATTTTCGATTGTTAAGATTCCTATTTAATTGTGCTTTATGAATTTTCTGCTTGCCTCCTGTAAGATTTTTATGGATATAAATTGCCAGATCACCTATTTTTTTTTTTTTATATATATATTTGTAACTCTGGGAAGAGGTGACCATTAAAAAGCAAAACGGTACAAATATGATCAGCAGGCTGTAGTACCAAGGGAAAGAACCCCAACACGCCATAGTTTTACCGTGAAAGAAAGAAATGTCACTTCATTTATATCTGAATATCCAGATAAGATTTCATTTTAAGTTTTTATTTATGTTTTTTTTATGTGCAGACTTACTTGGTGAATGCATTGGAATATATATACATATACAATTTTTTTATTTATGTCCTTAGGAAAAAAAAAAGTTTTAATGTTGTATTTTTTTTCTATATTTGCGTGGTTGCTGGCTGCATAAGTTTACCCAGCGTTTGGCTGAACATTTAAAAAAAAAATAAGAAAGAAATTCTTTTGGGTGTAGAAGAGAAAGATAAGACAATCAAATGCCTGGAGCTTAAAGAAGCAAAGTATGTGCAACCGACCATCTCACTTGAAATTTAATAAAAAAAATAATTATGTAAATATAACATAGAGTAATAGATTTATATTTTGTTCATAACATATAGTGTAATATAAGTTGTATATTTTCATTTTTTTTTTGTTCTGTTTTTCAGTCATGCCACAATAATGGAAAAAAAAAAGAGGATTTATTGTACTCTTAAAAAAAATGTGCGTTTCAGACATCCTGTTTCTGCATTCCCCTCTTTTTCAGTATTACTGCCCTGCAAGGCACCAATAAAACTGCAGATGTGTTCCTAAACCTTCCTGTCTCTGAGTTTTACTCTCCACCACCTGAAACATGATGCTTGGCTTCCTGTGTCTTCCTAGAGTCCATTTGTAGACAATGCACTGCATAGAAATGTAGTTTGTGGCCACAGTCCGCCCCCCCTCCTCCCCACCCTTTCCTCCCCCTTCCCCACCCCTCAAGTGATCAGACTATGAAGACCCCCCCCCCCCCCTGTAATTATTCCGTAGCCACTAATTTGTTGTATGGAGCCGACTTTAAAAAGCACTTCCATGAAAATACTGTAAATTGATCACTACGTTGAAGTACCCCCTTTTTTTCTGCTGCTTTAATTTCTCATTAACTAATATTCTTCGAGATAATTTATTTAAAATTAAATCACACTTCACCGAAGTCATTAGGGTAAATATTAGTGTAACAAGATTGCATAATTATTTTTCAGTAAAAGGGGGGTAAAAATACCTGCTTTAACATGAATTAAAAAGTTGCTCCTATACTTCCTCTGTGTGCCACACCTGAGGAGTCTCAGCAAAGCAAAAACATTGTAAGAACTGTACATAGTTAGAAGCAGGTTGTGGTCAGAGCAATTTTTGGGTCCTGGTGTCGAGGTCGTAAAAAAATGCACCAACGCCTATAAAATTGAACTAAAAGAAAAAATATGATAAAATGTTCTATTTCTCAGAGAGTAGTTATCATAAATAATTTGTCTATACATTAATAGCAGTACCTAGTACTGTAGAATTTCATTATAGTAAACTCTGATATAGTAAACCACTGGATATAGTAAACTCACTCCTCAGGTCCCAACAAACGCGTCTGTATAATTATACAATGTATGACCAATTCTGATGTAATAATCTTTTGATATGGTAAACTACTGGTACTGTTCCTGGTCCCTTGGAGTTTAATATAAAGGGATTCTACTGTACACAAAAATGAAATGAACCAATCAAGAAACAGTGTTCTCCCCAGAATTTTTTTCCAGCTGGGTGGCATGAAAAAGCAACCGGGAGGGGCGAGATGAAAGAATGCAGGGCTGGCGCTTCTATGCTCAATTCTGCTTACAGCATAGGAGGAGGTGAGCCGATGACAGCCGGGTGCTCACCAAAACTAGCCGGGTGGAGCACCCAGCTAAAAGGGCCTGGGGAGAACACTGAAGAAACATTTCCATACAATTTGCATAATCTTGCATCAATTCAGAAGTATTTGCATCTCATTGACCTTCCCTAGTCGCTACTGTGACATCCAGCTGAGCTATTATTCAAACGGACATTCATACTGTATATTATTTTAATAGAGTAGTCATTTTATATGAGCTGTAATTTTTTTAAACAAGTGTACTTGAGTGTTAACTTAACACATGTAACTATTGTCAGCTCCTGTACAAATTCTACACAATTTTCAAGCTCACTTTCCTCATGAAATCAATTTGATATAGTATTACATTGTGGGCGGTAAATACAAATGAAAGCAAACCTGAACTGAAAATTGAAAGTCAAAATAAACATACACACATCCTACTTACCTCCTCTGTAGTCTACTCCTCAATATCTTTCTGCTCTCCTGTATCCTGTTTGTCCACTGTGATCAATGGAATTCTCTGTTCTCTGTTTTGAAAATGGCCATTACCCCATAACAGCTTCTGGGTCAGCACACTGTTAAACTGTAATATTGCCCACGTGAGCCAAAGGGAAACATGGATATTACCTAGCTAATCAGTTGTCCTTTCAGTTATAAATTACAGCAACTGATATATTTCAGTTCTGACAAAATCTTGTCAGAACTAGAAGGAATTGTAAGAAGAAAATGGTGAGCTTCTTAGTGGAAGTGACGGCGAGGTAAGTATGTAATATTCAAGGTTAAGGAAAGGTAGGGGGAAAGGCTGCGCATCCCTAAACACATGTTGCAATTGAATTGTTAATCGCACAGGCATACACCGCCTCTGCCAGACTGATAAATGCATGCCCTGCATCCAAGACAAGTGCTAACATTTATTAAACTAGGAGGAACTTTAGCTTCCAATATGGTTTGCATGTAAAGTATATTATACTAGATACTTGCACCACGGTGAGGCAAACCTCCGGGCAAGTGACCTAACCTAAATTTAAAACCTTGGGAGCAGCTAAGCAAAAGAAATGTGTAACTTACATTTGGTTGAACAGCGAGGAAAACGCTAGCGCATACCACTAAGGCTGCATCTGAAATGACCACCAGCTCAGTGTGAAGCACCTAAATAGATTTTCTGCACACTTCGCATTCAATTCAGATGCAAATCAGAATTTCCTGTTTGCATGATAAGTAGTAGCAGATTTGCATATGATTTGCATCTGAATTGAATGCGAAGTGTGCAGAAAATCTATTTAGGTGCTTCACATAGGTCAAGGTATATAAGAAGTATAAAATTGCTACAAAAAAAAAACACTCCAAAAAGCGATAGGCATAAATAGAAAATCACATGCCTAGAATCGCTTTTTAAAATCTCTTCAAAAATGCTTACTTATTATGCTAGGGATTTTTGGTGTTCACTAGCCCTTACTCGTACCCCTGTTAGACTGCCTAGGGTCTGATAGATGTTTGCTATATGTAAATTGGAGGAGTCAGAGTCAAGGAGGCGGTGGTATCATAAACGTTGCATTATTTTTGTACAGACTCCATAGCCTTGTTTAGGAACTTCAATTTTTATGACAAATGGTTAAATCCTCATTAACCTCCCTGGCGGTATGATTATTTCTGAATTTTAGGGTCTTTTTAAAACATTTCAGACCCTAAAATCGTGAAATAATTATGGTGCTAGTAAGCCAGCAGCAGCCCCTGCTCTCACTCACCTTCCTGAGCTCCAGCCCTGCAATTTTACCTCCGTCCTCCGGGTGGCGTTGTAACTCTGTAATGAGATCACTGACGGCAATCTCACCAGAGTGATTGAGAGCCTCGGAGGACAGGAAGGAGAACGACTACTGACGTCTTGATCCCCCAGGAGGTGAGTAAAAGCGCCCGCTGTATGCTATACTCTACATTGAGCTCCCAGCATCGAGCCCGAGCTACACTCGGGATTACCACCAGGGAGGTTAAACAGAGCAGAAGAAAAACACTTGTAATGGCAATACAGTATAATCCCTGTACAGTAAGCGCCAAGGGACCAGGAAAAGTTGTTTACTATATCAGGATTGGTCATGCATTGTTTATTTATACAGACACATTTGCTGGGACATGAGGACTGAGTTCACTATATCCAGAGGTTTACTATAGTAAACATCGCTAGCAATAGCCAGTTTAGGAGTATCACAGCCACTGCTGATGCCCATTGGTGGTAGATCTGGTCATCTGGCCACTCACTTGTTCCTTACTTTTCTTGAGGATGCCTATGCATAGTTCCCAGGGATGTGAAGTCGGTACAAAAACCATCCAACTCCAAAAATTGCTCCGACTCCTTAGTCTAATACTTACCAGGGCTGTGGATTTGGTAGAAAAATCATACAACTCCAACTCCTCAATTTATGAAAACTGACTCCAGGTACCCAAAATTTCTCAGACTCTCCTCGACTCTGACTCCACAGCCCTGATAGTTCCTGGTTCTGTTCTTTCCCACCTTGGCATTTCCCCCTCTTGTGTTGTCGTCTCCATAATTTACAATAAATATTCCAGCAGGATCAATGTGGCCAGATATCTAGCGATTTTGCATACCGATTGACCATTGGATTCAACCATTATTATCAAATCGGTCCAATGTATCGATAAAACAAGCTGGAAAATCTCAGGCCACCATGGTCAATCGGTTGTGCTGCAGTATCGGTGTGCTATATCGGGATGAGTGGTGGAGCACCAGGGCCACTGTCCCTCTCCCCCCCCCCCCAAACGTTATTGTTCCCCCTGGTGCTACTGCATTATAATCTCTAACTTATCCAAACGCCGCAAGTCCAGTGGCTCTTTCTACTGCATATTTGGAGTCCACGTGGCTGCCAAGCACAGCACTGGCACTCCTGGTACGTCACACCTGTGCCTCGAGCTATGCGCAGCAGTCATGTGGGGTGTGAATGAGGAAGAAGGAGCAGCTGGACTTGCGGCAACGGAACAGGGGAGAGATCTTCATGCACGGGCACCAAGGGGCACATTAACATTGGCCTCCAGTGTATGGGCAGATTAGATTAGCTCAGAGAGAGAGAGAGCCGTCTCTTGGTCGATCTGCCCATACATGCCTAGATGTATGGGCACATTAACCTCTTGCCGACTGCTGCAAGCCGATTGGCGTGACCGGATGCGAATGTGCTTTCCAGGCGAGCGCACGCACCTCCTCTCCACCTTCAGTCTCCCAGCAGTGATCGCCGCTCAGAGACTGTTAAGACGGTTTTGCCGTCTAGTTAGTACAGCGCTGCGATCTAAGGCAGCGCTGTAGTGGGGGTCACCGGAGCAATTGCTGTCATAGGCTGCCGCTGGGAGGGAGGTTAAAATAAAAAAAAAATAAAGAAATTGAATAAAATAAATATTTATTAAAAATAAACATTCCTGGGGCGATCTGACCCCACCAACAGAAAGCTCTGTTGGTGGGGAGAAGAGGAGGGGTGGAAATCACTTGTGTGCTGAGTTGTTTGGCCCTGCAGCGAAGCCTTAAAGCTACAGTGGCCCAATTTGTCAAAAAATGCCCGGTCACTTAAGTGGTTAAAGTCCTTGGTAACAGGTGTGCAGAGCTGGGAATGTGGTAGTTCCAGCAATCACACCACTGGAAAACTCGAGAGATAGAGGGGAAGCTCCTGGTCATTGCTGTGTAGAGGTCTCACCACTGGATTTACCACAAGGCTAAGCAGCTGTCCAATGTGGTCATTCTGCAGTGCATGGCTTGAGTGCAATATTCAACAGTTGCCTGCTTTGTTCAGGGGGATGGATTGGGCAATAGGTCCTGAAGACAAAATAAGCCAATAATGGTATTAGGTGGGGTTAGGAAACAAGGTAGAGGGAAGTTAGATTAATCTATTAGGGCTAGAAGTTTAACGTTAGGCATTGGGAAGGAAAGAGGCATAGGTCTGACATCAGGAAGAGGTAAGCAGTAAGATGGCAGGTTACGGTTAGCCATCAGGGAGGAGATTTAAGGCCTGAATGATTAAGACCTCTCCAAGCATCACTATTGACTCCACAAACCTGGATTGGCTTTGCAAAAAAAAAAATCTGATCTGCTGTAATTTTTTTGTTTAACCTCCTCAGTGGTAATCCTTAGGGCCCTCTTACACTAGCAATCACAAATGCCAGCGATTGCAATTTCTCATTAATTTTGTTATGCAATTGCGATTTTTCCTTTGCATTGTATTATCCCTCTTAAAATTGCACCAGAAGGCGATTGTGATTTGCAAATCAAATCACTATAGTGGAAAATATTTCTCATAATTTCTATGATCAAGTAGCGACCCATCGATTTAGAAATCACTAGCGATTTGCGATTCAGCTGTGCAGTGGAAATGTGGCCCTAAGTGTGGCAGGGTTAATTAAAAGTACCAAAAGCAGTAAGCCCAAGCCACTTGTAGACACCAGCGGGCCTGGCCAACTGCAGAGGGCGCAGCAGAGGGGTGACTAACTCGCCTCTCCAGGATCCGGCTACACTCTACCTGTCTTCATCCTCTCCTCCTACACACTCCACCTCTATGGTTCCAAGTGTCTCATGGTGACAGCCGGCGCTTGTACCATAGAGACGGGTTATATAGGTTTGCTGGATCCTGGAGAGGTGAGTTGGTCACCCCTCCGCTGTGCACTCTGCATGGGGATGGGGGGCGCCCTTTCTGGCTTCCTGTATGGGGGGAGGGGTACTTTCTGGCTACCTGCACTGGGGCACACTCTCTAGTTACCTATACTGTCCAGGGGAGCACAATCTAGCTTCCTATACTGGCTTGGGGGCCTCTCTGGCTATCTGTACAGTAAGGGGTGCTCCATGGCTACCTGTACTGGGGGGATTCTGGCTACCTGTATAGGCAGTGGCTACCTTTACTGGGGAGGGCGGTACTCTTTATGTACGTGCTCCCAGCGAACCCTAAAGCAGCACTGATTGGTACAAACAAGCATGTTCCCCGAGCTTATCTGTGCCAGTTTTTTTGTGAATGACTGTTATAGCCAGTAACACACATGCACCATGGAAAATCATATAGTAACACACAAATCGTCGTCACTTTCCATGGGTGATTTTGGGCATGTAGTACACTGTTTAATAAGTGCTTCACCCACCATAGACTTTCGGCTCTTGCTGGCAGTCTATGGTAAACGTGCTGGGGCCCTAATTACATAGTGGAATTAGTGGCAGAACATTTGCAAACTTTGGAACAAACGTGGACGTCACCATTGAAAAGCATTAAGTGCGATTCCAGCCTTAAAGCAAGTGTGTGTGTGTGTGTGGGGGGGGGGGTAGCTCAGTAGAGGGAAGTCTATTGATGATTGAGAGCCTTCCCCGATCCTACATCCCACCAATGCTTGCCAGGACCCTCTTCTTCACTGCCATGCTCCCAGCCGTGTAGGAGTATGGTAACACTGCGCAGGTGTAGCCAGTACCTGCGCAGTAGCACAAAGCTGTGCATAAGCAGCTTTGTGCCACTGGGCAAGCACATTCCCTAGTTGTGTCCTACTCAGTATGGCTGCGCTCGAAAACAAATTGGAACATGGTCACAAGAACATATTCGACAAGCTCTTGTTGAATACGTTCAGAGGGTCCAAGCGGTGAAATGGCTATGCAAACAAAAAATAGTGCTGTGCAAAAAAGCCATAGGCGCAAGTTGAAATTAGTGGATTACTGTACACCCAGTTTATCAAATGAGGTATATGTGACCTCGTTTTAATCATTTTTATTATTTTTTTTAGAATAATATTTGATGAGTCTTATAGCTTGGACCCATGTCACATACAAAACAGGTAAGGACAAACTCAGTCCATCATTTCAAAAATCTGATTATGATTAAACGCAAGTTTCAGTAAAACTACACAAGTCTGTACATGACAAACCCCCCACTTTTAAATAGCCTTGGTTGTTAGCTTTCCATAATGGTGACAATTATTTTTCCTTTTTCTGATGTTCTGACCCTTGTGGGTCTATGTAAACAAACAATGGCGCTGTAAAAAGGAGTGTAAAAAAAATGCCTGCAAAAAAAACATTGCTGGATGCTGTGCATCCAGTTTGTTATAACATGATGTATATGTGACCTCATTTTAATTGAAATTAGTTGTAGAATAATTTTTGATGCGTCTTAAAACTTGCACCCGTGTCACATAAAAAATAAGTAGGGACAAACTCAATACATGGTTTAAAAAATATATAATTTCAAAATTTTGATCAAACTTGGGAAAGTTTCAGCAAAACTACACGAGTCGGTAGCTTTTCTGGTTGAACTTGTCGGACGGAAGTCTTTTTTTTCAACTAAACTAACCATGTTGCTATGTTACTTACAAAACACCCACTTTTGAATAGCCCTGGTTGCTATCTTTCCATAATGGTGACATTTATTCACTTTTTCTGATGTTCTGGGGCTATGCAAACAAAGAATGGCTCTAAAATATTTTTTGTGAAAAAAAAAATGGTCTGTATAAAGCCACATGCACACTTCGGACTTAATGGCCTGCTAAATGTCCGGCTAGCTATCAAAAGAGACAGTATGTGCTATCATTTTAACTGCGATAAGCTGTAGAATAGATTTTAGGGTTGAGGCCTATGTCTTTTTAGTGACAAACTAAATCAAAAGCAACACATTGTTATTTTCCTATAATCAGCACCACAATAAAACACTTGTAAAAAAAGAACTATAGTGATGACATTTAAAAGAGAATACATGATTTGTTACCATAAACATGTATCTCATAAGGGTATATTACTGTTATTACTGTTATTTTTGCAAATAAGGGCTTCCAATTATCGAGTACACCGAGAAAACAAAAAACAGAAACAAAAACACCCTTTATTTCCAAATTACATATCTCCATACATTGCAATATACAGTAAACATAAAATGTTATAATAACCAGGATAAATAGGCAAATACAAAGTATGGGTTTTATCTACGGAAGCATTGTTCGTTTTAAAACTATAATGGATGTAAATAGTGTGTTTTATTCATTATTTTCCCTTCAAAATGCATAGAAAATAAAGTAATTGCTTTAAAAAAAAAATATTGATTGCAAAAAGCCTAATTTGTCCCAGAAAAAAAACAAAACAATACAGGTGGGACAAGTAGTGATAACGATATTGGCGAATACTTGGGAGCAGCACTGAAATGTGAAAATTGCTGCAGTGGTTAAAGGAACACTTTGATGACACATAGCAGGTTGTACTTAATTATTCAGGAGACCCATATTTACGGTACCTTCAGAATAAATTCACAATTCATTCATCATCTTTATTCAGAAGGCAGTTGGCTCTACAAAACAGGAACAGGCTGACAGGAATCCCCCACCAATCCAAATACCGGTCCCAACATCACCGATACCCAATCCCAGCATACCAGCATTAATGAATTTAAATATACCACCACCGCCCTTTAGATACCCTAATTTCCCACCACCACCTCGTAACCAGATTACGTCCAGTGAAACACAAATGCAGAAAGGCACATCAGGAGCACAATCCAATGAACCATCCACACCAATAAATGCTGTAGTGGAAGTTATTCCACATAACGCAACCCCCCAAAACACAGCACAACCCAACTGAAAAAAAACCCTAAGATTCAGGATGAATACAAATTTTCCTTTTCCAAACAACAGCCCCCAGGGAAGAACCTTTTTTCATTTAACCTCAAGATAACAATGAATGAACCGAAACCAGTAACAATGTCCACACCACAAAATAAACCAAATAAATCCAAGAAGACTATTAAAAATTGTGACAGAGGCAAAGAAAGATTCAAAAATCTACCAAAAGTTGACTTGCCCAAATGTAACTTCTTGAGAGGCTCACCACCCACACTGTTTAGACACACGGCCAACCCACCACCTCATATAGAGATCGAGATTATTAACTCCGGTGGAGGTAATCTGAGTTAATTAGTGGGGGATAATTTGTCTCAATTAAGCATTTATGACAATCCAGATTCCCCCATAAACTCCAATTCAGAAACAAATTCAGTCCAACCCATAGAGGGGGGTAGAACTAACTCAAGTCCCGACAG